>NC_133027.1:88717500-89017500 GCF_048771995.1 Taeniopygia guttata
CACCCAGAGATGGAGGAAAGGCAGCCCGTGGCAATGTCTGCCACTCCTGCGAGCTGTGAATCCTGCCGGATCCGGTGCTGGCTGGCCCTTTCGCTGTCCCTGCGGGACTCCGCGGTGTGCCAGGCCGTGCCAGGCCGTGCCAGGCGTGCCCGGGAGGCCCGGCGGGAGCAGCCCCAGCGCAGGGCCCGGCTCCTGCCGGCCTCGCTGCCGGGAGGTCGGGCAGGGGAGGCCGTGCCCAGCCGGAGCTGCCTCAGCCCGTTCGCTGCGCCCTGCTGCCCCTCCCTTCACAGCTGCCTGTACCTGCACCTGCCCCAGCGCCCTGCCGGGACAACAGGCCTTGGTGGCCTTTCCTTGCCCCTGGAAGAGAAACCACAGCCACCTTCCTTCCCAGGGTTGTGAACAGCCTCGGAGGATATTTCCCACTGCCACGGTGAGCACTAACAGCTCTCTGGTCATGTTCTTTAAGCACATAAGCAATAGCCTATAATGCAATAAACTGTGGGAAAGGGTTATGGCTATGATAGGAGCTCCCCTGGAGATAGCACCCACCCTCCCTGCTGGCCATCCCCACAACACAGCACTCTACCAGAGGTCACCAAATGAGCAAGGAGATGTTCACAACCCAAAAATGGGGCTGCATTCACCTCTTCTGTCATACTGTACAGCTGAAGTATATCTGCCTTAAATAAGAGAAGTGCCTTAAACATCAGAGCATTGCACATGTGTCCAAGTGTCTATGCAGAAGTTTCTGACCTTCTCAAATCTCAAAATTAGGAAAATCTGAAATTAGTGAACCAAAACCACTGTACCTTCTCATTAACAGGGGGTTCAGTTTCCTAACAGCTGTTGTGAGACATGAATTTTTGGGACCCAGGAAAGCATTTCCCTGGGTCTGCAGGGGGCTGCTTTAAAAGCTGCAGCACAACCTCAGCATTGTTGAGAAATGGCCAAACAAGCAGATCCCTTGTGGAACTCCAAATCAGTTACAAATCAAACCCCTTCTCTCAGCTGTCCTTCAGAAGTACCTTTAGCATGGCACCTTGAGTTTGGAGTCTTGGACAGTGACTCAAATGACACAGGAGGTATCCAAAGATGGTGGGATCTGCCCTGTAAGTGACAAAACTGGTCATTCACAAAACCAGCCCAGATTTGAAGCTGCCAGTCTAGGACTTGACTAGCCTCATACATCAGTGGGGTCATTTCTGTCTCGTGGAGACACAGAGGTGATTGGAACGCCAGCCAGCAGCCACCGCTGCTCTGAAAAGCTTAAGGGAGTTTTATTTTTAAAAACCAGTGTCTGATTACTCGGCAGCAAAGACAATCCTGGAAAAGCAAGAGGCATAGAGAAACAGCCCAATTTATATTAAAAAATATTGACGGGATCCAGTGTTATGACCTATTATGACTGATTTAAGACTTCTATTTTCTTTAACACTTTTCAATTATTTCCCTCTCTCACACACACTATTAATCAGCTTAGAAAAACCTCTCAGGCCAGCATGCAGATTTTCAGCCTCAATCGCTACAGTACACGAGTTCTAGATCTGAGAGGCCAAAAAACATCTATTTGACTAAAGAGCTATAAGGCAGTCATAAAAATTATGGATCACAGAAATAAGCAATTAGTGTTATCTTCAATTGCTTTATTGGCAGTATTCACTCGTTAGAATAGAGGCAGCAGTAAAACAGATTGCAACATACTGTATAACAGCATATGGGATTTTACATTATAATGCTATTCTCTGCCAAGAAGTCATATTTTCATTTGAATGCATGGAACAGATTATCACAGGGTTTCCAGCATTAGAAGTGGATGACCCTCTCTCTCTGCCTCTCCTCCTCCCTTCCCCCCAGCCTCTTGGCTATTAGGCAGTTTTTTAGGTTATGACTTCATCAAAATAAGGATAGCACCAGAGCAGTGATAAGGGAGCTGTGCCTTCTGAATATTGACTCGTGCTCTGAGCCCTGGCTCACACAGGCTGGGCATGTCACAGAGCTGTGGAGATAATAA
The DNA here is from genome assembly GCF_048771995.1 of Taeniopygia guttata. NCBI lineage: Eukaryota > Metazoa > Chordata > Aves > Passeriformes > Estrildidae > Taeniopygia > Taeniopygia guttata. The sequence goes on from NC_133027.1 coordinate 88,719,512, forward strand.
ACTCTGCCATAGAGGCACTGGGTAGACGAGGAGTTGAGGCTTTGCCAGTCTTTTCCCCCAGCTGGCTTCAGCTCTAGAGGAAGCTGCCTGCCCGCCCATCTAATCACAGCTGAAGTGCCACAAAGGCAGCCGCTAGCAAGAGGGCTGGAAGTAAAACAATAGGAATAATAAGAGGGGGAAAAACAGATTCTTTATACTGTATTTAACATTAGGGATATTTCCTGTAGTTGTTTGTCTGTGTCCAGGGCTGCTCTTTGCAGAGCAGCACCAGCATTTCAGGGCAGGGAATCGATTCCCCTGGAGACTGACGGGCAAGGCCTGGTGTTCACCTGCACATCAGCAACCAGTGTGCAAATATTAATGCCTGGCCTGTTATGGAAATGCTGGGAATATTCCATATCATGCTACAACTGTTCTGTTCAAATGAAAAGACACCTTCCTTTTACCAGCGTGCTACAGGAAGTGAAGGATGCCAAAAGTATAGAAACCCCAAAAAAACAATTTGTTCTGGAGTTGTACTCCAAGCTGATTCAAAAAATACTTGTTTCCAAATGTACTTTTTTTGAAATGTCTGTGTATTGTTGAGGGGAGTGAAACGGGGAATAGAGGGGTTAAATCCTTAAACAAAATGCTCCGAAGGGAAAAAGCACTTGCCGCTCTAGGAACACAGGAACTAGAAAAGCTACAGACGTAGGTAGTAATTTACCAGAACAAAGGAATTGGATAGAAATAGGTTTCATGTGTTACTATTTATTCAGCTCTAATGAAAGCCAAATAATTTGATAAAGCCTCAGTTCCCATCTGTATCTCTGAATTTCTGCACATATCCAAGACAGTTTCTATGGAGTGCATTTCAGATTTCAGAATTTTCGGCTCAATTTTGGAATTCAGAAGTTCAGCTTCATTATCAGAACAGCACTGTTAAATGATGATAAACACAATAATATGTTGAAATCCATACAACTCTTCAATATGCATAGGCACTTTCTGAGTACAGCTTCCTTAAAGGGCAAGAGCACAATTATAATGTCTTATATTACTCCTTAAAATATAATAAAAAAGTCCCTGTCTCAGCTGGGATTAAAGGTGCATAAAAACAGTCTATCAACATCTAAATGTCTGTGCTAGGGACTACAGTCAGAATCTTGATGTTATTTGCTACAAATACCAGCTTCAAATATTTTTCCTCAAAAAGATCTGCAAATATTAGCAATAAAAAAGTGGACTTTTAAGGATCCTGAAGTTTTCTGGATAACTTGCTGGGAAAATGTGTGTCAATGCATGTTTGAAGCAAAAGATTTGAGGAAGATGAGGGGGTTTTCTAGCCTGTTGAAAGAGGAGACTCCTCTCTCTCTGTTCTGGTTCAGCACCCCTACCTGTGTGTCATTGTATTCAAAGACTGAAATACCTGGGGAAAGCAAATTTTCATGGGGGACTCAAGTCACAAGTGGGACAAGACTGGCAAGAAGCAGCCAGTGACCAAGTATTGCTAGAGTGACCCTCCTTGACTTCCCAGCTGTCCCCATCTCTGGCAGTAACCCCAAGGGAATTTGTTATCCTTAGCTCCCTGCACTTGTCCCAAAAGCTGTCTGCTCCATTCAAGTGCTAATGTGTCAGCACTTCCACAAACCTTGCCCCACAAAGGATGGGATTTTTTAATACAGGTTTTCCTCCCTTCTTTGGGAAGCTGAGGCTGCAAGACTGCAAGAAGCTGTCCCACATCTGCTCAGTGACCCCCGCAGGATCTGATGACTCTAAGCATCAACAGGTTTGAGTGCTTCAGGGATTTGAGGAAAAAGAAGAGCAAATAATCTGGTGGCTGCTCCTCAGTATTCAAAATTAGTGAAGGTAGCACAATCAACAAGCACAGGATGCCCTGGAATGCCAAGTGTGTTCATTTATAAAATCCATGAAAATATCTGCTTTTTGTACAACTAAACTCCGTATAACAGCAACCTTTCCCCCTTTTCTCTGGATTTAGCAGCTGTTGCAGTGCAGCTCCTGAAAAAGAGGAGTACACATCACAAAGCAGTGTTGGAATCAAGCTGAGCTTTCTTGTCTGGGTTATCTTCCAGGCTCAAGGGACTGCGCGTTTTGAAAATGTCACTGTGCTACTTTTCTACTTATCAAGTCAGGTGACAAAAGCTACAAAATGTAATCAGAAAAAAAAAATCTTCTATCCTAGTTTTCATGTAATAACCATTAGTGATATTTAATTAAGCATTCTTGGAGGTAATGCAAGGGTGACTATAGTTTCCTAAGAGAAAAACAACTGCCAGGCCCCTGCCACCCTCCTAAGCAAAGGAAAGCTGAGATGCAGCTCCCACAAAACAGCAGTCCCACCCCTGACTTTGGCAAATCTTTGGCAGGCTGTGATGGTTACAGTGTAAGGACAAGTTTGAGCAATGTATTTTGTACAGGATTCAGTGATTGAAATATTCCTTCAGGACTGCACAGAAGCTTGCTCCAGGGATGGGGACTGATCTCACATTAACACACACATTAAGGGCATTGCAGTGAGCAAGGCTCATTTTTCCCATCCCTCTTTTGCCTTCCATCTGCTCCTTTCCAAAAAAAGTCCAAGGATCTCAGCTAACCAGAGGCTGTAGCACTACGGGTAGGGGAAGGGGGGGAGGAGAGAAAAAGTTATTTTGTTTTGGCTCAGTTCTGTAATGAATTGCAGAAATTGATCTGTCATAGTGCAACAGATTGTAGCTTGATCTGCCAACAAATTGCAAGCAACAGTAGGTAATGACTAATTGCAAGTGGGGTGTGGGGGAGTTGTTCAATGCTTTTTTGTTTGGGGGATTTTGGTTTGGGGTCTTCTTTATAAGGAAAGGTAGTATTTTCTGAAGGAATATAGGGACCCACAGACAGACAAGTGGTGTCCACACAAGGAACTTTACCTGCTTTTTAATCAAGATGCATTTGCAGTTAAATCTGCCAAGAACTACACAGACCAAGAGATCTTTACTTCCCTGAATGTGGCCAGAGTCTGTGCTCCAATTCAGGGCAACAAAAAACCCCAGTGTCTTCTGACACCAGTTCCCTCTGTGGTATAACAGAGAAAGAGGAAGGAAAGCAGCTTTTCTTCTTATTTCTGACTTTTTTGTTGTTGTTGTTTCTGATTTAGTCAGTGACTCAAAATTATTCTCAAAAGCAGGATTTTATAAAGTTCACCCATAATGTAGTCTGGAGAAGACCAGGAACGTGAATGAATATTGGACCAAAACAGAAAGTAAGATAGAAGCAGGTAGGCAAATAGCAACAGAAGAAATTATTCAAAAATAAAACGCTTCTAGCACATAGGAAAAATACCCCAAACAGATCTGAAATGAAACTGTTGTAAGTGAAAGAGTGCACTGCATTTTATTCATTGGCATCTTTTCCTCTGTCACTCACAGCTTCAACTCCTCTGCAGCTCCTTGGTCTTGTAGCCTGTGGCAGGGTCACAGAAGACCCTCAGAGTTGCAGGGTGTGCAGACGGGAGGAGACAGAAGCAGAGTCATCCCTGGAAAGGGCACACAGATGAGCAGTACACTGTCACCTAAATGCCACACTTGTGTTCTTGAAAGGCAGCACATTTCAGAGGGGAAAACATACATCCACATCTTGATAGCTACAAGCTTGCTTAAACTGCTTACATTTATTGTAAAACTGTCTCAGCTTTTCAACTTGTGTGCTGCAGACAACTTAAAATCCAGATTTTCAGCACAAATCTGCAGCCTTCCTTCGTCACCTATATCTTTTACATTTAAACACTACATGACAGCAGAGCCATTTGACAACAGTAATGCAGTGCAGCTCACACATCCAGAGCACGGTGTTGACAGGGGTATTGTGATGAGCGAACATTGGTCTAGACAAGAGCCAAACACCAGCTCTGTGAACAATGGAGCATCCCTGACAAGGCAGGAGCAGCAAGGAGACAGCTTGCAGGAAAAGAAGAAATCTCACTTTGGGCTGGGTTGTGTAGGTCAGGTAGGGTGAAACACATACAGCACAAACCTGCTGTATAATCTGGGGTAGAGCCAGCAGGGGTGACGGGTGATGCCTAAATGCTGCTACCCTTTCAGCATGAGGAGGAATTTCCTTCCCTGTGAATATGCAGAAATACAAGCATAAAATCATGTATTTGTGAGGATCTGTGTTAATGTGATTTGACCTCTCATTGTTCAGGTAAAGCAAACATGACAAGGTCACAGCGTATTTCAGTTGCAGTTCTGTTTTCATATGAGAAATATTTGTGAGGATTTTTTCCATACTTTGCTCAGTCCTCTTCAGCACTAAATTTGCTTAGGAGGAAAGTGCTTACATTCCATTTCAGTAGAAGCTAAGTTTGTGTAACTGTGTACTCAAATGTCTTTAAAGACAATTGTATTTTACAAACCAGAGATACATTACTGACAACAAAGACATACTGCCTTTTCTTCGAAAAAAAAAAAAAAAGAAAGAAAGAAAGCCAGAAAGCTGACAAGTTACTGTTGACTAACCAAATACAAGGCTCAGAAAGATTCTCAGTATTTTCTCAATATTCTGTTTATTCATCTAAGAGGGAATTTAAGAGAAAAGCAAGCACTGAGTCCAACCGGAGTGTTTCTTTGCAGCAAGGCAGCCTGGTAAATTTTTGCAATATTTACAAATGAAAACTAAGTGAAGAACAGGAACCCAATTGACTGAACATGATATTTAAATGCAATAGAGTGTGTCTGTTTTCCAGAGTGCCCTGGATATCCTAACTAATGTTTTGCTGTTACTTACCTGTAATATTTTTATTTACTCAGCAGAATTGTTCCTAACTTACCTTAAGTGCATTTGCCAGACACACAGGAAAAGCTACTTAATAAAGTGCATTAATAAAGGGAGGATCATTAATGATCGTGTTTGCTTTATAATGATCAGGTTGTTAAAAGCCCATGTAGGACCTTGATCCTTACTCTACAACCACCAGGAGACTGAAGGCAGCTAAGGGAGTGAAATGCCAGAAGCAGTAAGTAACTATCCCAACCAAGTTACCAAACTCTGACAAGGCCAAAGACAGAAAGCAAAGCAGGCAAACTGCAAGAAGCATCTAGACCCCAAAGAGGAGTCTGGTTTTCTTTGCACAGAAAAGAAGCAGCTGATAAATTGTCACTGGACAGCAACTTCAGAATTGTCATTGAATAATTCTTATACTTACAGCTCCTGTCTGACAGTAACTGATAGAGACCACAGCAAGGAAAGGTGTCCAGCGTGTCCTGCTGCATTCTGTATCTAAACTTGGCAATACAGAACCTCAGGGAAAAAGTATCCCACCACCCCAGCAAGTAAATCCCTTATGTGCATGAAGGGAAACAGCAGCTTTTACTTAAATCCTGGTTCAAGAACTATAACCTACAATCTGAGTATTAAAGGGAAATTTGTTTTGGGCTTTCCTAGGGTAAATAGTTTGGGCTTTATTTCATCCTGCAGCTCTGAGTTCCACATGTTAAAGGCATGCATCGTGTGCTGCACTTTGTCACTCACTAATGAATCACTCTTTGGACTGTTGTTATTCTATTTTGAATTCCCTTTTTTCCTTTTATTACAGACAAATGTAATGAGAAGCAGCCAACTGGCCTGATCTATGCCCTTCATTATTTTATTTCATATGCCTCTGCCACATTTCCTCCTGCTCTTCTTCTTTCCAAACTAAATGATAATCCTGCCCTTTTTAATGTAGCTTTATATTAAAGTCTCTCAGAGGGTGCTACCCATTTTCTTTGCCCTTCTCTGGACCATTTCTATTTCTGTTATGTTCTTTGAGATAAGGTGAGCAAAAGTGAATATGAATTCAAGATAAGGACATGCCATTGATCTATACATATATGGCATTAAAATATTTTCTTCTTTGTGATTTATCCTCTTCGACCACCCTCACACTGTGTTCTATTTCATTTGGCATAACAACCAGCCCCGTCCTAAAGAGCCTCTTAATTGAGCTGAGTTCATTGACTCTTATGTGAGCACTGATTCAAGATGGAAAAGCACATCCAAGAACCCAAATTTCAGTGTGGGCCACTTCATCGTATTTGCCAAATACACAGTTGGGTTAGCTCTGGAATTCCTCACAATATTATGGAACACTGATTGGCCAAAATTATTAACATCATGTCAACTCCCACAGAAAGTAATTAGTGGGGTCTTGTATGGGAGGAAAGAATGGCAAAGGATTCAAGAAAGGCCAGTTTAGGCCAGTTTATTCTTGTGCTTGGGTTCCTCCTTTTCAACAGGTGTTAAACTTGGAGCAGGATCTACCCTGAAGTGATTCCAATTATTATGAGGTCTTTACACAGCACCCTTTAAAAGACCTTGAAAGACTAAGTCTGATGAATGCACTAACACCCTTTTGTGCCCTACTTTGCAAGCCCTCTAGAATAAACCTGAGCTGACTGTTTCACTTATCCCAGTTCCTTCTGATCCTGGAAATACTGTTATGTCCTACAGGACCAAAACAGAGCTTATTCCCAGCCCTGACACATGAACACAGTGCTCAGCTTGAAGCCAATTGAACACAAGTTTATCTTAAAATCTCGTCTAGGTTAAGACTATGATTTAGGGAAGCACCTAAATGTTTGCATTGTAAGTGCCTTTACTTAACATGTGCATGACTTCACAGGCTTAACCATCCAAAAGGGCTAAGTGAAGACTGTCTCCAGCAAAGACAATAAATTTACAGTGAGATACAAAAGGAGAGGTTTAAAATTCTGGTTTTAATGAAATTTTTCCAATCAGTCCTTAAGTATCAGTGTTTAGATCAGCAATTCTGCATGTTTATCTCATCAAAAATATCAAGACATCACTGTCTTGCTTTTTATTCCTTGTTGTTCCTCACGAGTAGCAACTGCACAATGAACTAAGGATAGAGGTTAACTTTTCTGTATTTTTTTCCTCTTTTAAAAATCTGTTGATAAATGCATCACTGAAAGACACTGAATCAGAGCCCAGAAACTGTGAAATTTAAAGATATGTGAAGCATGCACAGAAAGAACATATGTTTCCCCAATGTCCTCAAATCTGCTTCAGTCCTAATCCTGGATAGACCATCTCTGAGGGTGAGAGAGTAAAAGAAACCTCAATCCTTCTGTCAAACACAGGAGCACAAGTGCCCAGAGTAGCAGGGGTCTTACTGCTCCCAAAGTTGGGCAGGAACCAAGAGCATTAACACATTTCCCAGAAGCCACTGGAAAGTCATTAGTCTTTTACTCACTGAATTACAACTGAATAGGCAAATTCACTTAAAGAAAATAAAGCCCAAACCATCCAAAATTTTATCAGATACAAACCAAATCTTTTTGAAGCTTTTAAACTGGTCATATACTTTTGTTATAATTTTTTCTGGTTTGTATATTCTTGAGCTTCCTGGCTCTAGATAAAAGTACCTGAAATGTCAAGATACCAACTGCTCTTGCAGTACTTTCAATCTGTTTTATATATTCAAGTGCCTTAGATATTTAAAGTGCAGTTGAGTTTGACTAATGTATTAAACCAGTATATGACTTTAAAAAAAGAAACAGTTAAAAAGTTGTACTTTATGTCTTTACAGTGGACCAGTCAGGCGGATAACCGCAAAGAAAGCTAAATTAATACAGAACAAACAACAGACAGGATGGAAAATTTAGGATCTTTCACGCAGTTCAGTAAGCAGAACTTCTACAGAAGATGGAAAGAAACATTCAAGATAGGGGCACTATGGCAATACCACTGACAATAGAGTTTTTTCATTTGTTCTGTTTGATTTAATGCTAACCAGTGTACCAAAAATACAAGTATTACATTATTTCCTTGACCTGTCAAGAATTAAGAGGGAAAAAATGTTGATTCTTAATTGTAGGATGGAAAGAAGAAACAAAACAAAACAAAACAAATCAACCAGTGCTCCAACAAGTGGAAGGATCATTTGAATAAAATGGGGTCCACTTCAGGCTTCAGTGGAGTCCAGCAATCCTGACCAGGAGGGGCTGTTTCAAGGCAGGTGTCTTTTTAAGCCAAGACTGACATATGTGCCAAGGCTGAAGAGCTCTGTGACAGGTAACACACACCTGCCAAGGCTGTGATGACACAGAGCTGGGACGTGTGCAGCTCTCAGTAAATGGATTGAACACAGGTCTTTAGAGATGAAGGCTGGAGCAAAGATGGCTTTGGTTGCCAGCTTCTCCTCCTCCTGTCACCCAACCTGCAGCAACTCCTTACAGGAAAACACACTGTGGAGCACAGTGGTTAGAGTGAAAAGAGCTATATGTACTAAAACTTCCTCACACTCTGTCGCTCCTGTCTTATTCAGACACTGACCTAGGCTGCCAGGCACGAAGGACTGAACTGCTCCTGTCTATTTTATTTGGGCAAAATCTTTTGAAATAACCAGTGAATGTATTACAAAATAATTACATCAGAGTTATCAGCATGTGCAGTAGCTACATGCAAAAGATGAGGTTCTTCCTTTCCATTTCAGTTTGAAATGTCAAGGAAGATATTATTTACATCTGGAAGAAATTATTTACTTTCTTTTTTTTTTCCTCCCAGCTCACTTGCACAGCCTTGGCTTTTTTCTAAAGAGGAGACAGATGAACAGGATTGTCCTGGCACAAGTCCTAGGGGTGGGGGGGGGGGTGTGCAACTACTACCAACGGAGCTAAGAAACAACAGGCTGAGTCCATCTTATCTCCCCTTAGGATTTGTCATCTGAACAGGTCACCCTCTGTGAGCTGCTGCCAAGCAGCAAACAAGGTATAAATGCCAGCAGGGAAATACAGGGAATACTCTAACAGGTCCAGCCAGGGAAGCTGGACTCCATACCAAGGGATTGACCCCACAGTTGGCAGATGTGCAACAGGTCCTTCCACTGCATGTCATGCTTGGTATCTGCTTAAATACCAGTTGAAAGGGAGGCTTCCTGTAAGGTGGCTCAGAAATGATTTAACACAACTGCTTGAACATTAGGATTAGAACAAAACCTGCAGAAACGCAGCAGCAATTAGCACAGCCCAAAGCAATTAGCCATGTTATTTCTTTGTGGAGCTGCTGATGGCTCCTCAGCCAAAGAATGGTCTGTTCCCATCCCTCCTCTTCAAACATCACCTTGCAACGTGGCCAGCCCACCAGCTCATCAAAACCACTGCGACCTGATATGCTGCAGGTAAAAGCTTGGCTTTCTGCTGATTTATTAAAAGAAAAATCTTATATTGTACTGCTCACATGTAGTCTCTAGAGCGTGGTCACATGACCAGGATAATGACAATCTGTCTCTCTGCTAACATTTCTCTACTTTGGTTATTTGTTTGATAAAGTGAGGAGCTTCCCTTTTGTTGCCCTTCATCAGAGCTTAATGTCTTTACTTTGGGATCAATATACTTTATGAATAATTTTATTTCCTTCTATTTTTATGGTCTTTTCTCCTCATTATCATACTGAGTTTATTAGCTGGTGCTGTCAGTATCTTTACCCTGTCATATGTTCCTGAGGTACAGTAAATATCACTTGTGTTGTAATTAATATGCACACCCTCTGCAGTAATTAAAGCACAGACCCCTTCAACCAGCTGAGCTTCCTACACTAATTCCGCCTTATCTTCATAATGAACTTATTGTAATCTGAAACTACCACTGAATATTGTTCAGTATGGATAGAAGAATGAAATCTAACGAGATGCAATAATATTTGTGAACGTGTTAATATGAAAAAAATGAATTTAATTAGCATTAAATCTAATTAAATTTCCTGTACAATCAAAATCCCCCAATTTATGCCACAAAAATGCTAGTGGTGCAACACTAGTGCCCCTTCAGAGATTTACACCAAGATAGAGACCAGAGACCTCATCCTCTCCCCATGAAATTCTCACAGCTATCCTGAGGGTTCCCTGCCTATGGACAATTTCAGAAAGGCCTTAGAATCCCTATTCAGGGATGTGATTTACAAGCAAGATGGGAAGGTAAAGATGGAGAGACAATTCAAGCCCTCCAAAAAGGGACCCAGCATTGAAACAGTTTGGCAAATGTTTCCAACAAGGGAAAGGAAAGGAATGTTGAATATATAAGCATGAGAGTGTAACAGGGAATGATTAAAGGGAGACTGGCTACAAGAAATGTAGTTCCTATTTTCTGAAAACATTTCCATATGGGAGACTAGCGCCTAAGGTGCAGACTCACACAATAGGAAGGAAACTGGCAGCCTACAACGACTGAAAATTGGCTGAAGGGCAAGAAACAAACAGTGGAAGTAAATGGGATTATTTCAAGGTGGAAAGAGGTTACCAGTAGGGTACAGCCCAGCTTTCTAATTATTCACAGTAATGACTTGGATGATAGTATGGAAAGGATCATTTCCAAGATTCTAGTAACTGGGAAGCACAGCGGTAATAAATACCAATGTAATCCAATAGCCATTTCATTAATAGTTAATTTGAGAAGCAGAGAAGTTGCTTAGGGAAGTGTTTGCATGTATCATGAGGCAGGACTGGGACACACAACAGCACAGAAACTGAATTACCTTCCCCTGGAAATGGTCATTCTAGAACAAATTTAAGCAACAGCCGTTGAGCAGCTCCTTGTGCTCTATTGATTGATGTCAATCTGTCCAGTTCCAGAGCGTTAACTTCACTTCAAAATGTGCCCTTTTCTGTCATTCTTTTCTTGTAACCCCCTAAACATGCCTCATTTCCTACACCAAAAAAATTACGTGGTCAGATATTGATTTGTGACTCCCCGGCTGACATCTGAATAGTGAGAAAATGAATTGACTTAAAGACATGGGTGGGTAAATAAGTAAAGCAAGTAAAGAAAAGTAAAGGAAATAAGTAAAGAAAGCAAAAAAACCCACCCTGAAATTTCTGTTAAGCTGCACTGACACAAGCTAGTGACTAGGAGACCTTTATAATCATTCTCTTCCTTCAAGCTATGGAAAGCTGTTCTAAAATAAGAAGATTGTCCCCAAATTCCCCAAAAGAGGAGGAAGGGTCATATTCCATAAGCCACTGTGGGCAAACCCTTGGTCCTGACAGAAAATGACATCATCAGGATGATTTTTTCTGACTGACGAAAGAATTAATGTCTAGGTGATTTTACTCACCTCCCAGACCCCGTGAGGCACACACAGCCAGTCAAAGGAAGGGAAAAACCCCAAAACTACAGTGCTTCCTCTGTTCAGGACTCACTGGGGATCCCTCACAACCAAACACACACAAAACGACCTTGTTTGCCAACAGTGGGATCACGAAAGAAGCAATTCATGCCAAAGTACAGAAGTTCCAACCAAGCCTCCTTGCCCTAGAAATTGAGGGTTGCAAACAGGCACTAAAAGCCCCCCTCAGCTGTCTTCCTCCTGCACTTCCCTTCTGAGAGGTGCACCAAAGACTGACTCCGCATGTTTTGCTCAAGTTGGTGAACTAAAAAATAAGTAAATCTGAGTATTTTTAATTTTTCTCTCAAAATGTACTTGGGAACTGGTGACCTAGCTTTAACCTCTCACTAAAATGAAATATTTCAGCTATTACCACTCAAAGCCACTCAAAGAATTTTAAACTTGGCAGTTCAAAAGAGTGCCAAGATTTTAAGCTACAGTGTATCACATCATGCCAGGGAAGGAGCGAGAGAAGAGAAGGATATAGAAGAGGCAAGAAAAAAGAGTGTGCAAAACTAGGAGTGATAAGAAGCAGAAATAAAGATACAAGGGCAGAAAATACAAGTTTTTCCTCCTATATCCCTTTCATGAACCCTGAAGTCCTTATCTTACTTCTGCTTTCTACATTTTTACATGCTTTTTTTCCCTCTGGCTGCTTCTTTTTTTCTAGGCATGATCACAGTACTCCTCAGTTTAGAAGAGTAGACTCTTATCCTCAAACTGCCTACCTGAGGACACCTTCTAGGAGCCTGCATCCCATAGGCTTGGCAGAGGCAAGTTCAATGCTTTTCAGGCAACAGAAGCACCGGTCCCTCCTGCTCTCAGCACTGCAGGCACAGGGTATAGGGGGGCTGCTGCTCTGTCTCAGGAAGGAATTTCTTAGGAACTTACTGGTAATTCCATAGCCCTGTCCCTGCAGCAAGTGACAGTCAAAGTGCTGTTAGCACAGGTGAGGATTCCCAGCACCAAAGGATCTGAGTGCCAGGGAGAAGCGAGGGTGGGCTGCTCCCAAAGGCACAGCCTCCCAGCACCCAAAAAAGGTGACAGCGACCGGCTCAGTGGTTGAGACAGCTCCTGGAGAAACGCTCAGATGCATCCAGAAGGGAAGCCAGCAGGTCAGGGACTAGGATCAGCCCAGCACAGGCTCACCTGCAAGGCCTGAGCTTACAGCAGCTCCAGAGCCCACAGCAGGCAGCCCCCACAGCACCTTTCACCTCACTCATGTCCAAGGTTATACACAGGCAGCTAAACTTTGACAAGGTCCCTGACACTAGAAGGGAAAATGTTAGCTTAATCAAAAGGATTGCTGCAAATCTCACTTTAATGTCATCCTTAAATAATCAAACACAATTTTTTGTCCTCCGTTCAAGTATCTCATATAATCCAAAGTCACAGGCCAGTTCTGGCAATAGCAAATGGCAGAATGCCTGGCTGTGTGGTCCTTCTGCCCTCAATTTTCTTCACCCTCTTTCTCTCTTTGTAATTCAGAAGGTTCTACTTTTTTTTTTTTTTTTTTTTTTTTTTTTCTGAGTTACCTTTCAAATTGTGATCAGGTTTTTGGAGGAAAGAATACTACACTCACGTAAATGTATTTGATCATGTAAGTACAGAACTCTTATTTACTTTAAATAAATTCTTTTACATAAATTTATGTTCTGCAAACAACATTTACAGAGTGTGAGAAATGCATATCCCAAAGCATCAGAGTGGCTAAAAAAGCCAATTATGGGAAAAGATCGCTCTCAAACTTCTTGTGACACTCTAAATGGTGAGGAGGGAGCACGGATGGCCTCTTTTGTGACATGCAGCTTCTGGGTTGTTCAAAAGATGTATTTAGGCCAATGCTGCCCCCCTGAACTGACAGAGAAGCTGGGCAGATATCAGGTAATGGGTATCTCCTGCCAATTGTGGGGAGAACCCTCAGCAAGAGCCACCCCAGACGTCTCCTTTTCTCTGCAATCTGGGCTGTGCAGGCCCTGGAGCTTTCAGCTTCCCGGAGCTTTGAGTGTTTTTGAGTTTGCAGAGTGGCACTGCTTGGCCACTCCCAGAATAAAGTCACCAGCTCAGCTCTAGGATTCCATAAACTCACTGCAGACCTGCTGGGGGATCCAGATTTTAGAGGCTCCCTGTTTGTTCTCTCTGCAAATACAGCTTTTCCCCCTGTCAGACTGCAGTCACCACAGCCTGTTTTGGCACAACCTGGTCACACAGAGACCAAAATTTAATGTCTTGACCTCACAGCTTAGAAAAGCTGGGACCAACAGCTTAGCAGGACCAACAACTCACCTTCTGGGCCAGATTCCCCATTGTTTTAATTCAGAGTAAACTTCTAAAAATTGAAGTTCTGTCAGTTGATCCTAATTTATCACTAATCAGTTACAGTCCTTTGAGTTAAAGCAGTCATATTCTACTCCTATTAGCAGGAAAAAAACCAACAAAATGAAAGCACTGTGAAATGCTTGCTGAACTGCACCAGACAGAGCCCAAGCTGTTAAATCTTGGAGACAGTTTAGAGCTGTAAATACATTTATCTGTACCACCCGTCCCCTCCCAGTTCCAGCAGCACGACTGGCCACTCCCAGAGCCAGCAGAGCTCAGCGGTGCCCTGTGCCACACGAGCAGTGTCCTCACAGCTCCCTGCACTGCAAGGACATCATTCCAGGCCAGACTAAGCACATGCCACGTTTTACTAATGGCCAGAATGAATTCATTCTTCTGAAGTCCCGAGGTGGATCAGGTAACAACTGTAAACCAGTCTTTTAGTGAGACTGGTTTACCTAACCAGCAGGAGAAAGTCCAGCAGGTTTGCTCAGAATCTGTCCTAGGGCGATTTGATCTGACAAGTTGGTCTTTTCTGACACTGAGGTTTTTCATTGTTTTGCACCTCATTTAGTCATCAGTAACAGCAGAAAAGGTGTGGGAAATGACTGCCAGTTTTCCTTCACGTTTTACATCCACTCTGTGGAAGTGTGAATAACTGTACAAGGCAGACAGGACTGGGGAAGCAGAATGCCAAAGTCCAGAATGCCGACTTTTACAAAACAGGGTGCTAAGGAGACCGTCTCCTGCATGTGGTCTTGCTTTATTTGCAGGGGGAATCTGACTGGGATCTCCTGCACTAGGGGTAACAAAGCTTTTGTTACAGCTTCTGTGGCCAAATGCTGCATTCAGGCACTGAGCAAGTTCCCTCTTGAAATCAGAGGGAGTTTTGTTTCTTTGCTGGCCTGCAGAGTTGGTTCCTAAGCAGATATTTAAAAGAATATCCACTGAATTAAACACAGGTAAATAGCATCACTCTTCTGGACTAGAGGAGAGGCAGCCAGTCCCATTCCCACCAGGCAAATGCCCTCTCTGTTCTTCTGCTTATCCTAGGGGTTTTAGGGCACTGACAAAGTGGATCCACCAAGAAATGAAAATAAATGGAAGTAAATGAAATTCAACTGAACTAAGGAATAAAATGTGTACTGTCAGTTCCCCACCTCAGATCTCACATCCCACAAAGCAACAGCTACAACCAATATAGTCCACCAATACAGTGGAAACACCAAACTGTAAAAAAAAAAAAAAAAAAAAAAATAGAAAAAGAATATGTTGAAGATAACTGCTCCATGATCAAACAAAAGGAGAGGAAGTGCCACTATCTCATTTTTAATTTGAGTTTCTGTAAGTGCTGCCACATTAATTATTCACTAGCTGAGCTATCTTTTTTTAACCTAGTTAACAGCAAGTCGCGGTAGCTAATGGAGGCAGTTACCACTCACACTGGGAGTTTACAGAACCCTCAGGGAGCTGTTGAAGGGTCCCAGGTTAGCGGGCTGGGGCTGGGGCTCAGGCTGAGCCATCCGAGGCGCGCAGGCACTCCGCAAGGGTGCCCTGGTTACAGTCTTTCCTCCTGCCGCTAGTCTATGCTGTTGTATAAAGTTCCAGCAGGCTGGGGAAACTCGCTCCAAATGCCGGGATGATCACTTGTCTCGTAGTCTTGTGAATTCAATTGCGGAACGGTTGGCTCTATTGTTCTGTTCTGTAAAGTATATTTAGCTTGCTTAATTAACCTATATTTCAGACAAGTCATGCAGGCATTCACCTAACTCTGTATATGCCTTTGTGATTAAACTTTAATGAAAGGGAGTCTAAAGTAAATTCCTCCATGCTGTGGTTCTGAAAAAGACACACAAAAAAATCAAAACATAATACTTCTGTTAGATGAATTATTATTGTTATTATTGTTATTATTATTATTATTATTATTATTATTATTAGTCTGAATTTTATCTGCAAAAGAGAAAATAATATGGATCAGAATGAACACAGGGCTGAGAGGAAAAGGTGTTTCTGATTATGTTTAATAAAGGCTACTTCAACTGAAGATAGGTGCAGAGATGTAAAGCTGTTCGATGTGAAATCTGGATGGGGTGCAGAGCACAGGGTTGCTACACAGCTGTCAGAAGGAAGTTTATATCTCTCTGTGATATGTGTGAAAACCCATATAATTCTATATGTGTGCATTTTCTCCTAAACAAATACACAGTAGTGCTATTCCTAAATAAGAAAAAAAATCAATGCCAGGCAGACAAGCACTCATAAGCAGCTGTACAATGGCAAAGCAATATGTGTCCATGAAGGAAGAAAAAGGGAATAGATAAAAAAATAGATTTCACTTTCAAGCCTCTAGTGGATTCTTAAAAACAACTGAAGGAAAAGATAATTTTATCCACTGTTGGGAGAAAAATGCTTTGCCCGGTGTCCTTTAAGCTTTCAATTAGAGCAACTTGAGGGTCACAAAATAGACATTTGTATGCTCCTCTGTTTTATATTAAAATATATTTTTTTAAGATATTTATTACAAGATGTGATGAAGGTTGGTCTGATGAAACACTGGCATTATTATGATCTCAGTACATATTAATGAACTTTTAAAATGCAAATCATTGACCCACTAGGTGGTCTCATGGTCTCATAAATAGCAATCTTTTGCATTCGAGCATCCAAATACCTAGTTAGGAGCTTTCCAGAATGCACATTATAGGTGATACAGACCATAACAAGTACTTTGGCAAGGGAAAAAAAGCCATTCCAGCCTATTGTGTCAATTAAAATGAAGGGATTTTTATGTTATGAACCATATGTTCAAAGAACATTACATGTAAAGTTACATACAATCCTTCTGACTCTGAAGAACACAATAATCCTGGGACATCAGTGGAATGCTTCTGGTAAAATTTGATGCTGGTGGTTTTTCCACTTAGCTTGTGTCAAACGATGGTTTGGATGGCAGCCATTCCTTCCCCTGTGCTGTGATGCCACCAAAACTCCAGAGCAGGATTAGGGTAGGATTAGCTGGGAAAGCAGAGCAGGGGTGAGATCCTTCTGGAAGGGATGGTGGTGAGGGTGTGACCACTCCCTTTTATCCATTAATGAACAATTCATTCTTCAGAGATGGGATTTAATGACAGGAAAGAGACCCAGGTGGGCACACAACAGCCTGAGCCTAACACTGAACAGAGATGCTCAACCCCGGGGTAGCTGCTGCAGTGGGAGCAGCCACAGTTTTAAGGAACATTTTGACACAATTAGTGTTAAACTACAGAAAATGTTTACTAGTTTGTAAAATTATTTATTTGGTTTTTACTGGTCTACTTACCAAATTAAGCCAATATATCAAAACTAATGTCTTCTCTCTCTAATTGTTATTAATAAAGATTGTTTATTTTCTCTTAACAAGAATTCATTTTCTCTCCTTAAATTAATAACAGTCTGAGGTAACTCAAGCACCACAGGGCCTGACTTCAGGCTTATTTTCAGTCAAGTTAACCCAGAGCAGCTCCAGAGCTTTCATGTAGCACAAATTACAACTCAGAGGGGAGCAGAATCTATCCCTTCACCTGTAGGCTCTTTCTTGAAAGTTCTTCTGGTCTAAACTCCAAGTCAAATTCTCCTACAGTACTGAGGAAATGAAAACCATCAGCAGCACTATCTTAGCTTGTACTTCAGAAGCCCATGCAGCTACATTTGCTGATTTTCACCACGTGAGCATCTGGCTTGTCCACAATCATTAGAAAATTATTCCATGCACTTAAGTAGATGAAGAATTCTCAAGAAAGGGCAGATACAAAACAAGGCCACTCTTGTTTTGTTTCTGAAAAAAAAAAGCAGAATCCTGAAGAGATGTGCCTTGTAGGTGATTACACAAAGATCTAGATTAGACTATCTAGATTTCAGTGGATCTCAGGATGTTCCTCCTGGAGGTTTGTGTGAATGTTCTGGATCCAGTCATAGGGCTGGCCTGGAATCACTGCAGCCCTGGGTGGGACTGGCACAGCACAGCCTGTGAGAGCACAGCAAGGGCAATTCACAACCTGTAGGGAAGGAGAAGCTGCCATCAGCACCTCTGCCTGAGACAATAGCTTTCTGCAGCCCTGGTGGGGATTTGCACAGGACAGCCAGCGAGAGCAAGCACAGCAGGGGCAATTCACAACCTCTGGGGAAGGGGAAGCTGCCTGAAACCACCACTTTTCCAGGCACAGAGCAGGGGAGACTGAAGGCTCCCTGCCTGGATCCTGCCTTCCATCCTGTACCAGCACAGTGTGCCTAGCAAACTGGGCACTGCTGAGGGGGGCCCAGAGGAGTCCTGACTCCCACCAGTCTTTTCCCAACTTTCTGCCCTAGTTTGGCAGAGATTTTTTGGCTTCTATCCATGCCTTTGAGTGGAAGAGAGCCTGAGATGAACTGCAAAGGAACAAGTACTTGCCATTTTGTTTGGTTGTTTTTCCCTTTCCAAAGCTCCGGCTGTTGCTTTATAAATGCCCTTCTGACACACACTTGTGCTCGAGGAGGTCAAGGAACTTTTGCCTCTCAGAAATTATGTCCTCAGTTTATCCACAGTCTGTCTGTACAGTGAAAGCAGCTGCAATCAAATACCCTCCTGTTACCCAGCATTTAGCACAGCCCTGACCTGACAGTGCCATCCTCTCTAGGGAGGAGAGGCAATTTAGACTCCCTGACAGCTTTCTTCTGCCCAACTCTGTAGTACTGGATGTTGCCTAATTATACATGGGCTGTGCTTTGCTTTGTGCCTTTTTCCAAATTAATCATAATCATCATTTTAGCACAGCTTTTGTACTTCTGCTTTGGCATCCCAAAGCTGCATCTGTATAGCATCTTCACCCAAGCATCATAAAAAATGCTAAATGACTTATGTAGGTCTTCTCACTTAAGGTCATTTCAATTATGGCAACATCAACAGATGTATATGTTCATTAATAAAAGTGTGATATGTGTTTGTGTCCCTCTGAAAGTTCAGTCAGAAAATTATAGATTATACTGAGACACTCCAGGAATTGCTGCTCTGTAAGTCAAATGCTCTATTATTAAAAATGTCATCCCATATGAATTTCATAAATAGCAAAGCCAAGAACAGAGTAACCATTTTAAAAAGTCTAGAGGGGATTCCATAACAACATTTAAATGCATTACTACTCAAACAATTTGATTGGATTATAAAATATTTAAAACTGCAGCTGTACTTGTGGTGTTTAATGTTGACTATTTTGATTTCTGGAATATCTTACCTAAGAAGTACAAGTTTACAAAACTAGTTATATAATTAGACTATAAATTTATAAGAAAATCTATAACCCATGAAAATACAGAGTTTCAAGACTACTGGGTATAGCTGGATTTTTCTGCATACACAAAGAGAAGAAAACTGAAAAAAGGACATTAAGCATTAAAGTTCATTTAAGACTTGACCCTGGAATAAAGCAGGAGCTTATTTTGCCAGAGGTATCCTAATGACTAAAAATAAATACCACAAGAGATGTAGGACAGTGTGTGCTAAATAGATATTATTGGCCAAATTCTCAGGTGGTGTAAACTGGCACTGATCCATTGTAGTTAATGATTACACTGACAAGTTTTGGCTTTAATTTCTTCCTGTGTCCTCTAACATTTTTTCCCCAGGATCTCTCTTACATATGTATTAGGTATGTTTGGGTTTATAATTAAATCTTCATTGACATTTTAAGCAGAAAGGACAATTTAAAAACCTATTTTTCAGGAAAATAGCTATGTATTAATCCACAAATATATACTGATGCCCATATGTTATAGATGTCCTTTCATATGTTTACTGAACCCCTTCTGCCAAACTATCTGTCATCTGCACTGCTTTACCTGGACCAGTGTCAAGACATAATTCATCCACCAAAGTCATGTTATTGGTCACTGAACTTGCACAAAAAGCAGCCTCATTTCAGGAGCACAGTGACTATCCTGAGTCCCTTTAGTAATGGCTTCTCTTTTGGCTGGGACTCCCTGGGTTAGGCTGGGGTTAGAATCCCAAAGCTTTGCAGCTCCAGCTCTGGGATCCGTTCTGTAGGCAAGTGTTAAAGCTCACCCACATTCTTTGTGCCTGTACAGGACCTAGTGTGGGGTACCTTGGTTTTGCCACAGCTGTTCAAGGAATGCTCTAATGTGGAAGTTGCCAGAGGGACCTTGTTCCTGGTGTCCACTTGTATTCTGCAGGACAGCCGAGCTCATGAGCTCTGGCAGTGCCCAGCCCTGTCTGTCCTGGAGAAGAGGACAGCAGACGGGGCCTTCTCCACTCAGCATTGGTGCAGAGGGATGGGCTGGAGGTGCACACGTGCTCACTGAGCATTTCAGCCAGTGCCACAGGGAATGTCAAAGCTGTAGGGATTACCCAGCAGGCTCATTCCAAAACACAATCCTATGGTTTAAACAGCAGCCCATTTTTGGCCATAAGAGCACAGGTGTGACACAACACTTCAACTTGAAGAGGCGCAGGGACATCCCCCCACACTCTCCATTCCTTTATGTGACTTTTATTTCTCAAGACATTTTGATTTAGGCTATCTGATCTGCACAAAAAAAATAAAAATTACAAATGCCCTTCTGAAACTTTTTTAATTGTGCCCACCATTTAGGCTTGGCACAGAAACATCCACATGGCTCAGCAAGCCAAATGACCTTGCAGACCCTGTTTTCCTGAGGGAGAGTCACCTGTATTTATTTCTATTAAACAGAAATTAACTCAGACCTCCATATGCAACCTCATTTGGCATAGTTAATTCCAGATTCCAGACTTACCATTAAAACAAAAAGCACTTCTTACCCATTGAAATCAGCGGGAATTAGGCTTCAGTAAAGTGCACAAGGCTATAACAAAGATAATCAAATGGCATAAGGATAATCCACTAATTGTTGAAATGAGGCGGAACATCTCCACGGCTTCTCAACAGCTCGCCCTGGGCTGAGCTGTGTTTGGAGTTCGGGAAGTTTTTATCATTTTAAAGTATGTCAAGCCTGTGCACTTGAGGGCACAGCAGGGAGCGGAGGGAGGGCTTTGCCTGCCCTGAGGTTGGCACTTCTACTCAAGGAAATGAAGATCACCCAATTCCAGGTGAGCAAGGGAATGCTTCTCGTTCCAGATGAGGGCATGCAAATCCACCAGGCCTTCAAAACCAGGCCAGTGCCTAACTGGTACACATTCTGCTTCCTCACATGTCCTCTGAAAAACCATCCAGTCTTTAAAAGGACCACAAACTCGAAGTTTCTGTACTTTTCTTGGTTTCTATGTGATACAGAGGCCAAAGGCTACTGAAGCAAATTAGGATCATGCTCTCGGTATATCTTTAAAACTATTTTGTTCTCAGCCTGAAAGCAGAATTTGACATTCAGTAACCTCTGTAAGTCCAAAGAAATGCTATTGACTTCACTGCAACTACTATAAATTTACACTCAATATAAGTGACAGTAGAGCTGTGCCACAGTTTGGTCATTACTCTACGAATTCACATGATACAGAACAAGCCCAGAAATTATTTGTGGAGTTTGTATTTCAAATGCTTGGCCTCTTGGCTCATGGTCATTTTCATGAGTGGTCCCTGCCCTTGATCATTTTAAATCATGTTTGAAGCATTTGGATCTTAAAGTTCACACTGACTTCTAGGAATATCACCTCTCCTCTGGCTGATTCTGAAGTTTGATCTGTGCCACTCAAGAGGGAAGTTCAGAAAAAGGTGCACTGGAAATTTGTACATGGAACTATGCACATAGGTGAAAACATCACAAAATCCAAGAAAATGTAATACCAACAGAGCTCTTACTTTTGGCTGCCTTTACTCCTCATGCTCTACCTATGTGTGGTCTTCTTGGAAAAAATGACCAGTTATTTGAAAAATATATAAGCAAGCATTTGCTTTCAGGTGTAGCATGACAGAACCTGCAATACCTTTCTCCCTTACTACAACTTGTTAGGATGATCTGCCCGCTTGTGGTCACAGGGTGGGCAGTTACACCTGGAATAAGGTCAGTGCCCTCCTGTATTTATATAGGATTTAGGATATAATGGACAGACATATCTTAACATTATGTAATTAAAAGTCTACTATACTTTTGCAGATGATCCTTTAAATCTAAGCTAGTCCAAAGATTATTTGAGAGACAAAAGGATCAGATGGAAAGGATCAGAAATAAAAAGGCATCCAGCTTCCCTCCTCACCATTAAAGAAGGGTTTAAGACTCAAGTGTTAGAGTGGAGAGGCTCTGTTTTACCTCTGTGGAATTATTCTTGATTTACACCAGCTTAGAATTAGTCCTCAGAACTGGAAATATCTATTCTACCAGGCTGGTGATGGAGGCATTGATCCCAAACAAATAAAATGACCTTCTCCTTCAATTACTTTGGTCTTCACTAATTAGAATAATTTTGCTAATGAAAGCTGTGAAAATATTCACACAATCTCATGCAGTCAGTCTGACCTTCTGCTGATGCTTCTGATGATGGCAAATACTTTACTCACCAGAAAATGTAAAACCTGTGGAGCCTCCTCTACAATGTAAGAAGTCATAAAATCTGAAAATAATTGTTCATTACATCCTTCAGTATCAGTGGCAGGCTCTGGAGACCTGTGCATGGTCACTTCAAGGTGCCAACACATCCTCCAACCTCACAGCTTCATTATTTCTTCTGACCTATGGATCCAGTCCACGGGTAAGATTTGCAAACCACACCTGAAGATCCTCTGCAAATAGAGGCTATTTTTGTTGACAAAGTGTTCCTAGGGATGAAACTACTGATTCAAACAGGCAGTCAGAAATTAGGCAGAATCTCTTTTGAAATCAGAATATTGAAATCAGAGTACTGAATGAAAACTGTTTTTCTGAGAGATATATTAATACAAGTATCTGTAATGTATGGCTTAATGCTGGTAAATAATGCCAGTCACATGCTTGTTCACTTTATACTGATAAAATATAGAAGTTTCCACACATTCTTAAGAGTTACAAATATTAAGGTCTCTTTTATCAGCACTTGCACAGATTGCAATGATGTTCTAAACAATGAGAGCATTTTGTTTGAGTGGACTTCACCATTCCATGCTACTGAGTAAGAGAAGCACCGAGATCATTACAAAATTCTCACACTGGTCATTTCAACATCCGTGTTCTACAGGTATCTCATTAGTCCTGAGAAAATATTGTCATACTAAAGAAATTGTGTTAATCAAGCAGCTGCTTCCCATATACAGTTCTCATTATGACTTTTCAAGTGTTCTGACACACTGACATGCCACTTTTATTTGTGGTACAGCCTAAGGTCCACAGCTTACCCTTAGGGTTCTTCCAAGATAAAGCCAACCAACTGTTGGTTGAGCCATACACACAGTAGTTCTTCCCAAAGTCAAAGGAAGGAAGACACAATGGAGGGGAATGAAGGTGAGGAATTCTTTGCAACACAGAAAAATGCCAATCTTCAAAACACTTTAGGTGCTGGAAGCAACAGTTAAAAGTGCTTCAAAAATATAGTTGGAGTTAAAGAGAGGATCATTGAAGGGATCAGCACTGACTCCAAAATTATCAATCCCCTTCCTACAGTTTGGTTACATTTCACATTAATCTATACCTTCCAAAGATTTAGCTGTATGTTTATCATTATCCAGAATGATAAATGTGTGCTAAATACCCTGTTCCACTTTGAGAATTTCAACCTCTTATTTTGTGCAAATTCAGTAATCACAATATTGTATTTTAACAAACTTCTTCCCAGAAAAGTTCAGATTCCCCTCAAACTTGGCAACATTTGCCTTGCAAACGGGAGCAAACATCACAGCCTACAAAGTCCCAGGACTTACTACAGAATGCATAGAAATGAATGCATAAAATTCTTGTGGTCGAGAAAGAATGACACATGGCCTGGTTGGCAAAGTGGTGATCAGTCAAAGGTTGGACTTGGTGATCTCAGAGGTCTTTTCCAACCTAACTGATTCTGTGATTCTGTAATTTTTATTTTCCATTTACCAAAGTGAAGAAAAATTAAAAATATGTAAGACTGGGCAGATCAAGGGTACCAGTGTATTTAATATTTCCTATTTTTTTATTGAAAAAGTTTATTACCTATTACCAATTGCTGCAGGCAGACCAGCAGTCAGACCCCTTCCAGGGTGAGCATGCATATTTTCTTCTCATCCCATCTTAAGTAATGTCTGGCATATACTTTGAAGCAGGATGGTTTATTTCCCTACAAAATTTTTTCCTCCTGCCTTTAAATATTTGCCATTAGAAATCTGGATAGTCTTGTTGTATTTATATAAATGCCAGTCCTTAAACTTCACTGATATCTTCTGGCAATGAATTATTTATTCTATGAGTGCACTGTATACTCATTTTTAATGTACAATCCTTCAATTCCATTGCAAGTTCCTTTTGCTCATATTATAAACACTGCGTGGCTGAAAATCAGTAGGGAAGATCCCAGAAACCCCAATCCTAATAGATGCAATATTAACTACACATCCCTGAACAAGTGTGTGGCTTCATACAGTGATATGTGTATTTTATCCCTATTTACTATTTGTACAGCTGCAGCACACAGAGAACCACACAACCCTGTGGATCAGGGCGATGTTGTTCCAGGTACTCTGCAAAGAGACTGTCACCTTCCTAAGGGCCCTGGTGCAGTACAGGACAACAGAAAATACAGGAGGCTGGCCTGATGTGTTGTCATTTACAGTGCCCCTTCCAATGGCCTTAAGCTGCCATTGCTGTGAAAATTTATATTTTGAGTCTCACTTCTCTTCCTGCAGATGCTGAGCTGCTTTGATTCAGTGAGGCAACAGGGCAGCTGTTATTTGGCTAAATTCTCTGTAAACTGGTGTGCAAGGAAGAGGAATGCAGTGAAGGCAGAGGAATGCAGGATGAGCTTCCAGCAAGGCTTTTCTGGTCCTTCCCACTTTCCCAGGAGCCCACCAGGAGCACAAAGGCTGAGGCAGCACCCTCATTTTCCAGGGTAAAGGCTCTCACCCACTCACAGCAGGTTTTAGGGCTGAGGAGAAGAAATGGGGTTTTGTTTGGGATACCCTTCCATGTTTTAAATAGCAAAGTACAGGAATTGCTACGTGCCTCCAACTGGCTCTGCATAACCCCACTGTCTTCTGTCTTTCTGGCATTTACAAAGGATTGTGTGAGGCTACATCCTCCCTAAGCAAAGCCTTAATCAGTCTTCAGTCAGTCACTTTTTTTCTTCCTGGCAGTAGATATAAGGCCACACAGTCAAATAATGAACTTGTCTTTCATTTGGATATAGTTTATTAATGACAAAAACACTAATCCATTAATCAATTTAAAACAAGTTGGTAAATGAAAAAAATTCTCAGTCTCCTTTAGTAAGAGGATCACATGCATCTTAAAAGGGGGCCATTATCTCCATGGGTTTCTCAGCTGAAGTTAAAAATCTAAAAATGATTTTCATTCGTTTCTCATTAATATGCAAAATTATTCAAATTAGGTAGTAATTAACCATCTACTCAGTAGAAAACCTTTTCATGATAATTTATGATAAACTCAGTAGCAGCTTTGATTGAGATTGATTTTTGGTGTTGAGGAGCTATCGTGAATACAAAAAAGCACCTGAAAAAATATTTTTAAACACCTAACTTACAGCTCAGCTAATTATATGGGAACCATGTTCACAGATTATTTCAAAGGAAGGCCTATAGGCAAGATACTAATGCTGAATGAAACGGGCAAAACATCCTTTGGAGTTTGTCCTACATTTCATCTTAAAGCTCAGCTTTCTTCACATCTCCCAGCCTAATTCATTTAGAATGTTAAATGTTTAGCGCTGTTTAATTCAGCAAACGGCTACAGTGGAACCAGGGCTTTGCTTGATAAGGCTTACAGGATTGCTTTCAAGATAAAACTGGTTTGAAAATCAAAATGCATTCAAGACAAACTGTTGTTTTACAACACAGTGTTCCTGGGAATACGACAATGATTTGTAAACAGACTCCAGCTCTGATTTTGCTGATGGTGATGGGAGGTCAGTGGGTTATGGGGAGAATATGGTTTTGTTCTCAGTAGCAAAGATGAGCTTCAGGACTGGGGACTTGGTAGCTCTAAACACTGGGGACTGGTGTTCAGTAATGTGATTCTCCTGAGATGGGAAAACCAGAGGGAAAGCAGCAGTGACCTTGTACTGCTGAAGTGGTGTTCAGGGACGGAAAAAAACCCATTCAATACCTACTGCTCCTAGTGGGAATTGCTGTGAGCACCCATGCCAAAGAGGCAGGACTACAGAGGCAAGGAAAAAATTATATTCCTTAAAAGCTTTTCCTCTGAACTTGATCACAGAACTAATGCAACCGACAACTGACAATCTCATAATTCACATTTGTGGGATTTTGCGTTATTCCAATAATTACCAACAATATGAGGATAAACAGGAACCTTGATGCCAAGCCTCTTGAACCTTGTCATCAGGGAGAAGTGGGAGGGGAAGGATCAGGTTTCAGTTATGAGCTCAGGGACTGTCCCTGAGGTTTAGCTCCAGCCCAGATCCAGAGCTTTCTGCTCTCCAGGGTGAAATCAAGGCCATGCATAAGCTGCATCTCACCTCACGTAAATCCTTCCAGTCCTTAAACCAAGACTCAGAACTGAGTAAACAAGTAACTAGCAGCAATAATAAACATGTAACTAGCTGCAAAAGGAAAACTTTGAGTAAATCTCCACTCCTTTAAGTACAATGGCATCAGCATCCACACACATTAGGTCCTGGCTGAATTTCATTTACTGCCCCACTGCAATGCCCAAAATCCTTTTTTCATCAGTGCACTCTATAAACATCCTGGTTCATCAGTAATCCCCAACTGGACTTCTCAGCCCTGCATTATTTTTCACACTGCACTGTATATGCCATCTCTTGACCTGGTACCTACACAAGCCAAAGCACACTGGATCTGACTGCATTGTTTCTTGTTATTCCTTCTGTTTGCAATTGCTACCAGATGGTCCTGTGCTACAATGACTTCATTCATTCCTCCCTGGAAGGTCCAGTGGGTGGCAATGGACAACCTTTCCCAAGAGCCCTCTTTTCTGCAGGCACGGAAGGGACCACATTCATCCTGATCACATTCATCCACGGTCCTGACATGAGAATGTTTTCAAAGGGTAGTAAAAAACCTTGTCAAGAAGTTACTGATGACACCCAAGTTAGTATTTCCTCTTCAAGGGAAACGGTGGGGGTCAGCTCAGATGTGGAACAATGGTTTTAGGATGTTGAAACCAAAATTTCTACTCAGGTGACATGTCACAGATGGTCTTCAAAAAAAAAAAAAAAGACCCATTCTGGGGAAGAAAACATCATCTCTCAGCTGACACATTTAACTACTGGATCAAAGTGAGGGGAGTAACACAGGGAAAGATGATAAAGAATTTCAGAGGGACTGATGCAGTTAACAGTGATTTCTGAGACAGCAGAGACTAAAAGGAACAACAAGTTTGTTCCAAACCTCCACATCCATTGCTGTTCAATGATGTATTTTTCCTACATTTTGAGATTCGAATAAATTGAAGGTAGCCATAGTTTTGACAAAAGTGGAAATAATAACAATTCTCTAAGCACTTATGAACATCTTATTTTATTCCTTTCCTTGTAGTATCTCTGGGGATTTCATAAGTATGAACTTTTTAAAAAATTCAGCTTATTTTACTGGTAGAGAAATTGCAGCAAAGGACAGGTTTGCTTATGTGTCCAATAGGTCACACAGGAAGCTTTTGTCAGAAATAGAAACAGCTCTTTAACATTAACCTGGAGCCTTGGCATTAGTCATTGGATGTTCTTTGTGGTTAGGTGGGAGCAGATGCCAGCAGAGTTTAGCCAAGTGAGTCTAGAATTAAACAAGGCCTGATAAGCAGTGCTGATAGGCCTTGATGAACCACAGGAGCAGTAACACCACGCTTCGATGGGATGTGCGCTTTTTAATCTGACAGACAAAAGCTGAATGACATCCAGTGGATAACAGTCAGCTCCTGAGGTCCATCTGGAAACCAAGTGGGATCTCTCTGATCCCTTTGCACCACTTGAAGAAGAACAAAGCTACCCAAGCCAGTAAGGCAAAGCCATCAGACCAAAAAGAATCCAGCTCAAAAAGGTTCTGCCTCCTCAAGAGTGATGGAACAACCCTTTTCCACAAAATGCCACACAGATCCTGGTGCTCAGTTTACCCAATCCAAGAGGACTCAAAACGAGGTGGGATTGTGGATGGCCCAGCTGTGAAATTGGGCAGCAGGGACACCCCAGTACCTACACTGGGCAAAATCCCCTCAACGTCAGCCTATTTACTCCCTGTCAGTGAATGAAGCTGTAGCTTTGTCCTTGTGGGTTTTCAGTTTCATTTCTTTCTGCTGCTTGTGGAAATGTGAAACAGTTAACAACCTTGTTTCAATAATATGCAATTCTGAGGGAGGAAAAATTGGGACCTAAGGAACCTGGCTTTTTTTCCTACCCTTATTATAAAGTCATTTTTCAAATCACCTTTCTGACACATTTGTCCATATTGATTAGCTGCTTTTAGAATGACATTGTCTGACCTGTCTAAATCCATCAATTGCTCTCCTGCTGATGCTTCATTCCCAGGCTACTTTAGCTTCTAATGGTATGGTATGAATATTATTCATAAAGTCTTTTTGCTGAAAAGATCAATAATCACATACATCTTACATTTGCATTCTGGGTGTTGTTCAAGAAGCCCTTTAACTGGCCACAGACTCCTCTATTTCCCTTTTATCACTATAGACTGTAAATGTTTCATTAGTAGCATTTAGAGAGTACATACTTGATACTATATCCCCAGGAGTTTCAAGTGAGTTATTAGGAACTTGTTCAGCATTAGGATTAATGCGTATTCCCAGTAGTTTTCACTGCATTTCCATTCTGTGTGCCACAAACTCTACAGTTAAGTATGTTTTGTCCACTTAGAAACTGTTTGGTAGGGAAGGCATGCCTTAATTGTTCCCAAGACATTGGGTAATGCTCTACTGATGGGCCTAAGGTTGAACTAATAGGCAAGTAAGATGCAGTTTAGCTTCAGCAGGTTTTAAAGTACTAATGAGGCACAATATAATGAAGTTAAGAACTTGTCAAGACAGGCAGTTCATATAAAAAGTTGAAATAACCTTTACATTTTTTTTTCTTTAAAAAAAAAATTCCAAGATTACCCCAATACTTAGAGGATTTATTCAAGTTAAATATTTGCTGGACTAATAGAATTTCTAGAAGAGACTTTTTAAAACTAAATGCCCTGGTTGAGCAAGGGGAAAAATGTGTCTGCCTAAATATCAATAGGTCAAATATACTTGCAAAATACAGTTTTCTGTTTGAAGAAAGAGTGAGTTGGATATCCTGTATTCCAAGCTACTTTTTATGCAACTGCTTGTCTATATTTAGCAGCTTTGCAGGCTGGGAAATTTTAGAGTTTTAAAAGAACAAATACTGACTAGTCACCATTTTAACATTATGACATTTTCCTGGAAGCTCTCTCAGAACAAAATCACAACATTCTAGGTATTTTAGTAACTACAGGATTGATTGGAACTTCATTGGCTTTTAACTACTGCATGCCAGGCTGTTGTGCTCAGTGACATAAAATATTTCATTTTCATTTTCTGACATAAAAGTCTAAGTGTCCTGCTGCTGAGATGTATCAATCAAATCAGAGGTTCAAATAGAATATTATCTTTATGCTGGTATGAGAGGGAAAACGATGCTTTAGTTCCCAGTCAATTGGTACCAAATGTCTTCACAGTCACTAACAGACTTCTGCACACACTTGTGCAGAGCCATTACTTCAGGGTTCATAAAGTGGAACACAGCATTTCTGACAAAGCTGTAGCTTTTTTATTATTTTTAGAACATAAAATCTTGCTTGCATCAAAAAGGAAAATCCAAACTCATTTTTAGAAGGTTCATTTTAAGACAGGCATTGCAAACAATTAAAGCCCAAGTGTTTTGTGGAGAGAGATATTTTAGAGATGTTCAAAGAATGGTTATAATCTGCCCAAGTCCATTTTTTTAATGAAGACCACTGGAGAGCTGCAGCAGTGGGTAGGCTACAGGATTTTTTATTTTGTTTAATGTGACCACCTCTCTGTTCATGAAGCACATGATTGTTGTGGATAGGTGGAATGAAGTATTCTCCGCACTTGAAAAGCCTAAACTATTTTACTGCAGAAGGATGAACAAAAAGTGTTTAATTAATATGTATTTTCGCTTAGATTACATTTACACCTTAAGTGTGATTTTTCCTTCTAGCTTAGCTCACTACTCAAGTTTAGCACAGGCTTTAAAAATTTAATTTAAGACTCTACACCAAGTGTACATCCCCCAAATACTCCTTCTAGTGGCTCACTGAACAGTGGGTCACAGATATTTTTCTTTCATGAGACCTATCCAGCACCATTGTAAATTTCCTCAGTCAGCTGAAATATTCAAATGAAAATTGCTGCTGCAATTAGAGAAAAAGAGGAGGTTTGGTTGGGGCTTTTTCATGTCTTTCTGGTAGTAAAAGAATAAAAAGCTGACTTAAGTGCTTAAATGTTAGAAAAAGAAAGTATGACCTGCAGGTAGAAACCAGATCTGGGAGAAAGAGAAAGAAAAGAACAACTCCAAAAGA
Source organism: Taeniopygia guttata (assembly GCF_048771995.1). Lineage (NCBI taxonomy): Eukaryota > Metazoa > Chordata > Aves > Passeriformes > Estrildidae > Taeniopygia > Taeniopygia guttata. The sequence goes on from NC_133027.1 coordinate 88,749,616, forward strand.
TGAAGTGCTCAGCCTCCAGGCCAGGCTGCCTGCTGATTTCCCATGACTCGGTGTGGAGATGAGCACACACCAAAAGGCTTCTATTAGACAACCAACTCAAATTTGACTTTTTGAATCCCTCAGCACCAGAATCATTCAGTTCCACGCTGTAGACAAGCAAATCCTCACTTTCATAGGAATTCAGGATCTTCTTGAGTGACTCTCCCAACACAGGGGGAAAGGATACAGGCTCAGCACTCTACTCCTGAATAAAATCAGTCTGGTTTAGCCACTGCCCTGGGGCACAGGCAGCTTTTTGAACCTGGAAGCCACAGAGATCCTTTCTGGACATGCTTTTGACGCTTCTCCAGGCACAGCACCAGCTCTTCTCTGTCCCTGCATACAGCCAGACTGGGTAGGATGCCTCAATTTTCACAGGCCAGACATCTGAGACTGCTCTGCATTGGGGAGCAAACCCTAACCAGTGAAAATGTGCGAACTTTTGGTGGTATCAGTTGCTTTTTATTGTTCCTTAACAAGTTGTCCTTTTCTAAGGCAGATGTGAATCAGAAACTTGAAGAGGCACAAATGGACCTCCACAGGACTGGACCTTAATTGTTACTCTGGAGGATATTCCCCTTGGTACCACCAACATGTGAAACATTTCCCTCCCACATACACAGATAGTAATAACAACACTTCACTTCTGCTGACCCTTCACAAGATCATCTTCTTTGCAGCTCCTCCTACTCACTTCCTAGTCAGTTTGAAAATGCTGCTGTCCCATGCTTAACCCTGGCCAAAGGACAAAGATCACTGCACTGCAAGGAACGCTGCAGCACTTGGGCTCACTTCCTCCTTATTCCTTACTTCTGCCCACCACATCATGGAGCTTTTCTATGAAGTACCAAGGAAGAAAGGGAGAAATCCAAGTAAAGGAATTGTTCTGAAGGTTTATTGCAATAGAATTTATGATGCCTCCTTAGCAAATAACTGAGTAAGGCTTCATTAAATGTTATTGTCAGGATTTTCACAGTAATATCCTTTTTCATCTGTGGTAGATAATATTGACAGTGTTGCCAAGTAATTACACCAACAGAACAAATATATGGCATTTTGCCCTTACAATTCCTCTTCTGGCTACCCAGCATGCAGCTCAGCAAGCAAGGCTACAGGCCACTGACAGCAGAAGAAATTGTTTTATTTCTTAGTTGTGAAGCTCCAGGTTACAGAAATGCCACTCAGACTTGCTAAGCTTCTCAGATAAATAATTGATTATTTCATGGCTCAGTATAGTTACTGTACAAGCTGTAATGCAGAGAGGAACTGGCGTTTGTTGGCACTTAGAGTATGCTGGCAATCCAGGGGAAGCCAGACTAAATTTGTTCATGTGGTTCCTTCTTTCCCCAACCATTTGATCAGAGCACAGGCTCAGTGTGGTTGTGGGAACTATCAGTCCAATCAAAACCCACCTGTAGAACACACCAGCACATCCTTTGCAAGATCATCTTGCTCTATCACTGCCAGTAGGCTTCTTGGAAATCTCTGGAACTCGGTGAATGTCCCTCAAATAGTGAACACTTTGTCCCACCTTGAAGGTCAACCAGTCACATACTTAGTCCCCAGTTTCTATGCAATGTCACTGGTCAAACCAATTTCCATTTTCATATTGGAAGTACAGTTTCCTTAACATGAGACACTTTTAAGATGCTTCATCTCAACCAGCATGACAATTTACTCTGATTAGAAAAGGTAAGGATTTTTTAGTGTTTTTTTCTGGGAAAAAAAATGCAGTTATCTGCTCAGTGGACCGGCTACTTGGGTTATTTCTCCTACATGTGAAAACTGCCATGTTGACAGAATGGAAGTCTAAATCCCCTACAGGACACACTTGTATAGCAAAGGAAACAGTAAGTTATGTCTCCCCACTGCTGAACCGCAGTGTTTCAAGCCTCCTTTGGAAGGACAAGCACAAAGAGCTAGGATATAAATCCCTGCAGTGTCCATTCCATGCCTGGTCTGTGGCTCTCACTGCTAAGCAGAGTGTACCTTAGAGTCAGCTGTAGCAGTGGATTTGCACTACAAACATTCTCAGCTGGGAATTGGACTGCAAACCCATCCTCTCATTTCACACTGCAAACCAAAACACTCATCATGCAGTAATAACTTTTGGTCACTGCTAACCCAGACCCCATCAAAGCAGTGACCTTGAAATGAAAATGTCTCATCTCACTCCCCTTCCTTCCATTTCTTCAGCAGAACAGCAACACCAAGAGTTCTTAGGATTGGAAGGAATCCAAATGTAATGAGTATGTCATTGAACCTTGAGCTCTAAACTGGAAGCCAACAAGAATTATTCCCTACCATTCTTCTCAAGAAAGATTAAAAACAACCCAAAAAATCAAACCCCCAAGGATTTCGTTTTCAGCAACATGTCAGGAGCTGAGCAATACCCATGAAACTCATCATCACTGACTTCAGGACATCTCTCACCACCAGTTGATAACATCCAACATTTCCTTATGGCAACCACCTTTGTTATATTCTGATTTATATGTAGAACATTGCAGATTTTGGAGTCAGTCCACTGTAACTGACCACCTAAATTATTGGGTCCTTATTTATTTGAATTATTAGTTCAAATTAATTGAAGAGGTTTGTTCCTGAGTCAATGCTGCTCTGTTAGCCCTGTACAACTTGGGTCAAGTGGTAAGGTTGTTTGGAATAGCAGAGATGACATTTTAGTTTGGGTTTTTTTCATGTCTTTAATTTTTACTTTAAAAAGTTATAAATATTGCATTAACTGGGTTATAATATAGATAGTGATCTCTTCAATTTCCACTCCTTATGGTCTGGTTTTTGGTTGGCTTTTTTGGTACACTTGCTGCCTTTTCACTTGCAGAAAAATCAAGCCCAAGAACTTAAAGTTAGATCTGTATATAACTATATATACATATATGTATAGATGTGCTATAAAAATTACAGCACAAATATCTACATATGCTGTGAGTTTTAAACACATTAATCTAAGGCTCTGAAAATATCCAGTATGTGAGCATTCTACTTTTAGGTCCATGGTATTTAAATGGCCAAGGCTGGTTTTTGCATTGCACATAAGGCTTTTTTCTGTTAAAAAATAATAACTATAAATCTGTTTTCTCATGCCCAAGTAGTCCTTGATGAGACATGTGAGGAAATGCAGTGTGGATTGTCATGAGCAGAGCAATAATCATAAAATTAGAAACAAAAGAATGAGACAGAACAAAGCTTTTTTTTTTTTTTTTTTTGGTAAGATTCTAAATCACACACAAAACATTTGTTCTGCTCCAGCTCTTTGTGAACTAATTGGCTCTCCTGGAGGGACAGGTAATTGTACTTGACTACACAAGCTGTCCTGAAGCTCCCTTGGAAAGCTCCAGTAAGCTTCCAGTGTTAGCAGCCATCAAGGATTTCACAGGTCAGGCATCGGATCGATACAGCTAAAAGCAGCAGGGACTGTAATGTCGACAGCAGGTTTCAGAAAACGCTGCAAGTGCCAGTTTGTTCCCCTTCATGCAGAAGCTCAAGACAACTTAATTAACCCTTGGAAAATACAATTTATCCAGAGGCTCTGCAGGTCTGTACTGGGCCTTATTGGTGAGCTGCTACCAGAGATCCTGTACTGGCAGCTCTGGTTCCCACTTCCCCTTTGAAAGCTGTTCAGTCAGGATGCAAACAAGCCCTGATTTTCGGGGGTGCTCGCCCTGTCCTGAGGAGCTGCTGCAGGAGGCCACAGGAGCAGCTGCTTTGTCAGAACTCGTTGTGATTGCAGCAGGAGCCTGGCCCAGCAGGAGCATTGATCACTCACGGCTCGGGCTGTGTGTGTGCGAGAAAAAAAGAAAGAGGGGGAAAGAGTCATCTCCCATAGGTCTAAATGCTTCTTTGCCCTCTTGTAAAGATGTTCCCTTGTTAGTTGTCTACTTTTACTGTCTTTTAATACCACATGACCGTGAAAAGTACAGACAAGGTAATTTTCCACATCCCAAAACACCTACATTTTAGAAGACAAAGAACTTGCCAGAGGTGACAGACCAGTAAGAAGTTAGCTTGTCTGATGTGATATTCAAATTTGTGTCTCCAATGTCAAGCCAACAGGCTGAAGGGTTTTCTTTCCACAGCTCTTTTCAAGCTAAGGAAATCTTCTAAGACATGCACAGAACAACTATGAAAAAATACTTGAGTTTCTGAGGCTTGGCAGTTTTAACACAGAAATCTGACTGTGAATTCAGTTAAATTATTTATAATATAAACTACTTTAAAACATTAATTATACTTTGATTATTTGTGGTATTAATGTCTGTTATTTCAATTAAATAATGTAAATGTATCTTGTCCAGTTTATATTTACTTCCTTTAATTAATGAAAACCTGCTGCTTTTGTTCTGGAACAGTGAACTCTCACTGGAGAAAACAAGGTAGGTACCACTTTCTGTCTACTGTTTTGTTCCCGTTTCTGATGATAAAATACTACCTGAATTGAGTAGGATGAGGGAGATAAAATCAAATTAGAAATTTGATTTTTTTACATGAGTGCACACAGATCATCACATAGACTCACTCAGAGACTTTTGGCATTAACTATGCAACTCTGAATCCATATTTTCATCTTCAATAACCATTAAAGACATCGGAATTTACAATAAAATACAAAAATTATGAACAACAAGCAACAAAGATTCTAAAAAAAGCCAAAGTAGCCCAGACTATATCCGTGATTGTTGTATTAACACCCTCATAAAAATGGCACACTAAAAGCACTTGACAGAATTATTTAATACATCTATGTCACAGTCCCCCTGTCCAAGAAACTAGATATTAATTTTTCAGGATATCTTGTGAGAAATACTCTGTCAGAGGTAGTGAAAGGTGCTGCTTGAAGGTCTGCAAGCAAAGGGGAATGACAGATACTTGACACATTTCAACCTGGCATATTGCTTCCTACTGGGGAGCCAGAAGGTTCTGAGGTGGGCCCACACTCATCCATATTTGTATTAGTGACAGGCAAGAAAAAAATAAACCAGTGCTGGAATGACAAATGCAGGAGTGAGAAAGAGCTGGGCTGTGCCCAAAAAAAGCAGGAGCTCCATTGCAGAGGAAGAAGTTAGGTTTATTCATCCAAAGTGTGGTTTCACATGAGCATCTTAAATACAGGCACACTGCACTCTCCTTGAGAAGAGAGGTTTGCAGAAGAATCTGCAACAAAAAAAAGACAGAAATAGGTGACAGAAAAGAACTTTTATGGCTACTTACACCAGCTGTGAGTCTGTCTCCAGAACTGGAGAAAACATCCATCCTACTGTTTTAAAGTCTTTACTGGCAGTTTGGACTACAACCAGCATGTGCTTGGAAAAGACCACAGAATCCAGCCTGCTATCTCTGATCTGTGAGATTGAGCAGGATAAAAAAAGCATTGCTAAACACCTTGCCCCAGTTCTCAGGAAGGCTTGAAACTAGACTGAAAATCATGTAATATTTTGGCGGATAGTACTAGGGGAAGGAAATATGATTACTGCTAGAATATCAATTAAATAAGCGAACCTTTCTGACACTAGAGCACTGGAGTCCATGGAAAGATGCTGAGGTACACAGATAGGAAAAAAAGAGCTGAATTCTTCTACCTCTGTCACTATTCTCCTTCAGTTTCTGGTTTTCCTGTCACTGTATCTTTTTATTTTTATCTGCACTTATACTTTTGTATTTACTGGTTTGGGGTTGAGGTTCTTTTGCAATATTACCACTGTAAGGGCCTGATCTGTCCTGGAGCTCCTTAGTGCCAGTACACAGCAACATCTGACCAGCTGTGCAATGTGGGAGAACAAAAACAACATGATGGAAACATTTTCTTCAGGAAATGCAAATGATTTCTGGAGAAACACCATGAAGTGTATTTTCTGGCAGTTCCAGAATATAGGAGGTAAAGATCCTTAAGGGGGGCTCTGCTCTGATATATTCTAAGCAATGTTATTCATTAGGACCTGGAAGAGCAAAATCTAAATCTGACATAACTCAGGAATTCAATTTTAATAATATCAACAAAGAGCTTTTACATTCTCACAATACAATTTAAAACCAAAATCCTCCTGTTAATTATCAGGGAGTGCAGGCTCTCCAAGGTTGAGTACCTATTTCTGTTTAAAGGTCGGCACTTTAAGTGCTCTAAAATCCACACACTTGCTCAAATTGCCTTGAAATTTGGTGTGTCTCATGGGGAACCAGGGGAAGGTTAGAGTCATATGCTGAGGGTCACATTTGCCTGGGCTTTTCAAGATATGCTTGAAAAAGCAGCTTTTTCTAAGTGATAAAATTCTGATAAACTGTGGGGTTTTTTTCTATTCTTGCATATCCTTAGTGGATCAAACCACATTTCTATACAACATTTAAATATTTCTAACATTCAACATTCGTCACCCTGAACAGGGACGTGTCAAACTCACCGATTTTACGAGACTATAGAATATCAGTATTCTGATATCAATGGCTCCCACCTCACTGGCCAACTTCCAAATGAGCTGGAGAGTACAGGAGGATGTCTGATATTAACCTACTCTGTGCCTGGTGGCACTTTGCATTTGGTCCCCCAAAGGAATTCTGAAACTGTTGATATTATGAATGATGGAAAAAGCAAAAACATTTTATCATGAGGGGTAAACACAACTGAAATTGTTTTTTTTTAAAGCAAGTTACATATATTAATTTGTGGCTTAATGAGACAGGGGGAAAGGCCTAGAAATAGTGACTGGGGAGACTTCAACGTTTTTATGAAAGTTACAGAAGACAAACTCACTCATTAGTTTTATACAACATATTTAACATTCCTTTAGCTGTTCCATAATTAAAAAAAAAAAAAGTAAAAAAGCCCAAATGCTGGGCAATGTGGCATATTTGTGATTTCTCTGTTAGTAAGCAGGAATTTCTGATTACATAAAGCATCTGCTTGCTGATGGTGTTGTGAGGAAAATATGGTTGGAGCTGATGACCATACGCTTCGTTTATTCCCTGCAACAATTTGGTGAGGGGCTGTCTCAGTTCAGGGCATGTGGTGTCAGCCTTACCAGGAGACAGCAAACCTGAGCTTTAATGCTGTTTAAGCTCAGAAAGTCTTATATAAAAGGCAGGCTTTATTCATGCTCCATGCACTGGGATCTGTTTGTTTTAACCGAGAGCTTTGGAATTGATAGTTTGGAAGAGGCATTTACAATCCAGTGTCTTGGGCCTCTCCTTTTCCACTTTAACATGCCTGTAATTTTAGGGGAGGCAATGCTACCACAAAAGAAAACCTTTAAAGACTTTGTACAATTTATGTAGAATAGGACATCTATTTATATTTTATTGTATATGAATCAGTAAAATGTTCTGAATAGTAACTGGCTCAATAATAAATGTGGTTTAAAAGATCTCCAACCTGTCAGTGTAGTCAGGGTGAATTAACTTAGAAGTTCAGGTGAAAAGAGAACTTGAAGAGAAAATTCCTATTGTGGTACTTTCCAAGAGGAAACTTGGCTAGCACCAAAAATGGGTTGTTTGAGGTTGTGCTTGTACAAAATTTAGTCTAAGAAACTCCTGATAGGGGTATCACTTTATCATGTGACTTTTTCTGTCACTGTTTTAGAGAGCAAACTTTGAAAATCATTCTATAACCTTTCAGATTTGATTTAATTAGATTTTTAGTACTTCATTCATTTATTTCCCCAATGTATCACATAAAAATAATGCAAAATACAAGCTTATCATGTCACAAATTTGTTCCTTTTACTTTTTTGTCTTTTTTAAGTTTAGTGATTTAACTCCTCTCACCTCTCATCACTATCATCCACATAAGGTCAAGTGATTTTGGAATGCCAAAAGGAAGATCACCAGAGTCATGAAAACTGACAGCCATTGCACTATCCCAGATTCAGGACACATAGAGGAATGGTACAGAATTAGCACAAATTCAGGTCAGGAAAATTCACCCTACTGCTCCTTTTGCTCACAGAGAAAGAGAGAGAGAAGAGAGTTTTGATACTTTTGAAAAGAGCAAATGCCCTTTGCAGCAGTTAGGAGATCTGGCCTAAACACTCCAGGCAAACTAATTTTTCAAATTTCACCAAGGTATACCAAGACATTCCTGTGAAGTGGAATGGCACAACATAAAGTTGTCTTTAGGCTTCCCTTCACTGCAATGGAGTGGCTCAGGCAGTCTCTGACAGAAGGGTGAAGGAATAAAAAATAATGATAGTGGGATGATCAGCAGTTACCTGGAGAAGTCACCAACACATTTCTCTAGGGACAGAAGAGCTCACAAAACAAGAAGTCTCTGCTAACCACATAAATTTGTTACTCTAGGTAACCACCCACAGGTGAAGTTAGTCCCAGTTTTCTTTTTAGAGGTGTTGTGGCTCTATTCTCTGACATTTTCAAGGCTGCCCCTGTGAAAGCCATCCTGAGAAACAAGCATATGTACAAGGGGTTTTTTGCTTTGCTAGAAAAAACATAAGGACCATATGGTTTGAAAGGGACAGGATTCAGTTTCTTTGTCAGCATGAGGACTGTGCACACTCCAGAACAGAATAAAGCTTCTGAAAGCTGTGGGAGAAAATGGTTTCTGTTAGCTATTAACTCTGTAATTTTCTACATGTGCTGGGCAAGGATCCTGTGAAATAGCAGGAGTCTCTCTGTGGTTACAGGGACTATAAAGCAACCCTCAACAACTGTTTAGAGAGGAACCTGTTTTAAATCTTGAAAGCCTGGAATCACTTTATTTAGTCAGCAGTGGGGCAAAAGATGATTTAGAAATAGCTTCCTGGTGTGTCTGGAGAAACATCTGCATTTCATCATATAATGGAACAAACATGGCGTACTTCAAATACAGGAATGGGTTATATAGATGATGTGTTCATTATAGGTACAAATTAGGAAGCTCCTTTGGGAAGATCAGTCTATTCTGAAGGTCACTGTCAGGTCAGATTTATTCCAAAGCAGCTTCTTTTTTACAGAACCTGGAACTAACACATTTCTTTAATAGACTCAGCTTTTGTTTAGCTGAGTTTTTATTTGTGTTTTGCTTTCTAAGTTCAGAAGAGGCCTAAACTTAGGCAAAGTGCTGCTTTACAATATGTAAAGTATAACAATATGTATGCTGCAGTGTTACACCTGGCGAGAGCCAATGCGTGCCAGTGCTGTCACTCTGCTCCTGCTGCTGCTCTGAGGCTCCCAAGCCTGCACTGACTCATGTATCCCTGCAGCTCTACTCCAGCCACAGGGGACATTTGGGAGCACAGGAGAAGCAGCACATCTGTCCCCAGCTGGATCTCACAGCACAACAAAGCAGCACCACAACTTACAGAAGAACTAATGCTCAGCATGAGATGGAGCTGCAGAGCTTTCCTGCAATGAAGTGAGAGTGTGGAGTGGTCTAAAAAAGAATAACTGAGAGGCAAGGTGGGACTTTTCCAAGAAGAGAGGAGTGCAATGGGAAGGGAAAAGCAAGGGAAGCGGAGGGTGAACATGCTGGCAGAAAGACACGCATGGAAGAGAAGGTCCATACATTTCTAGCTGTCCATACACATCTGTTGGTCTTTGATACTGGTTTTCTGTGGGACCCTGGAAGTGCACGACTCCCTGTGCACATGGCAAGTGGAGACAGAGATATTTCTGCCCGACAAGGGACTGGCAGGAATTTCAGCTCCTTGGCAGGAAACATGGCTGCTTATGTGGGCACAAACCCCAGTGTTTCTGTGTTAAGAGCAGAGAGTGAAAGTAATCCATGCAAAAGTTCAAATACTTCATTGTGGCAAGCCAGGCTGAGGAAAAATACACAAAATCCTTGTCTTTCCTTCTCTGAGCAGTTACTCAAAAGCTCAGGAGTCTTAAGAGTTTATTCTGTCTACAGCTGACAATGGAGCTGTGTTCCCCCTCCAAGAAATTCTGTTCATCTGCAAAGAGCCCAGGATGCTCCATGTCCATGAAGGTGACAGGACTCAACAAGAAGCACAATTTTTTCTCAAATTCTTTAAGTCCATAAAATAGGCAGTAAGTTTTATGGCATGGCGACAGAAGAACTTCAGACTGACAAATATAATAAGACATTTGAACATGGCAAGAAGCTATGGATACCTCCAGCCCATGCTTTTGTTAGGATTGGAATTTACAAATTCTGATTTTCAAACCTGCACTTGTGGATGACTGCCTATCATGTGAATGGATAATAAAAAGGTCTTGTTGGCATAAATGCTTGGAAGAATCTTTGAAACCTTTCACAAGAATAAGTCATGCAGGAAAGTTTCCTTTTGCTTAATAAACTAAGCTTTCATAATACTAGACTGAACAGATTATTTAGATGTTACACAAACTTTAACTAAATTCAAATTATTCTAGATATTCTGTTCTATATGTTACAATTTACTTGGTTTGTTCAGAATTATAGAAAAATGACAAATTATTAATAATTGTAATCCTTACATGACAATTTAACAAGGGGTAAAAAAACAGAAAACAAAGCAAAATAGTTGAAAGAATTTCCCCTTGATTTTAACAGAAAAATGAAACTCTATCTGAAAAGTTGGTTTTTCAGTGGGTTGGAATGCTGCATGTTTGTCACAGAAGATACACTTCCATGAATTAAGATATAAAAATATAATATTTAATTATGTTTTAAGCACTTTTGTTGTTATATAGAAATCATCTGATTTGTCACTACTTTCTTTAGCTCCCAACAGCACTATTTCAAAAACACAAAGCAAATGCACTTTAACACAAGCTTCTGGTTTGCTGTTTTTCTTGGAAATCAATGGTTTAATTTAAACAAAACAAAAACTCAACTACAACAACAAAACCCCACACATACAGATGTCCTGTGAAAAAACCCAAGTTGTTATGAATAGTTATTATATACCTTGGATAAGCATCTGTGAAACAGATGCAAGGTTCATGAAAATCTAAATACTGATAAAGGTGAGTTTGGCTCCCTTTGCTAAACAGGGAGCCAAATATTCATTAATTATGTCATCAGAGTAATTGTCTCTGGTACCTCAATGAAGTAGAGACCTGAGATGTGTTTGAATCACACCTAAACCCTGGGAGTAACTTCACTACTGTGATCACATTAGGAAAAGCACATGCTTGTACTCCCCTTTTAACTGCTTCCCCTTGCAAAAGTCCTTTATCAGGATTTTCCCCTCCTTTTTCTGATAATCCATAATCTTCAGCTGGCTGCAGACAAAAGACTTGCCCCTCTGTAGTTTGATGCCTAAACTACAAAGCTTTTGCTTCTTTTGCAAAGCTGCAAAACCTTCAAATAACTTAATATGTGAGTATTGTATGTCACTTGGGACAGTCCATCCCATACCAGTCCATAGCACACTATAACACAGGAGCTGTTTTTTAAAAATCAAAAACCCCAAACTTGAAAGCCTGTTGTGTGCTTTATCAGAAGAATAAAACTCTGCAGAGCAGCAGAAGAATAATGCACTTGGACTTTTCAATGCTTTGCCTACATTTCTGTTTCATCTGCTTGTGTTTCTTGACTCATTCAAATATCAGCAAGAAAATGACACTGATAAACACAGCCCTTTCTTTAAGCATTTATGGGTTTTACTGTGCATTTTGAAAAAGCTTTTTGATATTTTCATTTTACAACCAATTAATGAAAGCCCACTCTGAGCTATGAAGAGAAAATAATGCCACGTTCTGAAAGATGTTTTGCATGCATTCTGCATTTATTACAGGGTTTCCACTTTAAAGCTGGAAAGAGTAACTGCAAATAACTTTTGTTTATCCATTACACTTTAAAAATACATCTTGGGGAGCCCTCAGGAAAATAAATTAATCATCCCAAGACACTGAAAACAAAGTTCCTTGAAGGTATAGAAGTCTGCAACATTCCTGCCCAAAAGGATATGAGCAGGTAGGTTGTTTCCTGATTCTCTTTTACTTCTCTTTCAATGTCTTTAAACCTGTGATGTAAAATATCTATTACCCTTTTTCCACTTACTGTACTTGGATGTCCTTTGCCTTCTGTTCCCTGGATTTTATTGCAGGAATCAGGGGTTGGATGATTGTCACCAGAACCTTCTCCAGAGGCGCAGCCTGTGTCTTTATCCCCATGATTATTGCTTGCAACAGACTCATTAAGCTGTTTTGTCCCCAACTACAGAATTCAGTTGAAAGGTGGCTTTTATTCTTTCTCTGCTTAGAAATAACCTCTTGTCTAGTCCATAAAACTCCTCCTTCCCTCCTCCTTCCCTTAAAAGTTCTTTTTTAAAAAAAGCTATTATTATGCCAGTAATTTTTCTTTTTCCATCAGGAAAAAGATCTCTCCTTGCTATCACAACAAAACTTTAAAAATCAAGTTACCCTTGAACTTTCCCAAATGGCCTTGTAGAAAACATCCCGGGCTGGCTGATGAAAAGAACATAAATCTTTTAACACTCAGACACTTGAGTTCTGCCTTTCCCAACTGAAATGATAATGACTTTCCCACCATCCTGCCTCGGAGTGCTGCATTACCGCGCCGCACACCCGCTGTGTCACAGAGGGCAGGTGGCTCCAGGAGGACAGAGCTCAGCTGAGGAAGCCAATTCCTTGGAGAGCGGCAGTGCAGTCCCTGGTGGAGCTCATCAGCAATCCCAGGCACAGCTCCATTAAGGCTCTCTGCACTGACAGCAGCTGCTTGCTAAAGGAGATGAGCAAAGCCACAGGAGCAGGAGGGTTTCCACAGGGCAAGGCAACTTCTCTGCTATGGGCTTACACCAAGTTTTTGCTCAGCACTGCCAAGAACCTCCAGAGAGGCCGTTCTCAAAAGAGATCAAAGGTGATCTGGACAGTTACCAAGCACTCACTCTCCTTTAATCAGGAAGGATGCATAGGAACATTGATAAAATTAAAGCCTTGCATTAGACAAATACAAAAGCATGACAGTATTAAGGAGTGCTCAGAGAGGGTGTTTGGAACTACTTTACTCTTCTTTTTGCCAAAAAATTAAGCTTGTAATAGTACAGAATAACTGGGGACGATAAATACCTCACAAGAACTAGAAATGAACTTCACTCCCTTGTGCATTTAGCTATTAAAAAAGAGATTTAAAAGCCACAGTGAAACTCCACTATGGAGTCAAGGAACAAAGCACATGAGAGCTAGAGAATGACAAGATCATTGATAGCTTGAGGGAAACCTTAAGAACTTAGAAAGAAAGTGAAAATTAAGCAATTCCAATTAATCTAATTGTTGGGAATAACTACCTTCTGCAGGGCAGCAATACAGAATGAACTGATTTCTTTTTGAAATTATGTTAAACTACAGAGCACAACTGCTGTGAACCCAAAAACAATGCATATTTCTGATTAACAATACAGTGTGTACAGTTGAAAGGCCTAGAAATTCCAGAGAGATGTGAAGGTTGTGACAGCCAGTGTGATCATCCATTCTAATAGTCACAAGCTGTAAAACCCTATAATGTCCACATCCAACCTATTTAATGGGGCCAAATTTGTGGCCTGTCAAAACTTGGTAGGATGGAAGAGCTGACAGGAATTGACTTAAAACTTTCATAGTTGGGACGAAAGACATTCATTTCACATGACTCCTGCAGATCTTGCATACTTCATATTTAACAGTCAGCACACAAAGCAAGCCAAAATGGTTTCAAGACATTTTAAAGTCACCCCAGTTTTGGAATGCTGAGGTATAGATTTGCTTCCTAGGACTTGAAATTCATCTGGAATGGCCTTCTTTTGGCTGTGGTGCTCCTTGTCCATATGTTTCTAGCATACTTCACAGTACACAAAGCCCTTCCCTGATGTTAGTACGCTGCAGGTTCCTCTGCTGTGAGGGTAACATTTACCTTGACTGCATTATTGCTCCTTTACTCGCCTTGTGAACACATTTACAAAGAGCTTCTTTATAGATTTTCTGCCACCTATTAGAATAGGGAATGTAAGTCCATTTTTTTAATGCATATTGTCCCTCTCATTTGGATTCAGATGCCCTTCACTCTGAAAGGGTAGGGTCATCTCTTTACCACAGAGAAAGTGCAAGACTGTTATTCTCAATCCAGATGAGATCTAGGCTGCACCAGGGGAGGTTTCCATTGGATACTGGGGAAAGTTTCATCACTGAAAGGATGGTCAAGCACTGAACAGGCTGCCCTGGAACTGGTGGATTCACCATCCCTGGAGGGATTTGAAAGACCCTGTAAATGTGGAGCTCAAGGATGTGGTTTAGTGGTGAACTTGGCAGTGCCTTGGGAATGGTCAGACTTGATGATCTTAAGGGTCTTTTCCAACCTAAATGATTCTGTGATTCTATTCTGTGTGAACAAGGGGATGGACTGGGACAGATTATTAGAGCTTAATGACCTCTTGATTAATTTGTTGTTGACATTTACTCAGAGGAAGCAGCAGAACAGAGAAGAGAGGCATAATCAAGTAGAAGGATGTCTCTGGAGACTGTCTGGGGTTTGGTGTGCATAAACAAAGTTAGTACAAGCTTTCAATGGTTACGCTAAACAGCTGTTTCATTATTTATGTAAAAAGTAGTAGCGTATGACGACTCGGATTCTTGTAAGGAAATCTTTTTTCTTTTCCTAAAGACATGCCTCTGGATTCATGCAAGTGATATTTATATCCTTAAGGGATTTCCTCAAATGCCTTCCCATGGCAATCTACTTTCCATAAAGGCTCGATCTGATGAACCACTCAATTACAGTAGGTCATTGTAGTGATGTAATAACAATGTCAGGCGCAGACACTTACACGAGGCAGTTTCAACTCAGACAAGTAGAAAAATTATAGTAATCTCAGCTGAATTTCTAGTTATTTCAGTCACAGTGCTTACTTTTGGAGTCGCTTTTATCTTCTTGGTGAAATTTTCTAGGTGGATCTTGACACAGTTGCAAACAGTGCAGTCAGCACAATGGTCTGTGCACCATTGGTAGCACTGCTGGAAAGTTCCCTGCACCACTGAAGAACTACAACTTGGTCTAAACAACAGCTGCTTCCCAAATTTGTCTGTTCCCAATGTCAGCAGTAGGCCCCTTCCTACCCAACCCACTGTGGGTACCCCCCACAGGCTACTCTGTGACCCTGGCTGCAAGGTGAACAACACAAAGCCTTGAATATCTGCTCCCTGTCTCAGCCCTTGCCCAGGAGAGAGCTGAGTCACCGACACACTTGTGATGATGTCTCTTGTGATTTGTGCATCATCTGTAAAAACTACAATGAGCTCTCCTTTGCTCCCTTGCTGCTAACTCTCTCCATTCTCATCTAATCTTCACATCTTTGGGAATGTTGCTGCCACTTGGACTCTCTTCTGACTATCTGACTACTCGAGTCCCCTTTGACCTCACACATCAAACATTTCTACCTCATTCCCACACTTCAGAATGTATGGGAGACGGAGACCTCAAAAAATGTCCAGAACTGCCAGAATTATGGCCAGAGAGCCACAGAATTGCCATCATGGCTCCTTACTGACCCTCAAACATGTGACAGTGTCTAAGGAAACATTCAGGCCAATCTTCTTCTACTCAGCAATTCATGACAAGGTGGCTTCAGAGTTAATAACTTCTTTGCTTTTCCATTGGAGCAAAATTCATTAGCACAAAAAAAAAAAAAAAAAAAAAAAAAACAGTCAGACAAACAGCCCCTCAACATTTACTGCCTCTGGCACTAAATTTTATAGTTCATTCATTAGCACGTACAGATGAGTCATGAATCCAGAACGCAGAGATTGTCTATGAGGCACTGCACAAAAAAAGTAGCAGAAAGATGGCTTCTACTACCATGAAAGAATCCCTGCCTAGTGATCATAAACTACATTTCAAAAGGCTGACACTTCCACCTCCGTGTTTCTGCCATGTTTGCTCTAGGAAAGATCCAGCCCTAACAAAGACCTGTGGATGCCACCGTAACATACGTCTGTTATTAGTGCAGATGAAAGCAATCAGGAAAAATGTAAATTGTTATAAAACTGCCAGACATTCAATAACAAATTGTTACAGCATTCAAATGACAGGAAAGCTCTGGCCTTGAGCAATCTGATTGAGCTTTGAAGACTAACAAAGCTTCAGAACTGGTCCTGCTTTGTGTATTGGTGTTGGAACAGATGACCTCAAGAGATTTTTCTTGGCCTAACTTACACAATTTTGTGAAATTGTAGTTACCACAGTGAAATATAAATAATCTTGAACTTTTGCACAGTATTAATTTACTCCTTTGAACTGTTACTTGTATATATGATACAATTAATTCCATGAGCAATGTAAAAGCCTTCATTAGATGTGCTGTGTCACAAAAATTTATGTATCATCTAAGGAATCAAATCCCCAATAAAGAAATTAATATAGTACATTACACCCTAATGCACAAAGAAATCAGATATTTAATCCAAAGTCTTTATAACCACAGTCTTTTTATCATCACATACAACTCATAGATGCTCCTGTCTGGAGAGGATGGTTTAATAGTAATTAAACCATCTGGATCTGGACCTGTTCTTGCTTCCCCTTGCTTCCTCCTTAACTAGGGATGCATCTCCACCAGTATTGGGGTTGTACCTTCAAAACAAAGCTCCTGATTGGCTCCCCTTACCATGCTTTCGTTAGTGGTACAAACAAGTTGTGGAGCAGTAGAAGTAACTCCATTTGGAGTGAGTGAAGCCACATGAATTTTGGAGTGAATATATCTGGAAAGGCATTTCCTGGTGAGTTCTAGAACGCTGATGCTGCACAGCTGAGCTGTCCTTTACAACTCTGCACATCAAGCAGTACTGAAAAATAATTCTGTGATTTACCTAAAGGGTGAGTAAATCTGATCCATATATTACTGAGGATGGGAAGAGAAGCTGAATGTCATGGCCCACCCCGCTAACAGCAGAGCACTGGCAGAGCAGCTGATAGAAATCCCAACTCCCTTTCCCCTCCCTCCTTAGGCATCAAGATGGAACTGGAATGTCAGTAAATGAGAACTATTGCACGCTCCTGCTCAGTAGGCCACAAGTTCCCTGAGTGCCCCAGCATGGAAGGAACAGTTTATGGCTTTCTTACAACCTCTGACACCCTATTTGCAACTGTGAGAGATGGCTGCTGTAACTTGTCCTAATGCCCACCCCCTGGCTTGTTTAGGAATTCAGTTACACTGATGGGTGTATATAATATCTTAAATATTGGCAATCCTGTCTCCATCCAGCAGTTAAAGCAAGTCTGGAGTGTACTGTAGTAAACCAAACAGCTGCACCCTACACAGAACAGTTCAGGCCTCCAAATGAAGCACTGAAATGAATCTCTCCAGTGCATCTTTATTGCACAGGGAGATGGCTCCAGGAAGACTCTATACACAGAAGCATTATTTTTTGATGGAAGGATCATACCCAGCTTTTAGAAAAGCAGTGCTAACTGGTTTTCCTGTGCTCCACTTGTAAGCACCATGGACCCAGCTGTCCCTCCCACACAGCTTTATGTATCATTCTATGTATTATTTATTCTTGGAAGACAGAGAGCCACACAAAAGTCAGAACTTGTTTACATTTCAGTTATGGAATAAGCTATTGATTATATTGCATCAAAGGTTTGTTCAGCAGTCCTGATCCACACACAATGAAAATAAATTTTAAAAAATTAAAAATTAAGTTCTAATTAAAATAGAGTTGAGATAGTTCCCCCAAACATATTAGAGTTCTATATTGATTTCATGGCCTGTTACTTTCAAAGTGACTGCTTTTAAAATTTTTGCAAAACAGTTGCCTTAGCATTACAAAAGCACTGCCAAGTGTAAAAGTATGGAATTAGTGTACTTATGTTAAAGAAAATTAAGGCAGAATGTCCATCTTCTTAACTTTATTTTTCTTTAACAGACACTCATTCTTCATTTTTTCCTTTCAAATGTAAGAAAGCTTGAAAGACTTAAACCAGGCTCCATTTAATAAGAGAAAATAAGAAGCCTGCCACACAGAAAATTACTAAATTATGCTCAGTTTAGGGGTTCCTCTCTTCTCTTTTGCCTCAGGCTTTTGGGACATTAAGGCCATGATATAAATCCTGGTCAGTGCTTTTTACTAAGCAGTGGAAATGAGAGTTTATTAGCATCACAGTGGTTGCCTCAATAATGACAAAACAGTTGCTCATTACTGCTCATTAGATTCATATTAGATTCATTTGCAATAGCAATACATCTTCTATTCATATTCGATTGCAAAACAACAGATATGATTTGACACCTGCTGTAGTACAGAATTCATTAGAAAGTAATAATACAAACAGGATTTCAATGGATGGACTTAGTCTTATGTCTCTGATGGGTCTAAAATTTGTCATTTAATGTAGAATTTATATAGGATAAATATCACAGCAGGCAGTCAGCTTCTTCAAATCATGTGCTCCAATAAAATATCACACACAGAAGCAGACAAGCAAAGAGCAGACAGACACACGAACAAGCAAATTAACAGTACCATATGCAGGAACAGACATTAACTGTTTCTTTTGATATCCCTAATAGATAAATGTAGTTACTAATTTCTAGAGTGACAGAAAAGTGCAGAAAGCTGCATTTTCATCAAAAGATTAAGTCAACAAGTAAACAAGTTCAATTTTCCCTTTAAAACTTTTGGGACAAAGAGGCAAGGATGCTCCTGAAACACTTGTTAAATGCCATTGTCTTAATTTACTTGCATAGTGCTAAACCATTACTGTGTCTCTATGCTTTGGAAGCACCAAACAAATGACAGTGTTTAAATGAGCTGAAATCTCTCCTTTTTCGTTGAAAATCTTATAAGGAAAAGACAAAATTATCTCCAAACTCCTCAGTTCTTGCCTCCTTTTTCTCCTGTGCTAGGGATGAAAGTATATGGAAGTAACAGCTCTTCACATCATGAGGCACAGAGAGATAGGTTGATTGCACAATGTAGCCCTGCATATCATAAAATAATTCACATTATAATAAATTCAGCTTCATTATTACCTTTCCTGGTATTTCTGAAGGTACAAAACAAATACCCTGATTCTGTCCTCTGACCAGCTCTTAATTCAACTATCAAGTTAATTAATTCCCTACTATTTACAGCTTATGCAAAGGAGTGTGCTCCTATCCCTCAGGAAACCTAACATCTGAAAAAAACGTAGTTTTGCTTTCTCTGACTCTGGCAAAAAACTTCTTCACAACTTCTTATCAAATCTGTTTCTTACAAGAACTTCTTCCCAGCAGATGGGTTCCTCTTCCACTCAACCTAGTCATAATCTAGCTCTGCTCTCCACAGAAAAACTGGGTATGGCCATTGCCCTCTGCGTTTTTAAAGATAATTTTCATGATTTAACACTCAAGGACTGTAAAGACGAATTCTCAATGTAAGACTGCCAAATAGGTATTCTGAATTTCATAATAAAACACTTGATCTGTCTACACTTTTGAAATCCCATTACCAGCCCATGGCCCTCCTGTGCTTCTCCTCTTTTTCCTCCAAACCAGCAGTTTCCAAAGGCACAGACTTATATTTTGTATCCTAAAATTCTGGTTTATTTCTCTAACACACAATACCCCAGTACCTCACAATTTCATATTCTTCAGCAAACTGTTTAAAGACACTTCTCTTTTGGTTTTGTTGGTCATGAAATCAGTATTACTGAATTAAACAGGGCACTGTTTTCTCAGGACCTATAGAAAATGTACAGTACTATTTAAAGGTTATTTCAATGTGTAATCTCTTTCCCCTGCTCCTTATAAAGCAGAATTTATAGAAAATTCACATACAACGACTCTGTGAGGAGTATTAAAAGCTAACAGACCTTGGTTCAGGCAACCATTAGAATAGAAGTTCCAAGCCTGGATTTTCAAGAGTCCCTATAAACACAAAAAAGAAGGAGGAAAAATAAATAAAAGTCACGCAAGTAGGGCAAAACCTCACTTGAATAAGGCAACTGCTTTTAAAAATCAGCTGTTAAGAAAATGACTAGCCTGATTATTGAAATCAGAGCCATAAACAATCAAATTATCCCATTTCTCCTCCCAGAATGGTGATTCTGCACAAAGAATTGACTGCATGGCACTGGGAAGTGGAGCACGGTCAGGTTCAGACAGTGCCTCACTTTCCTGGAAACACATCCCATCCCTATTTTATTCAATCTTTATTCACTCTCTTTGCCACTTCATCACTGGTTTTAATTGTTTAATTGAAAAAAAAACCCCAAAACACGCCTCAAACCAAGAAAACAAAACACAACAACAAATAGAAAGGAGTCTCAACAATCAGGAAAGTCAATGGCTCCCTGATTTCTCCTGGGAAAGAAGGCATTGGCACCCTGCCTCTTTTTTTCTGGTTCGGATTTGAGAAATAACAATGCAAATATATTAATATTGCATGGTCAGGTCTACCTTCTATTAATATGCTATTAATATAACAACCTTTGCACTACATTTAAAGATCATGAAGATCAATATTTATTCTGAGGTCAGGGGAAAAAAATCAATCTTGCAGTAAAATGAGTCATATTTAATATATCCTATCAGCATAATTAAGTTTATACATAAAAAGTAGCATTTATATGTGAATAATGAATGCCATGACAGACGAGTTTCCCTTCTTGAACAACTTCATGCGGATAATCTCAGAAATGGATGGATTTCCATAGATAAAATGAAACAAATATGATATTATTCCTGTAAGGTCAAGCAGTGGCTGAACCAGGATTAGGATCCCAGAAATTACTCCCATGAGAGGAATCTTCCTGATCCCTTTCTCTACTCTGAGTACTAGACAATCTGCTCTCCCTGCAAACACAACCCATTCCCTCAACACCAATAAACTTACACTACCCCTTCACACATTTCTGAAAGAAAATAAAAATGGATAAGAAAACACTTTTTCTTCAGGGCTCAGCAATAATTGCTTTCTAAAGGCATGAGCAATAAAACCTTTGACATCCAAGAGATGCAGAAGATGCCCAGGCTCTGCCCACCTTCACAGTTGTAGTGATAGGAACAGGGAGTAACATCTCATCCCAACAGCAATGAAAATGATGAGAGAGCAGCATTTTAAAATTAAAATAATTCCTCAGTGAGAAGAATCCTGACCCTGACTGGGCACATTCTGTAGATCATTCCTTCTTACCTTTTTGAGGTCTTTTGGGTGCTTTTGTTGCCAGGAAGTTTGCCTTCCTTGTATTAATTTCCTATTCTGGGGAGTTCAGGGCTTAGAACTGCCTGCACAATTCCATGGGGTGGGTAGCAAGGTGAGTGTTAAAGGCAGGTAAGTTCCAGAGGCTAAAGTGGCCCCTCTGGAAGTGTGGGAGTCATTCATTCAGGCTACTTTACACTAAAGCAAATGTCACCTATTGACACTGTCACTGTACTTTAACAGCACTTCTCAAATAATTTGTTTATTTCAAATGAAAGTTCCCAGAGCTCCAATCTTTCGTATTTTCTTTAAAGAGAGGACTTATTTCTTACTTCCTTTTACAAGTCTCTTCTTCTTTCTTCTGATCTGCTTAACACGTAAACACTTCTAATAGGTTGAACTTACCATGAGATGAAAAATACAAGAACTGTCTACATGAAAAGCCTTAATCAGTCATGAGTTTGGTAAATGATGTCTCCATGCCATCCATATTGAGTGTCCATTACTCCTGGACATAGCACATTAACTGACTCATTAGCTATTTCAAACCATATGGACTTAGGTTTGGGTGGGTTGCTCTGATAATATCCTGAGGTGAGCTTCCTAATTATTGTAATTATGTGATCTCAATCACAGGGCCAGCCACACAAAATATTCAGGAAGCTCTTAAATGGGTGTCAGCGTACCCAGCCAATAACTGAGCTGAGCAATACGGCCCCTGGATGTTGGAGCTCCCTGGGTACTGGAAGAAGTAATTAATCCCAAAGTTCCGAGGAACTGGCAGGGAGCAGCAACAATGGAGCGAGCCCGGCAGGAGCACGGGATCTGCACAGATGCAGGGACACAAATAGATCTCCCAGCACAAACTGGGAAGCAGTCTGAAACTTGATGCCTTGTTGTCAATGCTCTTAATATCGAGATGTTACATCTGTGGAGTAAATTTAGCCATGATATTTTAAGCATCAGTGATATGTGGAGCAAAACGGGGGAATTGAATGTGGGAGTGCTAAAATGTCAGTGTTAAATACCACAAAAGCATCACAATGCAATGGTGAGAGAACCTACAAGTGCTCACCTACTGTAGGAAATTTAAGAGGTTTTGTGCATGTGACACTGCAAGATTTCATATCATTGATTGCAATCTTTTATATTCAAGCTCAGGTTTGAGCAAGGAGAACAAAAAATTAAAATGAATGGAAGATGGACTGAATATTTAATGTATAGTGCTTTAAGACAAAGACAGAAACAAATACAGTTTCAGGACAGGCTTGCTGTCTTATTAAACACTTAAAGAAAGCACTGACTCCCTGAGAATCTCACCACACTCTTTAAATGCAGCCCATAATAAACCAGCACAGCTGATTGTTGCTCTCCAGAACATATGCTAGAAAGACATTGATACTGGTAGGATTTGTGCATTTTTACTCTTATTAGCATATTCACATTTCTCCTATTAGGATTTTTGAATTTGGCAGTAGTGGTAGCTCTACCACTTTGAAGGGAAATTGCTTCCATCATAATTAGGCTTTCCAGAAAAACCCAAACCACAAAACCACCAACTTATCTGTAGTTATTATGGCCCTTCATCCCCTTTATCACCTCCCCAAACTGCTAATTTGTAGCAACTGTTAAGAGGGCACTTAACTTTATTTACCCTGCCTAAATGGAGAACTGTTTTTTTGGGAGGGCTGTTAGTTGGTTGATTATAAGCAGGGAAAAAGAAAAAAGCCCCACCTCCACTTTAGTCCAACAGGAAAAGAGGATTTCTTAGTCCCACCCACAGAACACGTACATGTGCTGTTAACGGGGTCAAAGGCTCTAGAATCAAGTTCTAATCTGCTTAGAGCTTTTCTCAGTAAAGCCTTTGGTCTTCATTAATTTTTAAAAGTATGTATGTGTCGATTTTAGTTTGAAGTGTCTGAAACCGAACCATCAAAACTCTGCTAGTAACACACACCTTTTTGTGGGCCTCCTAGTTATGGCTGTTTATTAATAAAGATCTGGATTTAAAATATAAACTCATTCTTCAGGAGTGGCCTGGTATGTGCAGGAACTTTTCTTTCAGTATTTTTTTTTTAGTATTAGTCACAAGAATTGTTTCTATTACATTCCTGATGGTTGTCTTTGAGTATTTTAACTTTTAACGACTGATAAAAGCTTGAAAATCTTTAACTTTGCATCTATTCTTTCATTAAAAACAAAACAAACCACCAAACAACAACGAAAAAAAAAAATACAAAACCCAGGTATTTCTCACAACTTGTAGGATAAATGCCTTAAACCCTCTTATACCACATGATAACATTAACTTGCACAAGTTGTGATAGAGCTCTAAGTTATTAAAGGTGGTTCAATATTCTTCAGAACTCTATTAATTATTCATACTTAACCGGTTTGGGTTTTTTTCCTCTACCTTGTCTGACTTGTTTCACTTTCTTATTCTAGTGAAACTTTGTGGGCAGGGAAAAGAGCCTGGAAGCAGGAAGCCCTTTGATAATGTTTTCATTTGAGTTTAATCACATGGATACCTCTTTGCGACAGGTGAACAAAGAAGTTTTCTCCTTCACCAGAGGCTTGTCCTTTGATTCCCAGGCAACTATTCTGAGGTAATTTTCTTCTGGAAAGATCCTTTACCCGGGTAACACATAACACTGATAATGGTGATGGTTTCTTTATGTTGAATTGGGCATCTGTGGTTCCTTTTTTATTAAACCAAACACCACCCTCCTACAGTCTGTTTTGACAATTGTTGCAAAGGGGAAGAACTCTACAAAATACTTTATGGATATTTTGAATTTGTTCCCTTTATGGCTGAGGTTTCTGCTGGTGATTCTTCAGCTGGTCTTCTAAATAATGATAAAACCACAGAACCTGCAAGACTGATGAAGCCAAAGGGGTTGTTACATAAAGGCTTAATTTACTGATGGCAATATGGGCTTTGCAGTTGTAATATGTTCTTACTTTTAAGTTTACTTGCAAATTACGTGGTTGCTGATGTTTTGGATTTTGATAGTTCTTTTTAAAAAGACACAAGTTCTTCCTTTAAAAAAAAATGCTTAAATTTTTAAATTTTATACCTTCTTTTCTGGAAAAAGACTTGTAGTCGTGGTGTGGTGGTTCTCCCTGAGGTCCCCCTGGGTGGTGTGTACCTGGGTGAATGAACACTATCGATAAAGCAAAGCTTGCACAAAATGGTGGCTCATGATCAAAGCTATGCCCTGGGATCTTGGCGAATGAAAACTCACCTCACAGTGTCCTTTACTGCCACTTTACAAGGGGATGGGGCTGATCAACTCCTGGGTCAGCAGCATGTCTCTTCTGTCCCTGCCTGGAACCAGCCTGAGGTGGCCATTACCTCTTCCACTGTGCTGTTCTGGGGTGAGTACATGTGTTTCTGGGTAGAAATGGTTACCCTTGTGAAAAACGCCAATCACTTGGCATTTAAAAATTTTAAAAGTTAAATAATAATAAAATGGTTAAAAAAATAGTAATACAAATAGTTTAATAAAGTTTAGAGTTAGGACAATTACAAGACAATAAAAGGCAAAGAATTACAGATGTCCGGATGCTCTTGGACACTAAGTTGCAAAAACCATGACTTGTGAACAAAGGAATCACCCTTAAACCAATACACTTGTTGCATATTTATACATCCTTCATGGTTATGCATACATTCTATTCTAAACAAGAAACTTTGTCTGTTGTATGTCAACTGTTTCCTTTAATCTCCATGGCCTTCAAGTCTGAGCAAGGCTGAAGAAATTAGCTTCTTCTGATAAGAAAACCATAAATTCCTCTCCTTTGGAAGATTTAGGTGTTCCTCAAAGCAAGTATCTCATTCCTAAAAAAAAACTTCCCCCACATACATAGTCTCTATTTTAACATTATGTTGGAACTGTATTTTGCAATCAAATTCTATCTAGCCAGCCACAAGGAAAGGACAGAGCAGAGCCCAGGGTCGGCCCTGGGTGTGCAACAAAGAGGTCAGCCTCAGTAGAGGTTTTCCTCTATGCCCACACACTTCCATCCTGGCACAAGCAGTTTTTATAGGAAAAATTCCGCCTGAGGCCAAGATTTCAGCAGTCAGTCTTTTCTTCCATTCAAAGTCCATAGGTTGATAAGATTTTTTTTTTTGGTGATGAAGAAGAACAATTCAGTGCCCGGAGTTGCTGAATCCCTTGATGAAATTTACGGGACGCTGCATTCACATGTATCTGCCCGAAGATTTCCATGATATCCATCTCAGGTGGTTCATGCAATGATCAGCACCGGGGGTCCCAGTATCTCTCCAGACATGGCCCATCTCCTGGCCGAGCCACATCCTTTTACGTGTAAATCGGGTTTCAACATACACCAGGTTCGGCCTGTGAGGGTGGGGAGGAGTCCTAATACAAATGTGTATACTCCAACAAATATTCAGTATCACATATATCATACCAGAAATGGCACAAATTATATCTACTACACATAACAGAACCTAAAACTATATTTAACATACTACTTAAGAGAATTAATACAGCATAACTTTCTAACATTACACATATAATATTCATTGTAATATTTGCGAAAAGCCAATCATAAAATATTAATTTTTCACACCCTTGACCTCTGCCAGGAAGATCCTGAGGGAACACCGAAGTGGCCTTAGTGAAGCGTGGCACCATGACAGTTCTGTGACTTCGCTGCACCTCCTGAAAGTGGCTGGAGAACAGGTTGTGGTTTTTTTTTTGTTTGTTTTTGACTCCAAATCCCGTCAGCTGAGATTGTCTTTTTTTTTTACCTCAGGCAGGAGACCGCCTGATCTCCTACTTCTCTATGCACGAAATATTTTTTTGACGTTCCTCCCTCGCGAAGCGCAGCCTCAGAAGCGGGAGAGCGGGAACGCCTGGAGCTGATGGCAGCGGACGCTCCATCTCCCTCCTCCTCCGTTCCCCTTAGTGTCCCTGCTCCTCCGTCTCCCTTGCCCCGGGGCGAGGAGCCGGAACACCCGGGACACGCCGACTTCTCGGGCACTTTGTTCCCCCGCCGCGCACCGGAGGGCCGCCGGCGGCGCCCCAGGGCCGGGCCGGGCCGGGCCGGGCGGGCGGGAGGCGGGAGTGGCGCGAGCCCCGCCCCGTCGCGCTGAGGGCCGTGAGGGGGCGGCTGCGGGAGGCCCCAGTCCCGGCCGGGGCTGTCCCGGCCCTGCCCCGCCCCGGGGATCCCCGCCCCGGGTTTCTCGGCGGGAAGACGGCGTCCCGCCACCCGTTCCTCCTCCTGCTCCTGCTGCGGAAGTGCCCGGCTGGGACGTTTGCGGCCGGCGGCGGGGGGAGGCCGGGGGCGCTCTGTGGAGGTGGGTGAAGGGGAGCGGGCTGAGGGACATCGCCCCCTGTCCCTGCTCCGTGCTGCTGGGCAAAGCACATCCGGGGAATGTTGTACCTTCTGGCAGCAGTTTTCCAACAAACTTCTCTTTCTTTTTCCCCTCCCTCAAGGTACGATGCCGCCCAAAGGTCCCGGCAAAGGCAAGCTGCCTATCCCGCTCCCTAAAGACATGATCCTGAAAGACACCGAAGGAAAAACCTGGAGGCTGGGCAGTCAGATCGGTCAGGGAGGATTTGGCCTGATCTATTTAGGTAAAATACTGCTGATAATTGAGAGGGTGACTTGTAAATTGCTTTGTAACTTCCTGATATGGAAGAGGCAGTAACTTTAAAAAGTGTGGTTTACATGCTGGTGGTGATCCTTGTTCAAATGTGGTTTTCTGAACTGTTGTTCCTGCTCCATTCCTGCTCATGTGCAAACCGTTCTCCATGGCCTGTCCAGCTCATTTTGCTGGATACTAATGCGATTTTCTATGGATCTTGGGTGAAGCAGCCAAGGTGCCTCTGTGTCAAAGCCCTGCCAGGTGATGCTTTTCAAAGTGAAAGTGCTTTTCTTAGCCAGGGTTTTGGCCTTATGCCAGCCTAATGCTCTGTAGCCCTCTTTCACTTTCAGGTTATTGGAAGTGTTCTTTTCTGGCCAAGAATAAGTTAGTTTTTTTCCAGGAAATGAAACTGTAACAATACTTAGCTGGGTGCTTCCTCTGAATTCACATCTTTTCAGCAGAGGTGGAAATGGTGTATTTGCTCTGGCCCAGATAAGTTTCTGTGATTCCTTCAGAAGAAGCCACTGCATTTCAGTCAGTTTGTGCTCTGTGAGGAGTGAGTAGTTCTGAAAGGCAGTTTGTAAAGCATTCTGGGTCACTGCAGAGGGTGTAATGTATGTTACTGTTGCTGGTCTCTGTGAGAGGGCAAATCCTGTGTTCAAGGCACCAAGGTCTCTGTGAAAGGGCAATCTGGTGTTATGAGCTTGGCTGGTTTGGTTTTTCTTTTTTTTCATGGCAGCATATAGAAACTAGTTCACAGTGTCTGTTTGGAACTAAGCTGAGCTTGTATGGAGCAGTGAAGAATCACCTAGAAGCCATTTACTGCATTGTCCCTGAAGCCTAACATAATCTTTTTTGAGTTACAGTAATGTTAACTCTATTTGGAATATTAAGGCTTAAAACTTAAAAAGCAAGTCACTCCTATACACAAACCAGCTTCCTTTTATGTAGAAATCAGCTACATATACAGTAGCAGTACATCCAAGAGGTTCCTGTAGTGAAGTTTCTGGTTTGGCTTCCTCTGGAATTTCTATAGTTCACACTATTCCTCACTGTTCTGCAGACAGAACCAGTGGGAATATCAGGGGGTTCAACTAACACAGGAGATACAGAGGTATCAAAGGGTAGGGCACTTGTCAGAGTGGTTTTTTTTTTTCTTTTTGGTATATCTTGTTACCTTGTTATAACCACCTTTGAAGCATTAGTTGGTTACATTTGAGAGGTGCTGTGAGTTGGGCGAATGAGAGATGTTGCCGTGAGAAAATGGACCCTTAGCATGAGCTACGAAGTAAAGGTGTCTCTGGGTACTTCCATTCCAGGA
Source organism: Taeniopygia guttata (assembly GCF_048771995.1). Lineage (NCBI taxonomy): Eukaryota > Metazoa > Chordata > Aves > Passeriformes > Estrildidae > Taeniopygia > Taeniopygia guttata. Next base: position 88,777,656 of record NC_133027.1, read on the forward strand.
TAAAGGACAGGAAGATGGGAACCTGCAGAAGTCTCCCACAGACAGAAGGGTATGAGGGAACTGGGGATGCAGTATAGAAAGCAAGTTTGTAGTGGGTGTAGCTCTCTGTAGGACCAGTAATGTTGTCTTCCTGAAACACTCAGAATATGGCTCTGTCATTTCCAGCCGCAGCCAAATCTCATGGGACCTTGAGGGTAGTTTAGCACGTGGGATTCAGACAGTTCCATGCAGATTTGAGTTTTCTCCCTGCTCACAGAGCCCACCAATGTGATTTCTTATATTGAGGTGGCTGTTGCAGTTTGGATCCCACTGAACTGAGGTGGAGAGCAGTCAGTGAATTAGAATGAGAATCAGGGACTCTTGGTATTACTGTTCTCTGTTTTTTTTGTAAGTGACAGCATGGCTGAGGAAATGCAGCTGCCACTTTTGTAATGATTGGTATTTTGTGTTCATTTAATCCCTTCTTTCAGGAGAAACAATGAATGCTACCTGCAACACTGCACTGAAGGCTCAGTTCTCCTTGTAGCTCATCAGTTAAAGAGAAAATGGACATTAATCCCTAAATATTGGCACTGAAACTTTCTTTTTTTTGTCCACCTCTTGATGTCTGATGTGTTTATATTGAAGTTTACCATTCAGCAGCTTCTTGGGGCTTCTTGGACAAAATTCAGCTGTCTTTGAGAACCAGGGGGAGTGGAGTAGATGACAAATTTTTGTGATTAAGATACAGGTGCTTGAAGACACCCCCTTTTCTCTGTGCTGTTCAGATATGTTTTTTGAACATCTAGAGCAAGGTGTGAGATGACCACTAACTTTCAGAGAAGGAGCTGTAGAGAGGTGGGAGACAGGAGGTTCAATTGCCTGCAAGGTATGAAGAGCACAGCCCTTTTATGAAAGAAAAGGTTAACTTTGCCAGCTATATCTTTTAATAAGTATTTTTACAGTAGCAGTGTAAAGATTTTGATGTGGTTGTTATAGCTTAATTTCCCATTAAAGGTATTACATACTCCATTAATCTATAACAATGTTCTTGAGAAATTTTACAGTATCTCTGCAAAACCTATTTACTAGGGGTGCATTTTGTGCAAGAAGGTTCTGTTCACTAAATCAAAGGTGCTGATAGCCGTTTGCTGACTCTGGGTCCCAGGATGCAAATGTAGGGCTTTGGAACTTCTAATTGTGTACATGAAAGTTACCATTATCTTCAGGTTCTGCTCTGCCTCACAAACGCTTTCCCTTGTTTTCTGATTATTCTTACTCTTTCCAGTCTGTTCCAAATTGTTGTGTTCCTGGTGCTGATTTGCTTTCAGGTAGAGCTGTTACCCCTTTGATAAGGGGAACAGAGTGAAGAGCACCTGTGGAAGGCTGTGACATTGGTGGTCTCACGACTGCTTTGGAGAGCAGTGGAAAATTAACCAAGAGCTGAGGAGCCTTACATTCTCTCATTTATCTCTCTGATCACAGCCAGTAATTAACACCAATCTTTATATAAATCATTCTCTAGTCCTGCTGCAGGCACTCTATTAATGCACAATTTGGACTGAAAATTTAAATGCAGAAAGGTCACACAATGTTTTCTTAAGATTCCTCTGTCACGTGAAGCCTGCTGCATCCAGTGCTACGTACTTGCAGGCTTCTTTCTCATGGAAAGGGATGGTTCTGAAAAATAGAACTATTTTTTAAAATTTATGTACAAATGTTTGTTAGATGCACTTATTGCATTGTAAATGTGTTTTAATTTTATGAAGCTCAAAAAAATAAGTATTGATAACGTTATTGTTGAATTGTACCCTGCTTGGAGATCAATACAGCCAGTGCACTCTCCTTACCTTTTGAGGTGTTTTCAAGGAAGAGGGAAAGAATTTCTTCCTGAGCAGTAAACAGTGATTAAATGTGTGAATATGGTCTTTCAATACTAGCAGTACAGTGAGCCCTGCTACTGGTGGAGGTAAGAAGGAGGTCTGGTAGGTCTTCTTTTAAGCTTGGGTCACAGTGCAATCTAACTGCTGATATTATGGAAATGAGGCTGAGGTGTGAAAGAGAGTTTGTTTCTGTTTCAGACTAATTTCCATGGATAATTTGTATAGTTGTGAGCGGGGATGCATCGATGCAAGAGAAGAGAAGCATTGATGGAAGCACACTTGGTCCTATTGTTCATTCCTTGGTTTGCTTGGGAAGCTGCTTTAGCAATTGCCTCTGGAGAAACAAAGTCCTTCAGCAATTGCCTAAATTAAAATAATGCAGCAAATTAATTAAAAATGCAGTAAAATTATACCAAAGATAAATTCAGCATGGTTTTTATTAGCTCAATAGAAGGATGGATCATAATGGCAAAGCCCTGTAATTAAATGCACTATCAGGTAACTCAGGTTAGGGATGGATTTTTCTCAACTTCAAGATGTTAAAATACCTGCAGATGTGAACCTTAGTGTGAAAATAAATTTGTTAGTAGACAAACACCACTTCAGGAAGGGTCTTTGTGTCTAGTCACTAATTTTAAACTGTACAAATAGAGATACTGCAAGTGCCCAGTTTGTAGGCAAACTAAATCATAAACTTAGCATGATTTTGCTACTCAGAGGCTACTTAGGGCTGACTGACCTGCACCATCTCTCAAAGAGAAAATATTCCTTAACCTTTACTAGTTCTTGCTGGTGAGTGCTTCCTCTGGAATCTGCCCCCTTTCTTTTTCTTTTTCATTCCCCTGTAAGCTAAGAGTCCTAACTTGGAATGTGTAACTCATTTTTGCACAGTAGTCAAAGTCTGTTACAAAGCCTGCAGAGGTCATTGCTGTTACACTGTAGTGTTCTGCCTCATCATGTGTTGGGGATTCTTCTTCCACATGCTGAGTAATGCTGGGAGGTCAGTGGAGCAGTTATGATTGATTGAATTTATTTAGTATTTACTTTCAGTGGGGAATGTAGGAGAAGCTTTGGAGGACAGCTAAGGTACCTGTTGCCTCACAGAGGGCACTCCTTCAGTTGTCTTTGGCACCTGTACCCTGCTGAAACTGGCATTCTATCTTCTGAGTGGGCACCATGTCAGACCAGCAGATGGGCTGCAGCAGAATCTTGCCAGAAAACAGTTTGTGCTTCAAGTTTTAAATATTAGAGGCCTGGATTCCCATCTGAGAGTGCTGTAAGAGCAGGCCATACAAAGCTTTTCTGCCTGGGGTTAAAGGATGTGTCATCCCTATTCCAGCTTGGAGTAATTAACTTTGAAAGTCAAACAATTGGCTTCCATTAATGTGGCATAAAAAAAACTCTGGTGAGTCAAGATTAAGGTTTCACAGAAACACAAGTAAGAAATATTGTGAAATTTCTTTACCAGTACTGAATGCTCTTAACTTGGAGGCATTTGGAGTTACCTGCAAAACAGTAGAGCAATTGAACACTCTTTTGTCCCAAAATCAGTTTAGTTTGGTCTTCCAGAAGGTGGGTCTTATGGAGGGTTATCTATCTGTAATCTGTATAAAACCTCTCTACATTCTTAAAGCTACCTGGGATAAGAATCTAGAATAAAACCCGGTCAAAAATGCTGCTCAGCAAAGAGTCTGTCAGGGAATGATGCTGCATCTATAAAGTAACAGAGAGGCAGATCTTCCTTAAGCTGCAATGAAAGTGGGGTTTAAACCCTTCAAACACTGAATGTTTCAGTTTTTGGGAAATATTGGATATTGCAGTGTCAGAGGGGGAGGCAATGTGCTTTGTTTGCCTTTAAACGTTTGCCTTAGCACTTTCCCTATGTAGGAAATAGATGAAGTTGTGTTTAATAGCAAATGCTGTATTTCATTTACTCGTGTATATTTTGTTTTTAGTAATTCTATTGCTGCAGTTTGGCTCCTTTTTTATCATTAGGTGCTTGGAGTAACACTCCTTCCCTGTTTTTACCCATTGAATTTAACAGTTCTTGGCTTGACTTGAATTGGGTCAGAACTTTTCCAGCTTTTTTTTTATAGGGAACCTGTAGCTTCAGAAATGTGATATTTTTGAGATTAGTTTTGATTTCTGTAAAAACTAAGCTGATTTATCACTCCTCAGGATCAGCTAATGAGTGGAACAAAGCAAAAATAAAATAGTAGCGACTAAAGAACTTCTGAAAATACTTTTACATCTTTCCCAAACAAATATATCCTCAAAATATCCAGCAGTGGCAAAGACACTAGCTGTGGACAGGAGCATGGCTGTTTCTCCAAACTGCCAAATCAGTGCTGTTTTCTTTTCCACTGTGTAAACTTTGTCAACAAAAGTGGTTCTGTGAGAGCCATTGAAAATATTTCACCATATTCCAAATGTGACTGCCACAAATTAACTGCTAAAACTACAACAAGCACGTTTGAACTGGCAGAGGGAATTGGCACATTCCTCTGTCAGGCTGCAATTGTGCTGTGTGGTTGTAGGAAATGGCAGTTCAGCCACAAACACCCTTTTGTTACCACAGCTTGTTAACATTTAGACAGTGCCATAACATAATTAAGGATATGGCACTCAGCAACAAAAAGGATGAAATTCATGGTTAAAGTGGATGATAAAGCCACAACTGCTGTGCTAGGTGAAACTAGGGAATCCTGGACATGGGTTAATTTCAGGTGAGACTTTTGTGCAGGCACAGCAGTTGGAAATCATGGTTAGGATGTGAATCTTACTGCACTGCTTTATTTCAGAGGGCATTTTAGAGCTGTGTGTGCCCCACACTGGTGTTGTAGCTGTGACTCTGGATTGAAGGGGAGGAAGGGAAGACAGAGCTGTGCCCTTTGCCTTCTGCAAATGTTTTGTGATACTCCTCTTGGCATGAGGTAAAAACAGCCACAGCCTCCTTCACAACTACATCCTGCACCAGTGCTCCCAGTTATGCAGACGGTGGTTTGGGTTGTGTGCCCGCATCAACACCCCCCTCCCCAAATGTCAGGGGTTGTGCATGTCTAGTTGACAAAAGCAGCATAAGCTGGGAACTTGTGCATTTGTTATGCTATTTTAAGGGTTATTTAGCAAACATAATCTCACCATATAGTGCTCACCATATAGTATTCCTCTGTGAATACTTATCTACCATCAGAGACCTCCTGCCTATCAGCACTACTCTCCTGCAGAGTCTCTGCTCACTGTCCTGCAGTCTAGCATTAACTGATTGTAATATTATAAATAGACATGTGCTACCACACAGAACGAGGCTAGCACATGGCTAATTACGAGTATACAGTAATTAACTATGAGCTAAACTCGCAGGACAGTATGTGGTGGTGGTCTATGAGGTATGTAATCAGACTGTTTGTTAAACCTTGGGAGCCTTTCCAGTCTGTTAAATAACTATACATAGTAATGAGACAATTTAAAAAAAAAAAACATTTATGTTTATTTATGGACAAAAAACCAGTCTGTCTTTTCTGAGCTGTGACTGGAGTATTGCTGGTTGATATCTGAATGGGTAATTAAAGTGGTGCACATACAACTTCTGCTCATCTGTATGGATGAGACTGATTGTCCCAGCATTATCTGTTTATGAAGTTTAGTGTTATTTGTGGGGACTGTTGTGCCTTGTTCCATGTATGTGCAGTAAAAATAATACCTCTTCTCCTTTTGTACACTTGAATAGAATTTATTATGTGGAGCACCTGTTTCAGTATCATGTGGAGCTTTGACTTTTCTCTCTTTTCACTTTGTAACCATTGCTGGTTATGTTTGGGTTTATTTTCCTTCAGGATGTGTGACTTTCAGTGTGACTCCAAAAGCATCCAAGCCAGCACAGTGTAAGAACCACAGGGGTGAAGCCCTTTTGCTGGTCTACCTCCTGTTAATTGCTCCTCTTCATTACCCTGACAGCTGTTACTCTGTTCCAGATTACCATGAATGAGGCCTCTCTTTATAAAATGTCAAGAAGTCTACAGGGAAGTTAGATCAGCCTCTTTCAAATACATTTAAATTTGATACTTCCCTACACCTATCAGACCTCTGTTATGTAACTTGTTATTGAACTAGATTTTCTTATCCAGAGGTTCTTTTCTGAGATCTGTGCCAGGGAAGGCAGCACATCAAATTCTGTTTGGGTAATGTGATGTTGTTGAATGCAGTGAAAACATATGGGATGTGCTCCTTTTGCTAATGTCTTCTATTAACACATATTCTATATGTGCCAGAGAAATATGAAAGACATAAATGCCTATCCTTTAATTTCCACTTAAGTACAATAATATGATAGGAACAAAGTGTACCAAAACTTCCCTTCTAGTAGATTTAATGTGTCTTCTGGATTTGACTGTTACTTTTGTGTCTATGGGTAGTTCACACCTTTCAGATCTACTGTTTTAATATTTTAATTTTATTTTAATGTGTTATTAGCACAGCAGCATTCACATGGGGAAGTGTCAGTGGGGAGTCTTTGGGTATTTGGGGTGTGTACCATGCCAGATTCAACCCAGATGCTGAATAGAATTGAAGGAAGATGGCAGCTGAAGGAGTCTGTTCATTGTAGAAGTATTTTTGTGCCCTGACCATCAAGAAAAGTAAGCTTGGATGGTTTGATTAGATCCAAGTTTACTTGATTTTTATTATGCGGATAAAAGAGGTCTATTTTTTGTGTGTGCTCATGGTTAAAGTGTTTTACACCTGGACTGTTGTTGGTATTTGATCATTATCAGAAGTTTAAAAGGGACACTTATTTCCTAGGAATTGTATTCTTTTTACTTTTTTTTCAGTGATGGTTCTAAAAGATGATTTAGTCTCATTAAATTTTAATCCCAGTGTAGCTTTATGTAGCTTCAGTAGTATCAGAGAGATCTGATAGTTCTCAGGGTCAAAAGAAAATAGGATTGTATTGTCTGTGCACAGAGGTTCTGTCTCCTGGGCTGTAATTGGCACATGTGGTCAATTATTGTTTTGAAATCTCTACTTGCACTGAGAGGCACAATCCCTCAGCTCCCCTTTAGGCAGGTGGTGACTGTGCTATCCCTAACTTAGGCCAGTGTCTAAATAATGCCAGAATAGAAATCAAGGTTCTAGGGCTAAATTAATTTGTGATAGAGGAAAGCAGACAATCCCGTCTAGAGGCGTAATGTAGGTCAGAACTTCTAAGTGGTGTCTTTGTCACAACAGTAGATTGACAGCAACCAAATACAGTGGTTTTCCAATTGGCTGGAATGACTTAAACAGGGTCTGTCCTAATGGAATGGCTCATTGTGGTGCCAATGTGCACTGAGGACATCCTGCTTACTCCTTAATTAACATCCAGGGGAGACTTCTGAAAACAGGGCTTCAAATTGCTTCTCTACTTGTTGATTAAAACTTCTCTCTGTGTGTTGGTTTTGTTTTATATTTCTTTGAACTTGGCAAAGCTCTGACCTTTAAAAGCAGGAATTCAGACTATCTTTTGGTGTGTATTTTTGGTTGCCTGATTCAGTGTTAGCACAATCTTTATTTGCAATTACATTTTGTTGCATACAGCTTGATCTCCATCTCTTTTTTCCTTTACAGCATCCCCTCAAACTCAGGTTCCTGTAGAAGATGATGCAGTACATGTCATTAAAGTGGTAATGTGTAGATCTCATTTGTAAATTATTAACTTGCATGCAGTTCTTTCTCATAATTATCTATCCTTATTTTCAGCATTGGGTCTCTATTGCATGCTTGTTAATTTTGGTTTTTTATATCCTTTCCCTGCTTGGGGGTATAGTTGACATTTCCATGACACGCAGTATTTCCTTGACTTGATTTTTTTCCTTGATTACAACCCCTCAACAGTTTAGTAAGGAAAATTAGACTTGATCTCAAACACACCTGATCTCCAATAGTTCTGAAAATAGTGTCTTAAATTGTATCTGAAAGAATCTGTGTTGTTTATGAAAATGCATTTTCAAACAACTTTTTAGCTACTTAATAAAATCAAATTTCAGGTGACAGGGAATCTGGGATATGGGAGAAAAAAGGGATTACATTCTCTTGGTATTTCTTATGTGCTTTTCTTAAAAAACTGTTGACTTTCTAATGCCTTTTATTATACCAAGTTTATTTGTTTCTCTACAGGAATATCTTGAAAATGGCCCCTTGTTTTCTGAGCTGAAGTTTTACCAGAGGGCTGCAAAACAAGAGCATAGTAAGTAATGTCTCAGCTCTGATTCAGGTAGGTGTAAGGACAAGTCTGGGTTTAACTACTTTTGTTAAGAACTGTTGCTTTAGAGCTCGAAAAGCTCTAAAGCTTGTCCTTTCTGGTCAGAAGGGAGAACAGAAGCCAGCCAGCCAGCACAGGGCCACATTTATTATGTGCATACCAAGGAACAGACTCCAGAGACAAGCCAGCCCTAGGACAGAGAAAACACCCCAAACCTGGAGTTCTTAGCTGCCTTTAACCCAATGTTATGTTCTTATTATTATTACAGTAAGAAAATGGATGAATCTCAAAAAAATAAGATGTTTAGGAATTCCAGTGTTTTGGGGATCAGGCCTGGCTGAGTACAAGGGAAAAAGGTAATGAGATAAATTGTAATTAACAATCAATTTTACTGACGACCTATTTTCAAAAATGGAGATTTAGTCCTTCCAATCTGACACAAACTTGCAGTCATGTCTTAAAGGATTCCTCCTTTTTCTGTATTTCCTGATAGCTACAGGTTCATGGTCATGGAGAGACTGGGGCAAGACCTTCAAAGAATCTTTGAAGACTGTGGAAGCAGATTTAAGAAGGAGACTGTTCTGCAGCTTGGGGCACGAATGGTATGTTCTGCAACTTGGGTCACAACTAGCACAGAGAGAGAAAGGAAATTGCTGTGTCTTAAATTTGCCGAGTTCAACTAGAGAACCATCTTGCTAATACAGCTCCTTTAGGTGGCTGCTGAGTTTAGAATTAAATGTGTAAATGCTATCTATTTTCTTATTTCTCTGGGGTGTTTTAGGAAAAACAAGTGTTCAGTGGAAGATCAAGATTCCCCTACAGACTGAAATTTGGTCAAACCAATTTTTTTTTCTAATATGTTAAAACACAGATCATCCATTTCAACCTGTGTGTCTAGACTGAGATGTGTAAGCCTATTCTCATGTTTCAACATGTATTGATTTTTTTTCAGTGTCTGAAGGGTATTGTACTAGACATCCATATTTGTCAAAGTTCACAATTGCATGTCTGAATGCCAAATTTTCAGTGTTTGCTGAACATGGTGATCATACAGGCCAGGCAGAATTTGGTCAGTCTGCAAATACCAGTTTTGTTCTCAAATGGGTGTAGACTGGCACATTCCAGCAGGAAGTTACATATGTACTTCTTTGTAACATGATTTGTATCGTAGAATACTGCTCTTGCTGAGCAGAGGTGGATAGAAAATGGAGTAGAGGGAATGGTCTTAAGTTAGAGAAGAGGAACTCTTAGACTGGATGCATCCAAAACATCCCTTTAACCAAAATAATAATATTATTTTTAAAATTGAAGGGCTTTCATAGTCACATAATTGATAAACTTGTAACTGTGCTCTCCAAAAGTCAGGATTGGTTCTCCTGCCTAAGTAAGAAGTATTTGATGACAGAGTGGAGAAGATGATGTTGTTCTCTCCTCTGTTCTGTACTCTTTCCTAGTTGGATACTTTGGAGTACATACATGAAAATGAGTATGTCCATGGGGACATAAAAGCAGCAAATCTTCTTCTGGGCTACAGCAATCCACATGAGGTGAGTGTGTTTACTTATCTGCACTTTTACTCTACTGTGTTTATAACTATTGAAATGTTTTAAGTTTTGCAAATGTTTTGCTTTCACAATTCACATATTAAAAGGAGATTGTGCATGAACATTCACATCCCCTCACAACAGATCTGAGAGTGGTTCTGTGGAGCTTGAGGGCCAAGGAAGAAGCAGAACAAAGCTGTACTTTGTTCCCTCTGTGTTCTGCTGACTGGGATACTGCTATGGATGAGTAAACTAATGAAGAGGATAAATTATGGGACCTAATTGCTGCTCTAGATTATACAAGTTAAAGGATTGGATGTGGCCCATTGTACTTTCATTCTGGGAAGTTCTAGATTTCCAATATTGCCATGAATTGTTTCCATGCCCTAACTCTCCTGTCCTGCTCATTGTAGTGGATAGAACAGGTAAGTAGGATTAAAGTTGCTGTTCTCTAACACACTAAAGCCAGCCTTGAAATGGAAGTCTTTGGTTGAAATGTTTTTTAAAACAAGTCTTTTGGTCCTGTCGTATTCCATGTGCTCTCCTGATGTCTTTTTTTTCTTCAGGTAATAAAATCTAAGTATGCTTTTTTAATTGGAAAAAATTCATTTAGGAAAAAAGGGCATCTCCAACTTCACTTGAAAGAAGTATTGCTTACAGCTAATTATATTTAATTTTGGTTTCTCTGCTTCTGTGATAAAGAAACAGATCTTGCAAAGCAGCTGACTGCCATTAGAGGTGAACCACTTGAGTATATCTACTCTTTTTAAAAGCTTCAAGTTAAATGGCTGAGTCAAATTTAACTTGTCAGCTTTCTGAAAGACATCATTTGAAACACAGCATGGCTGTTTAAGGCAACCCTGGGTTTATACAGTGGGAGCAGCCAGTGCATAATCACAGTTTATGGCATTCTGCTGAATCCAGGGGAGGAGGCTCTTTAGAGCCAAAGTGGTCTGCAACCATTAGCATAACTCAAATGACTTTTCTTTTGTCTTGGCTATTGTATACTTTTATGACAGCAAGAAATGCTGTCATATGTTTTTCAAATATGCTGTCAAATGTTTTTCAAATTGCAATCACTTTGGAAGTGTCCACTTACAGTAATCATAAAATGTTAAGACTTTGAGCTTACTTGGAATTGGGCAGATTACTAGACGATTTTCTGATTTGTTTCGTGTGTTATTTGCATGAAGATTGTGCCGTGCTTGTAGTTTGCTTTAATGATAGTAAATTCATTGACAGATTAAAAATAAGGAATTTGTGAGATACTGGACAGAGGTTTTATCTTTTATTTTCTAGGGTTTATTAAATAAATCAGTAGATGCTCCAGTTTGAGTAGCTCCTAACTCAACATGCACAAAGTGTACGTCAGTGCTGGGAGGTTTGCTGTAGAATTTTGTTTCACCAAAATTTCTCTTCCACTGAAATTATTCTATAAAACATTTTTAAAAGTTCCCATTCCATTCTAATTCAGAAGTGCTAATGGGGAGAATTTCTAATATTTACTTGCATTTCTATGGTATGAATTAAACTTTCATTCCTGTATGTGTGAAACGTCTGTGCCACCTTTCTTGCTCTGCCAAGACAGGGAATAACTTGATTGCCTTGGTCATGGTTGTTTTATTTTTTATTTACTTAAAAGGTAAAATGATCAGCCTAATCTCATAAATAAGGAGTGAAAGAATCTAGCCTGTGGCAAACTCCAACTCAGGAATACAATCCCAGGGGCTTCTGTAGCTCCAGTGGGAGCTGGCATAATAAAACTACCTGACTAACGATTTCTGTTGTGAGGTTTTTCAAGAGTTTAATGCCAGTAGGTTCTTTCTCTTTAGGGTCTAGGATTTTAAGAGAAAACATATTGCAGGTGTTCTAGAATTAAAGAAAATTATTTTTAAAAGAAACCAAAAACTCATCCCTTAAAAATAATATTTATCTCTATTCAAAATATAATTCCATATTTTGTTTTGGCAAAGAGAGATAAATCTCTGTTCAAAAAAGCAAATGTACCTTTATACTAAACTTTATCTTTTTTTGCAACTGCAGAAAGTCGGTGACAAATTTGCATGGAAGAATACACATCAATAGTTACTAAATGACAGGAAAAATGCAATTTTCCTGTGTTAGACTTCCTGCTGCTGTTCTCTCTCTCTTCTGTAAATTAAGCTGGTGAATTTACACCATAGCAAATAAATAAGAGTCCCCTTTCTCAAAGGGCACGTGAAATCCATACTGCTATCCCCTACTTTCTGTGGCACAACAGAGAAACAAATAAAGTAAAGGTGCTGTCACTGTGTGACCTCCTAAATGATGGTTAGAAATGGGGAGAGGCTCCCAATGAGTGACCTCAAAGAGCTGCAGATGTGCTCAGCAGGAGGCAGGGAGGCCATTCCCTGAGTTACAGGTCACAGGATCAATTCTGCAGTCTGTGGTTCTGAGCACGGACCTGCACAGGGACTGCCAAAGCAGCAGTGATGGACTGAGGGAAGTACACAGCCCATGAATCTCACAGAGGCCTCAAAGGAAACTTGAAGTCATCAGACCTATAAATTACAGGTGAAGCACTGTCTCAGGGCTGTGGAGAGTTAAAGATAATTCATTGTGTGGTCCCAACTGTTTGTATGATAAAGCAGAACAAGCAGCATTGATAGAGACTCTGAAAGAAATTTAAATCCATTCATCTCATTTAAATGGTGATACTATTAAGAAGGACAAGTGGCCACAAGACAAGAGCTTAAAACCTGCATTTTAAATAAATAAGGTTTGGGAGAGCACCTCTTGCAATCTACCTTGTAGTGTTTTTTCCACATGGATTTTAAGGGCAGATGTGTTTGCAGACTTAAGTCTGTTTGGGTTTAAAAGCTGTGAATTTTAATTGCATATGCACCTCAGTCCTGATTTTAAGTGTTTCTTAGACAAGACAGTTACATTATAGAACTCTGACTTGATTATCAGAGACAGAAGGAATACAAAATTGTTTCAGAACATACAGAAATCATGTATTGATCTTTTGGGAAAAAGTTGCCTGAAAGCAATTCTGACTTCAAGCTGTTTTTCATCCTAAGGCGAATCATGATGATTCCTGCTTTTTATTCCACTGGGACAGACTTGCTAAAGTGCAGGTGAATTGAGAAAAATTCAAATCTTCTGTGTTCTCCTTGAGGGCAGAGATGTCCTGTGCCCCTTCCCCTCTCTCTGTTGGTAGCCAAAATGGACCTCAGTGTGCCTTTACCCTTTTTGTAGTCCAGTGCGTGACTGAACCTGACAACACTCTGGCCATTAGCAACCAATCTGCCTCTTATTAGTACGTATCTACTTAATTATTTACAGGCATGACATAAACCTAGGAATGGAAACACACAGAGAAAATCACTGTACTTCATCCTTCCAGCAATAAATCTTCTGCTCTGTCCTTCAAGTTAAAGGGAATCCAAAGGGCCAGGCTAATAACTACCCAGCTCAGTGCAATTAAATATCATCAAGTGTCCAAATTGTAAGAATTGTGTATGTTTAGCAGGTATTTAGCACTTCAGGCACCAAGCACTGTGAGAGAGTCATGCACAGAAAGAGCAGAGAATGGCTGAAACTCTGGCTGGTTGCTTGTGCTCACAAATAGTTATTTGTGCCTGTGATAACTCACTTGACCAAGATGGGCACCTTTATGTGTGCATGAAATTGAAGACTTTCAGAAATGTGGCTCATGGTTTGTAACAAAAATCTACTAATAACAGACCATGCTAAGTACTGCAGAGCCTGGTGCAAACTGGGCTATGTAAAGAAGAGAAACCTGAACAAAAACAACAGTTAAAATAAGTGAGTGGGAAGGAGTGTACAGTGTAGCACAGTTAAACTCAGCTGTTCTGGCCTTATGTCTCTGTTACACCTTCATCATCCATGGTACCTTTTCTCATTCCAGTGTCCTGTTTGTCTTGATTGCTCTGCTCTGTTTTGTTCTTTTTTTTTTTTTTTTTTGTTCTTATTTAGTTTTTTGTTCCCAAAAAAGCATGCAGATAAAAAATACTTATGGTATTGAAACATCTACTAAAAAACTGCCTTAATTTTTCTCAGTATATTTATTTAATACTTGTCTGTTTTTCCCCTTCCCCATACCCTTAAAAATCCACAACACCTATAAACTTTAAATGAGCTACCTCTACCATGTTCTGAGCAAATTTGGAAGGGCATGCAGTATTACATTATCAAAAAGTGACAACTAGCTATAAAGAACTATATATCTTTTTAATGATGAAAGGGTTATAATGAGAATTGATGAAATGAAATTAATGGTAATTTAAAATAACACAGTCATTCTGATAATGGTTGTGTCAAGGTTGTAACAGTGCCTTGCTGGTTTTGTACAAGCTGAAGGGGATTGATTTTTGTTGGTGGCCAAGAGGCTTTGCCTTGAGAGGCTGCCATGTTTATGAAAAAAATCTGATGTGAAAATTATGGAAGTGATAAATGGCCCAGCTAGAAACAAGCTGAACTGGTAACTCATGGCCAACTTTTGCAGAGAGGTGCTGTGAGCAAATGTCAGGATCACCCTGCATGTGAGTGGCCTTGTAAGTAGTTGCTTCTTTATTTCTAGGTCTTTCCATCTTCAGTCAGTGCAGGATACTTAAAGTTCCTTCTCACTTCTAAGAGATTTTCAGTATAAATTGAAAAGTACTCTGATGATACGGGTACTGAAGATATTTTATGCGAATCCATTGGTTAAAAATGTACTGCATTATGGAGCTGCCTTAAAAATAAAAAATTACATAGTTACTGTGGGGGGTTAAGTTTGACCAGCAAATATTTGTGGCTGTTTTTTGGGTGGCCTGTTGCTGGTACAGTTTGAAAGATCACTAAGGCTGGGCTGTCACATGGGAGTCTCTATCATGTAAGCAGGCATGCCCAGCCCAAAACAGAGAGCTGCCAGAGGTGCTGTGGGTGTATTTTATTTCCTAACAGTTGAAATCTTATTTTAATATAAGGCATAGCCTTAATTTTTAAAGGTATTTTATCTTCCTGTCTATGTGGGAAACCTGTAGTCAAGCAGAATCCAAAGCACACTGCTGAGTCTGGGAAAAATGCACCTCCTAGGCTCCTCTCTTCTTCCCAGCCCACAAAGGATGCAGAAAACTCACAGAACTTGGTTTTTAGGGTAGTTTGAGTGAGTTCTCTGACTGTGGGCTCAGTTAGGGCAGCTCCAGAGCATCAGGAATACACCAGAGAATGGATGCAGGAGAAAATCAAATCAGTCAGCCCAAAGCTGGTGCCCTGTCCCAGATTTTGTAGCCATCCATGCCTCTGGTCTTTAATCTTGTATCCCAGTTTGGCTGGGCTGTCAGGTGAGAAACATCATCAATAATCTTAAAAGCCACCCCCCTGCAGGAAGCGAGTGCTGCAGCCAGCCTGGCTTACATGCTCCAGATAAGCTCAGATCCTGCAGCAGAAACAGTAAAACCAAGAGACCAGCAATCCCAGGATTTGAAGCTGCCTGGAGCACAAAGAGGAATCAGTAGTTCAACAGAATGTGCTACAAAGTAATGCGTTTTCTTGAGGCTTTTTTGCCTGTTTGTTTTTGCCTTTTCCAGGACTGACATAATTAAATAGCAAGTGCCAGGAAAGTTTGTTTTAGACTTTTTTAGGAGAAACTAATTTGTAGTTAAAGAGGAAACTAAACTAAGGTTCAAATAAGATATTTTTCTTTATCATATATTAAGATTTAGTAGAAGTGATCCATGCCTTCAGATGACTTTCAACTTTTGCCCCCAAAATCTGTGGGTGGAATGGTGAATGTGTCACTATTGCATTATACACAATTTGGACCCAATTTTTTTTTTTTCTCTTACATTGATTTAATTCCATATTAAATCCATGCTTCAGAGTAACTGAGAGACCACTTTGGTTCTGTGTCTTTTTAAAATACATTCTAGATTCAGGAGTGGTTTACTGGAATGGCTTTCTGGGTTGAGGAGGGCTGGTTTGCTTTGCTTTGTTTTAGCCTACGCTTTCAATAGTTTATATAGGAAGTTAGTGACAGTGGCATTCCAGAATGTTGGATTACAGTTGGGCCAGTGCCCAGCAGTCCTATGGCCACAGGCCCTGGGGCACTGGAGCCCCATGTCCAGTCCAGCTGGGGGAAGCTGCTGCCTCTTCCTCTGGCTTTGAAGGTGCACAGTAGAGTTGAATTTGAAGAGTCTCCGCTGCTGGAAAATCCAAATGGGAAAGTGAGTGTGCCTGCTTAAGTCTGGGGAGGAAGGGGTCCCATAAGCAATGTGAGGCGGCATAAAAGGCATATTGCAGTTTATGGTGTCTGGATGCCCACCTGTAGAGCAGAGAGCTCAGGAACAAAATGAAATGACTGAAATCCTTCTTGACTCTGAAATAAGATAAGAGTATAGTAATGGAAGGATTTAAATGGGGAGGGCAGCTGTTATAGCCCCCAGTTGTACATATTTTATTCTGAGGCACCATTTGGTTTAATAAAATTTAGATCTAAGGCTGTCCTTAACCTATCAGTTTCTTAAGACTTAATTATAAAGGTTATACTTTCAAAGGACAAAAGCATTATTCATTTGTCTGTTCATGTCTTCCAGGTTTATCTTGCAGATTATGGACTTTGCTACAGATATTGTCCCAATGGGAACCACAAACAGTATCAGGAAAATCCTAGGAAGGGCCATAATGGGACAATAGAGTTTACCAGCATAGATGCCCACAAGGGAGTAGGTAGGTTTCTTTTTTTTTTATTTCAGATGAGTGATTATAGAATGAGTAATCAAGCTGTGAGTGCTGCTGTACACAAGAGAAGCAGTGTTGGGGATTACTCAGCCCCTCGTGTGGTGACCTCCTCGTGTGCCTGGGAATGCTTCCCCAGGGCTGGGGGAAGGGGAGCAGGAGGAGCCCTGAGAGGCTCTGTGTGCACAGCACTGGAGCAGCCCAGGACAACCCTGAGAAGAGCTCAACATCAAACTTAATTGGTGTATGTTGGGAGGACTGGTTTGTTCTTGCTACCCTGCAGAGGCAGGATTTGCTAATGCTGCATTGTCAAGGAAAAGGCTTTGGAGTCTGCACTGTCCTTTAGGGAGAGCTGTATCTGATGTCACCATCTGTGTTATGAGAGGGTATTTCAAGATGACATTCTTTCTGCAAGGAGAAAAACCTTTTCTGAAGCCATAAAGTGTTAACTTTTTGAAATCTTTTTCCAGTACCCTTTCATATATCTTACTTATTTAAACTCACTTTGATGGTATTGGAAACACATTTGCAGGTAAATTACATACATAGTCCTTTTATTGGATATTGATTGTACTGCCTTGCATTCCAAGGCAGACTTAATTCAACAATTCCCTAATTAGTTAAAGTCATAACCTATGTCTTGTATTCATTTACCATTAATTAAACCTTAGCTGTTTATTATGCTGCAGTCCAAATCCAATAGCAGACCCATAGAGCCATGGAAAAGGAACTGGGAGGTCAATATTGAAAATATATGGTGTAAAGTCCCACTGATGGCTGCATTGTTCACAATCAATATGGTCAATGCAACACAACTTTCTTAGTTGCTATGTCAGCAAGACAAAAAGTCAATTCTAATGTTATGCTAGTGAAAAAAAATTGTGATTATTGAAAAACTTTGACTCTTGCTACAAAAGAGTGTTTTTGTTAACTTTTATTTCCCCTTTCCCCTCCTTCACCCCTAAGATCATCTCAAGCAGAAGGGATGGTTTGCTGCTGCCAGCTTGGTGAGCATCAGTGTCATGAGTGATAACTGCAGGACTTCGTTCTTGTTAATAGCTGCTGAACTGTTACCTTAAACTAATACTTTCTAACGAGTTTTAGTTGGCACAAACAACTGTATATTATTGCTTTTTCTATTAAAAGGACCATTGACCATGTAATGTAGAGGGTCTTGATAATTTGCTGGAGCTGTTAAAACCTGCAGTCATTTAACTCTGGTCATTAGGAAAAATGAAATAAGACTGGCAAGTATTTCCTGCTAAGACAGCTGCACCATTTCACCTGCTAGAAAATATTTTGTGGTGAGGAGAGCATCTGTTTTGGACTCTTCTGGCCTTCCCAAGCATGCAGGCTGTTTTCTGGAGACCTGACTCTGTCTGCTTTGCCTGGTAGTGTGAGTGGTGTGGCTGTGCACTGGTATTTGATGTGGATGCTCTTTGAAGGGTAGGTAGAAGCTGGAATATTTGGGATTTGGCTGTTGGATAGTTATAGCAGCCAGTTTGGTAGTGTTTGTGGATGGGTATGTGATAACAGGACAGATAATTCCTTTTATTTGAAAGTGCAGGGAAATTTTACAGACTTGTGTGACAAAAGGTGTGCAGAGAAAGTGTGAGGTAAGTTTTGTAATCTGTGTCTTAGATGATCTCCTCAAAGAGCTAAAGTCATGATGGAATTGGTTAAAACCAGAGGACTCCACAAATCAAAATATGCAGAAAGATAGTTTGAGGGAGCTTACCCTCCCTTCCCCCATTACAAGTGTTTCCTTGATAGCTGCAAACAAAATCCACAGATTTTTCTGGTGCTCCTGCTGGAATAGACTGCAGAACATGGTGTGGGATCTGGTATGTTGCAACTCTTCACATGGAATACCAGCTCTGACCTTGTGATGGTGTCCTGGGACGGAGTTAATTTTCATCCCAGTAGCTGGTGCAGTGCTGTGGTCGGATTTAGGATGAGAATGCCATTGCTGGCGCAGGGATGCTTTAGTTGTTGCTGAGAAGTACTTACCTTCAGTCAAGGACTGATGAGTTCCCCATGCTCTGGCAGTGAGGAGCTGCACAAGGAGCTGTGAGGGAGCGTGGGCAGGACAGCTGACCTGGACAGAGTGATATTCCATACCCTGGGATAACAGAGACAGGGGATAAACTGCAGGGGTTGGTTGGGAGGGGCTGATTGCTGCTCAGGTGCTGCTGAGCAGCTCTGTTGTGCATCACTTCTCTGTCAGGGGGTTTGTGTAGGGAGCGCTGTCCTCCAGGACGGTTTTGATGAATGGAGATGAGAGATCTCTGAAGGCTGCTCTTAGAATATCGGGTTTATTAGGGATGGTGAAAGGTCTTGCTTGGAGCTGCCAGATGCAGCACGTGGCAAGGCCTGAGGGGATGGGGGAGGGGAGAGACAAGGAGTTCTAGGAGAGGGTGGAAGATCTAAGAGGGGGGAGTTCCAAGAGGGCCTCTGGCTCCTCGGAGACCCCTTATCAGGGGGCTTCAAGGTGGGCTGGAACAAGACTTGGGCCAATGGGGTCACAGACACTTGAAGCTTTAGGGGAGGGTTACAGATGTGGGATGAACCATACATTTTGGGGGTTGAGATGGAACAGTCCATTTTACTTTTGGACCTATCTGTAGGTAAGGGTATTGTCCAGCCAGTAGGGGGGGGCTGTTTTCATCCTGGCTGTACTATTGTAAATCTTTTGCCAGGCAATTATAATTATCCATCCTTCTCAACAGGTTTGTTCCTTTCTTTGCCTTCCTTTTCATTATTATAATTTAAAAAAATTTAGTTCAAGTATTAAATTGTTGTTATCTCAACCCATGGATGTTAACTTTTTCCCCTGATTTTCCTTCCTGTCCCTCCAGGTCGGGATAGGGGGTGGATGGCTATGTGGTACTTTAATTGGTGGCTGGGGTTAAACCATGACAAACAGCCTGAATCCATTAAGATCAAACTGCCAGAGTTTCCCTACTTGCAGCAGAGCTCTCAACATCCCGGGGAAAGTCTGCATCTGCAGCGACTTCTGTTGGAGATTGCATGGGTTCAGCTGGCTGAACACAGCAATGTGTTTCCCTGCTCTCTTGGTGTGAGGCTGAGAGGCACTGAGATGTCTTAGGATGCTGAAAGACTTCCAGCAGCTGGGGCAAAGGGCTTCTTTGCTCAACAATCTCCTGGATTCCCTAGTTACGGTGCAGTCTCGGCACAGTCTCCTGTACAAAGTGAGGTAGGGTGTTCTGAAAAGTCTTTAAAGACTGTTGGTGAACGGAAGGTGCAGAGACAGCCTTCATTCTGGTGTCACACAGCTTTTCAAAGTGCAGTGCTTTGTTATTTCAATGCTCCAGGAATATAATTCTAATTTTTAAATGTTATTTTGTATAAATGAGATCCTTTCCAGAGGACATTTCCTGCTTGTGTGTAGCAACATAAGTATCTCAGTCCCCCTGAACAGCATCAGTAGCTGTGTTGAGCCAGACAAATGAGAACATTTTGACTTGTTCATGAAGCAGCTACTGAATACATGCAGTGATTTGAGGGACATGCTGAAGCTTTAACAAAATAAAGAATTTGTAGCTTTCAAAAGTGCCTCTTGACAGTGCTTGGAGCCAATATCCTCCTTGCACAGAGCCAGTCAAATGCATTCCCTCCCCAGTAATTTAAGTCAATGCCAGATCTTCCATGGTTGAATGGAGAGTTTAACCCAGCTGTGTACTGGGTTATTCCCCAGGATCTCTGTGGAGCTCACCAGGTGTAGAGTTGTGCAGTCCACTGAGATCCAGAAAGGTTTCTAGCAGTGGCCACTGCAGGGAAACACTTTGGGGTGGTGGGATTTGTCTGTGTTCTGACAGCCTTTGGTAAGGCCAATGGGATGGATGTGCTGTTCCCATGGCAGCTGCATCCTTGAGTTGTGTTTGGAGTTCTCCTGGAACCAAGTAGGGCCCAGCCTGGCCTCTGCCACAGGATCCAACCTACACCATCGTCATTCCTGGATTCGTGGCAGGATCCCATCCCAACCAGGGTGTGGGTATTTGAAATTGAGATCCTTTTTAGTCTGGTTCTTGAGGCACAACTGCATCGTTAGTTTTAGTGTTGCATTGGAGTGTACTGACTGTATTCATTTTTAAAGACCAGCCTGTATAAACAGTATTGCATTTTGGTTTGTGGATTGATAATTAAGGAGAATTATATCTGTACTCAGTGTACATTTAAAAAGTTGTTACATAGTTAGTGTTAAAAAGTAATATTTGAATCAATGCCTCCTATGGATTTTTGTAGATTTTCTCCTCACTGAGGCATGCAGTCAATACCTAATTTCTCTGGAGATTTACTGCACTTAACATATTGAGGTTCTTTTAAATACTCCAGTCCTGTGCATTGAGTGTGTAAGCCCAGTTTTAATTTGCTATCATTGATGAACATAAGAGTATGAAGTATCTATGCTGAATTCCCTCCAGCATATATTTATGTTTGCCATCGATTCCAAGCTGAGTCCTCTCCCTTCTCCCAGCATTTCACAGGAACTCTGAGCGGTGTTGCCATCTCTTGCATCAGTAGAGACTCCACTGAAGTCTGTGCAGGACTGATCTCTACATCTGCAGTAGTAAAAGCTGCTTCCCACGGGAGTGGGGCCTTTGGACAGGCTTCTCTGTGCCCCTCACGTGGGATTATGGGCTCCTTGAGCTCCATCAGAGCCCTGGGACGCTGGCTTTGTCCAGGGCAGTGCCAGCCTTGGTCTGATGGCAGGGAGAGGCCTGCAGTCCTTGTGCTGGTTTTCCCCACTGCTCAGGCAGAGCTGCTCTGTGGTATTAAAAACATAGCTCAGCGCTGGGCCATTTTTCCCGTTCTGCTGACTAAAATATGTGCAGGGTTCATTTTGTGAGGAAGGATGTGCAGGAATATAAACACCTATGCCTGGAAACACATTCTTTGGGAGCCTGCTTCCAGAGAACAGAGCTCTGAGTGGCTCTGGATCAAGAGGTTGATTTGGCATCTGTCCATGCATAGTTAGGATTCAGAGAGAGTATGCAGGATTTTTTTCCTTTTTTTTTTTTTTTTGTTGGGCAAATGAATTATTGATCTGCTGCAGTTTGATATGTGTTTCCCAAAGACTGTGTACAGGACAAACTGTAAATCCTAAATAATAAAAGGAAAATATAACCAGTCTGACGAAAAATGGGTGGAACTTTGCAGTGGGAAATAAATAAAAAGATGGCTTAGTTCCTGAGAGTTGGATTAGAAATGTGTGCCCAGCAGAGGAGGGAGCAGGAGGTGATTTTAAGTGAAAGAAGAGTCACTAGCAAGGAAAAGATTGGATAGGCTTCTATAGTCACCTCTGGAAGCTGCCAGGAATTTCAGAAGCAGCAAAAATAAGAAGAGAAGCATTTACAACTCTGTCACACCTGAGGACTGTGCCTGGGAAAGGATTGTTTAATTTTGGCTGTTGTTCTCTACACCAGGAATTCAGAAAGGTAGTGAATCTCAGCTGCTTGCCCACCCCTACTTGTCAGGCCCTTACCTCTGTGATTCTTTTTTTCTGCCACACAGATGTGAAAGAAGAGTTAAACTTCCTATCCCACTCTCCTGACACATGTTGTCCTTACTGCAAGCTTGGAACTTTTGCTTCTGACCAGGTACCCGTATCTCCTGCCAGCTCCATTTTATCTCCCACCCAGATCTCGTGGTGATGTTCTCTTGCACCTTCCAACCTTCCCACTACATGAACTTCTCCCCATAAAAGCAGAACCCCAACCCTCTTTCTTTCAGCACATCCCATTCCAGCAGTCCTGATGATTCCCTCCTGGCAGCTGTGCTGTGTGTTCCATGCCTGTTCATCCCATCAAGTGTGTATCTGTAGGATCCCAGTTTGGGGAAGAGAGCATGGCTGGCACAGGAAGTGTCCCTGTCTGCCATGTTCCAACCTGGGTTCTCTGGAAGAGCTCTACTCCAGCTGTGATTGTGCCATGGATTTTTCTTTCCAGCAGTCCGTGGTTGTGGTTATTGTCAGGGAGTACTTGAGCAATGTGCCAAGCAGGGCTGGGCATGAGGAGAGCAGTGGTGCTTCCCAGCTGGCTTTTGCCCTGTCTGAGGATGGATAACTCTGTGGAATGGGCTCCAAGCACTAAAATATATCATTAATTTAATTTATTTCTCTAACCTTTTCTGTGGAGCCACCCACTATTCCACTGGTCATCATCCTATTTCAGGGAGCTCCTCTGACTGACCAGGACCTGGGGGAAGGAATATTTCATTATCTGCTTTTTGGGGGTTTGTCTTTTCATTTCTCCTACACCTAGTAGAGGCACTGATTTTTGTCAAGTCTTGTATTTGTCTGGTTTTCAATCATCTCAGCCTTAAGATATATCACTTTGTGATGATACATTTTTATCATAATTGTATTTCACCATGATCATGTTAACCCTCCTTTCTTTTATGGGCTTTTGCATTGCTGGCTGTGGTGTGAGTTCTTTGCTTGTGAGTTACCATAAATTTGTGTCCTGTAATGCCAATGAGAATTGAAAGTGCCACTGTACATCCATGTAATATGAGCAACCAAAATGATCCTGTTTATGAAAAGCTTCTAATCCAAAAATCACTAACAGTGCTAATTGAAGATAAGAGAATATTTCATATGTCACTTATTAGATCTTTACAAAAGACTGGAGAAAGTCAGCTAAACAGAGGCCACGGAGAAACCTCCCATTTTTACTTCTGTTTCAGAGGAGTTCCTGGGAGCAGTGGAGTTTTGAGAACATATTGTGGCTGTTGTCATATCCCTGATCTATTTGGATATAATAATCTGAATATAAATTAGAGTGGAGATAGCTGCCAAATTCAGTGTACAGAGATGCATCATCTATTTTCTTCTAAGATGAATTGCTTCAGTTATTTTGAGTTATTGGAACCCTGTGCCTGTGTGTTGAGTATGTTTGTGGTATATTTAAAACTCTGATTTCATAGATGTGGTTGTGAGTTCATCAACTTCAGTGGGGTTGTTCCTGATTTATCTTGGCAAGACTGAGAACAGAATCAGGCCTTAAAATTTACAAATTAAAAAATTAAACTTTAAAGACATTATGAAATAAAATACCACCAATATGTTCCCCTTAAATACTACTTCATATGAGACTAAAATAATAAAATAATAGTAAAAAAAAAATCCTGTGAGTATAAAAGCAGAAATCAAACATCTTTTAAAAAATTAAAAAAAAAAGGCAAGTTTTTTAGCAGAGAAGTAAGAATTTGATTTAAATAAGTACTGGTTGGAGTGTACACTCTTGTAACTGTGGCAAGTTATCAAGCAGAATTGTTTTATTTTCACCTGGCTGTCATATTTAAAGTGAAGGCAGATTGATTTCTCTCCATTGATGTTTATCAAGAATTCCTGTAATCTTCAATTGTGTGAGCAGATTTATTTTTGCAAGTAAACATATCATTGAAATTTATCTATTAGTGCTTGTTTTGACATGAAAATCTAATCATTCCATTGTCCATAGATAATACTAACTCATTAAAGATTAATCAATTACTTTTTAACAAGAATCTAAATGATTTAAAAGGTTGAGGGATTTAGCTTATGTGCAGCAGAGGGAAATAAGCAAGTACAACCAAAGAATCAAATGCTGACATTTTCCAGTAGTTCTACAAAAATCCCATGTAAGTGTCTGTATTTAGCAGCACTTGTGGTGGCCTGGGAGAGGAAGGCATAGGGGAGTTACGGTCACCTGTGGAACATTTCCTGCTGCTGCTGGTCAGAGGTGCTTTAGCTCCACAGACCTTTGTTGTCCCTGTGCCTGCTGTGGCTTTGGGCAGGTGTCAGCCAAGGCTTTTGCTTTGTCATGACTTTGTCCCAGGAACTGCAGGTCAGAGGGAATATCATTAGTCATGGCCAAACTATGAAGAAACTTCAGTCTCTGAGACTGTTTTGTCAGAAAATGACTTTTCTTGGGGTAACTTCTGAAATCTGATTGGTTTGCCGTTATTTATCAATGAATCCCAATGAACACATCAGTGAATCTCCCCTGTGGAAAAAAGCTGTCCTTTGGAATTCTGACTATTTTCCTCAAAAGGCCACTTTCTGTAGCCCCCCTCACACAAACAGGTGCCAGAAAGGCATTGTGAAAATTACAGGATCTGCAGTCAAAAATGCTGATTTATATGGATTGAATCTGGAATTGCCATAATGGAAAAAAGAGTTGTGAACACGTGTGTATGGATGGAATTGTTCCACAGTTACTGGGAGATTTATGGCCAGAGAAATCACTACAGAGCAGCAAGTGGTAGAGATTGTGTTTTTATTTTAATATGGAAGCCAAGTCTTGCATTAGGATGTTGCTGAATCCAGGACAGGAAATATACAGCGCCCAAGGGACAGCGCAGCAGTGTTGGATCCAGGGGCCTTTAATAATCCCAAGCCTAAGAGCAGTTAAGATAGGGAATGTATAAAAACTAATCTGCTGCTTTTACAGTAATGTGTGTACAGGAATGAGGGACAGTTATGATGTGTTGGCACCGTGGCTTTTAGCAGATGACTTCTTAAATTAAAAGATAAGTTCACCGAGTGACTTTCTGGAATTTATTTAATGAAAGCCCATAAAATATGATATCTGTTTACAGCTGGATTAACAGCACACCGCTCAGCTACTGGTCTTTACACTGGATAAAAAGTGCCAAACAAGTCTGAACTCTTCTTTCCTTCTTGGAAAGCACAAATTCATTTTGGAAAAGCATAAATTTTACTTCTACATCTGTCTGTCTTTAATCACAACAAGCAGTTTCTGGTTTTGTAGATTCCATGTGGTTTTGACGTGCAAATTGTGGGCTGCAAGTCAAAGAAATCCTGCAGCGCTCCTGCTTGTTCAGTTTTAGCAAGTTGGGTTTCCTCTGGGTAGCAGCAAGCACTAGTAATTCTGTTGAGATTGCACTTTTCCCCTCCCTCTTTCTCTAGGAAAAGCCATTCTATAGATTTAACTTCAGTTTTTTGGTGTAGGTGATGCTCAGGGATGGGGTTAATTTTTGATTTAATTTTGTCTCCTGTATTTATGTCTGCCTGGGGTGTGCAGAGAGTAAGTTGTTCCTGAAATAACTTCCTTTTTGGAAGCAGCAGTGGGAAGTTCACCCAGGACTTTGCTAAATAACGAGTGCATTTTGGGTTGTGCAGAGCTCCGCAGGCACTGCTGGAGCCGGGAGCAGGCTCTGGCGAGTCAGTGCACGCTAGATGGCACTTTTGTCCCAGCATCCGAGTTCAAACGGCTCCACGGGAGAACAGGAAAGGCCATCAGTGTTTAGTCTGCTCTCACAGAGTCCCTGCATGACCAATGTGGACCCCATGGACTTCCTGGAACATGTGTTAGCAATTTAGCAGCAGACATTTATTTCTTTGTTTTACTGCTTGGCTCTTTGAGAAAGTGTTGGTACTCAGTTATGGGCTGTCTGGATCATGTCAGAGGCCATGGGGATCAAGTCCATGTGACAGGCCAGACTGAGGAAGGATGGAGCTGGAGGAGGTGAGGAAGCTGACCCTCACTTGAGCAGGAACAAGTCACTGCCTGTCTGTGGCCTGTGGCCAAATGCCGGGGCGGTTCAGGTCTAATACAGCTGAACAAACAAAACACTTTGCCCATTTGGCTTCTCCATATTTCATCAGCACCAGTTCAATCAAAGTCTTTTCTATTTCCTAAGAAGAGGTTCCTATTCTTAATTGTATTTTTTTTCCTCTTTCCCCCTCCCCCTTTCCCACATTTTAGCCCCATCCAGACGAGGTGACCTTGAAATCCTTGGCTACTGCATGCTGCACTGGTTGTGTGGGAAGCTGCCCTGGGAGCAGAACCTCAAGGACCCTGTAGCTGTCCAGAGTGCGAAAACAAAGTAAGGATAAACCCCCCCCCACACATGGGCACACCAGCCTGGAGCCCTGCAGCATCCTCACTGCTTCCCAGCTCTGGGAAACACAGCTTTCCATGCTGTAGAACAGCACCTTAGGAGAAAGCTAAAACAATTTTCCTTAATTAAGAGAGAGGTTGGAAGCAGTTAAAATGGGAACTTTATGTGCATGTCTACACTCCTTTGCATGTTTATGTCTGTGCTGCTGTGAGGAGAGGATGGATTCCAGTGCACAGTACACAGGCATTTTGTCTGCTGTGTATTTTTCCAATACTCTTTTTTTTTCCAAGGAATCATTTGTAAATTAGCATGGGCCTTAGTGCACATACAGAAGGTTGTTGTGTGGTTCCATTCAACTTCTCGGGCGCTTTGTAGAGACCGTAGTACAAAGATCTCTTGGAGGCTTTTCCACATGTGCACTCAATTTATTTAACTTTCTATATGATACTGTTTTTCAGATGCTTTTCTGTAAGCTTTTAATGTTACATAAGCCTACTGCCATTACAAACAATTAAATACCAAAACACTAAGGAGCTTGGTGAAAATCTTTATTTTTCCCCAGCATGACTTGGATCTCACGGGAGCAGCAGCGCATCAGTGTTTTCTTCCTCTGCCCTCCCAGGTGGGACTGGAGGGAGTTAACTGCATGTGGTACCGTAGCTGGCTCCACAGTAGAGGAATTACCCAGAACTGTAACATCACAATAGCAGGAGGCAGCAAACTTTTAAGTAGGGCAGGTCACACCAAAGGTACCCGCTGGGGCTGGCCGATCCCCAAAATCGACGCAGGGCAGCGGCTCCCGGCACAGGGAAGGGCGGCTGCAGGCTGTGCATGGGCCGAGCGCAGCGGGGGATGTTAACACCCTCTGCTGTGTTTAATATTTCTCCTTTAGAATTTCTGATCATTACACAGCCCCCCTGCAAGGTAACACTTATACAATTCAATGGGAAATCAATTTAATCAATCAAGCTGCCCCTCTGATTCTTCTCTTTTCGTTAACCCTTGGATGTCTCACGTTTCCAGGATGCTGGGCAAAAGGAGGCTTCAAGGAAACGCACGGAAAATGACATAGATTCCACTTATCTAATGAATTGCATTCCTGGAATTAGGTATCTTGCCCAGGTTATCCCTCTTACCTGTCTTAATTTTCAGGTTCCTTTGGGTGCTGGACTGCCCAAGATGAGGGCTGGTGGTATTTCTGTTTTTAGGAATTAATGCCAAGCTTCTCTGCTGTTCCTGTTTCTGGATGGACAGGAATTACACCTGTGGCCCTATTGTTTATGAAGTGCATGGGACTTCAGGTGATGTGACCTCCCTGTCCCCTTGTGGCCCTGCCATACCTGGGTTTAATTTTGGCAGCCACGTGCTCCATGGCAGAGGGGACCTGATGCTAAATGGTAGGAAGGCAGAGCAGAGTTGCTGCTAACAGTTGTTTGCTATTTCCAAATTAGAAATGGGAATTGTCAGTCTGAAATCAGAACAAGTCATTTGGCTCAAAGGGCTTTTATTTTTCCTTCTAGAAAGCTTAAAATATGTGCAAAGAAAAACTTAAAGTGCCATTTTAGGTGTCAGCCTGGTCTTGGTGAAGCCAGCTGTGTACAAAGAGTTAAAAATGGAGCTGGTGAGGGGAGATCTGGGTTCAAAAGCAGTCCTGTGAATCATTAGCTATCCTGGAGGTCCACTCCCTTTGGAGCTGAGACTTGCTGTCTTCCTAAATTCCAAATGAGGAATCACCTGCTCCAAAAGCACATTAAACTGTTGCACTCTGGTGTTGTTTCAGACTTATGGATGAGCTCCCAGATTCAGTGCTGAGGTGGGATTCTCCTGGAAGCAGCTGCAGTAAGTATACTTGCACCTGTACCCTATGGCTCTTCAGCTTCTTCCTAAACACAGTTCAATGTCTGACTCTGGGGGGGAGCAGAAGAGAAGGAAAGTAACACAAATTGAACAAGGTCTTTGAAAAAAAAGAATCTTGTTCAGTCTGTGCTGTACCCCATGGAGTGACATAAGGGATCATGGCCATATGTAATCCAAGGTGTTGGGAAGCAGTGACTGTCTTGGAAACAGTAGTAGCTCTTAGCATGGAAATAGTAAGCAACTGTCTACCAAAGGTTTATTGCTCAGTGCTCAGTTTGAAAAAGCAAATGGATGCACAGTTTGTCTTGTTTCTTCCTTCCCTGAAATACAAAAGTAATCCAAGGAAAACACCAAAGGTCAGTATCTATTATTGATTTATTCCCTTATTTTCCTAGCACTTTTGTATTGGAATTACTGGAATGCAGTGTGTATTAGGTGAAATTTATTAATGATGTGTATACTGGATATGATGCTGGGATTTGACCACATGCTAATATCTGGTGTAGCACTCCAGTTTTAGGATACACTTGGGTCTTCAACTGAAAGAAAAGTTTGAACCCACCATATGTTTTTCCTACTAGCATTATTTCTGCCCATTCAATGGTTTCCCTGTTTTTTGAACCACTTGATAGAAGAATGTTGCTGCTGTTGGACTGTTTTGGGATGCAATCAGAAAAACAACAGTAGTATCTGAAGTAAAAAAAAAAAAAAATAAAAATTGTATTTTTCCAAAGCATTCCCAGTATAATATCCATGCAGATTAAAATAATAGTGTTCAGAGTAATTAGTATTTAAAGGGATATTGTGATCTATCAAAGACTCTCCTCTTTTACACAGAACTATCAATATCTGTTGATAAAATGTTTTAATTGTTATCCTTGGATAGCTGTCAGTGCTGTGGGAATTAGTGCATGAACATAACGAGATGGAGCACTTCAAGTCTGGCTTGTTTATCCAAGTCTGCCTTTTGCTTTTCTCCTCCCAAAAAGACAAGACATTGTCAGTTCTGTGTTTTGAGTGTGCTTTCAGCTGAAATTGTGTTGTCTCATTTGGCATCCATGTTGGAATGAGATCCTTTCTGAACTTCTGGGGTTGCACTCAGTGAAATTCTCACTCGAATCTGCTCTACAGGTGAAATAGCCAAGTTTCTGGCCTCTGTTTCTGGCTTAGCTTATGCTGAGAAGCCCAAGTATCAAGTGCTGAAAAAAATCCTGCTGGATGGCCTGGAGTCAAGCGGGATGTGCTACGACGGCCCTCTGGAATTCTCCGCGGCAGCAGCGAGTGCACGGAATCACTTTCCTGCTAAGGCATCCAGAGTGAGTGAGACAGCTCTGGGAGCATTTCTGACAGCTCCTGCCTCTTGCTTTCCCTCTTGGAGAAGAGGAAGTAGTTAAAGCTCTCAAAATGAGACTGACACAGCAGTTCTTCTGCCTTAAATACACCATGTTGTTAATTCCTGTTTCCCCTGGCTTTGCTAAAAAAGTGGAATATCAGCCCTCAAGGAGGAAGAACTGCCATGAGTCCTTTTGACCCACAGGCTCTCACTTCAAAGCAGTAGATCTGTGGAGGATGATTTACTTTCAGGATAATGGGGAAATCAAGGACTTTGTTCACTAACATCTTGAAGACAGGCCTGAATGCCAGATTTTTCCTTCATCCCAGATTAAAAGCAAAGTTACCTTTATTACTGACAGCATTTAATTAATTTTCTTGCTTTCAGACTGTTCTTTGTCATTTGCCTTTATCCTCCTGCAGCCCCAGTGTGGAGATGTTCCTGTGGCTTTAGCTGTGCTGTTGGTATGCACTGGCACAGGATTTTCCAAGTAACACAGCTCTCCTGTGCTATTTTCCTGCAGTGCTCTAAGTTAATAAAGCCCAGCTTCCTTAAGCAGAGAGGGAGGTAATTAGCAGTTTTGCTGGGAAATGTCAGTCCCGTTGTTCCTGTGGAAGTGCCCGTATGCAGCAGCTCCATGCGGGGCTCTGGGGCGTGTGCAATAAGGCAGGGTCAGGGTCGTCCCATCCATTTTTAATATTCCTGGTGAACTTTGGACCATCACAAGTGTACGTGAGCCAAGAATGCAGGATGCAAACTAATGTGACTGATAGGCTGCGAGATGAATGGTGATTCAAGTATCAGTGAAGTATCAGTGCACAGATGGTTCTGATTTGCTGAGTTTTGTAGCTGCTGCAACTGAAGACATATAATATCCTTCTAGTCATAAATTAGCTCTTTGGAAGCAAAACCTTGGCACCAGAGCTTTACAACCTTCAATTAGTAGGGAAAGAAGTATTTGAATGACTGTGGTATTGACATCTGTAGGCCTGCATAGTAATCATTCTTAATAGAAGAGAATATCTGTTTGAGGGGGTTTTGCATGGCTAATTAACCACCAGTGAGAATATATAATTTTTTCATGATCTCCTGATTGTCACCTTTCTCTCATTATACAGTTAGATTTTATTGTAGCAAGTGCCTCACAAACCAATTGTCAGCACTATTTATGTTTTGTGGAAGGCAGAACAAAAGTTCATGTTTAATGAAAAGGTACTGGGTTTTGATCTTGGTAACTACAGATACTTAGTTTAGAACTTCTATTGACTTTTCTGGTTTTACCCCCCTTTTTTTTTTAATTTTAACAAAACCAAAAGCTATTTTGGTTACTGGACTTGTGTGTCTGTGCTGATGACCGCTGTGCCTTCACTCATTTGAGAAGTTCTTTTAAGTTTGCACTGTTTTGTGAGCTGACTCGGAGCATCAGGTACCTGTTAAGTGATCTCCAGCTGATCCTGCTGGATCTCTGTTTCACAGGAGTCTTTGATTTCTCAGAGTCAGATGCTAAATAGTAAATCTATTTCCTTCTTAAGCCTGGTCAAAGACTTGACAGTCTGTAGCATAAAAAATGATCCCAGCCTTGCAGGTTGCAGGAGCTGCTGCAGCATTGCATATTTGCAGGTCACACCCCCCTGGAAAGTCCCTGGCTGAGGAGTGAATGGTTATCACCATTTCTGTGCTGCAGGATTCAGTGGGATTGGGTTTGAGGGCCAGGAACAGGATCAGGGGGGAATGCCTGGGTGTTACTAAATCTTGGCACCTGTCAGCACTTTCTCAGGGAAATCTGTAATGCCGAGCGTCTCACTTCTTGGAGCAGTGAGAACACCAGGATCACCTGTGTATTACTGCAGCCTGTTCTGCTGCTGACACAAGCCAGTTTCCTCTAAGCACTCACTGCAAAACAGCTGCAGAAAGGCAATTTTAGGGTTATTCAAAGGATTTAAGGAGTGCTTAAATACAAGTAGAGAGGGCAGGTAACTGAACTGTCTTGAAATTTAATGTTATTTTCAGAAAATGCAATATTTCAGTGTCCTGGTCACTTGGTGATGCAGCCCTGACAGTGCTGGGTGACAGGCAGGCTCTTCCCAAAGCATCTCTTTGTGGCACTGCCTGGAGTGATCCTAGGCCTGGCTCTTTTTATCTTGCATTCCCTTTCCCTCTCTCCTTTTCTTTACCAAACGCTTCTCCCATTGAAGAGACAACCTTGGAACAGTGGGAGCCACTGCAAACAAGCTACAGTCTCCTCACTTGTTGCTTGTGAGCAGGATCTGACTCCAGCTGATTTGTCTGATTCCTCCTATACCACTTTGGTACACAGGCAATAAGGAGATTTGGGGTTAATTCCCTTCTGAAGAGCTGTGAACACCTGTAACAGAGGCTCCTGTAGCATCAGCTCCTTGATGATGTGAAGAGGATTGCATGGATTTTAGGATATTGCTTCCTGTATAGAATCTGAATCTAATCTTAAGGTGGCATAAGAAGAGTAGCAGTGGCTATATCCTGATTCTTGGTTCCAGTTGCACACCAAAGATAGGTGATAAAATATTATTTGCATTAATTCCCATATTTGTTTACCACATTTTTGGCTCTGGATAAATATTTTCAGCTTTTCCCTCTACAGTGAAAGTGCTGATGTTGGGGCAAAAGGAAAGTGGGGTGAAAGTGGAAAATGGAAAGCCACATCACTGCTTGCTTGATCTTGTAGAAATCAGACTAAAAAATAACTGCATTATTACCTACCTGTAATTTCATTAGGATGAAATATGGTCATTTTTAGATGTCAACCACTAATTTTCACTTCTGGAGCTTTAAGTGAAAACTTGATTTTGCTCTAAGTCCTGTTTGGAAAGTGATGCAGTTGTTTAAGATGTGTATATATGGTGAAGATCATTCTTTTTCTGTGTGAGATCTGGACTTCTTTTCACTGTACAAAATGCTTACTGTGCACCCCAGGTTCACCTCCCAAAGCCTCCACCAAAACCAGCTCAGCAGAAGGGAAAAAAGCCACAAGGTGAAGAACCTGCCTGTCAAAACAAAGTGTTTCTGGGGGTGACAGGCACAGAGCTCCTGGGAGAAGGAAAGCCAAGTACACGGAACAGGAGGCCTCCCCAGGCAGAGCTGCAGCAGGTGAGGATTTGGGCACGGCAACAGCACCCAGCTCCCCCTGTTCATTAGCTCCATGTCCATCTCGTGGGGGTGGGTGAGGAGGAACAGGGCTGGAAAAGAGCCAGGGGCTCTGTCACAGACTCCAGGAGCTGGCAGATGCTTGCTAGCTTCCAGTATTCCAAAGAGGAACCTGAGTCTCTGGTAGGCCAGGGCTTAAGTGCCAGGAGGCCAGTGCCTGACCTGCCCCAAACCTGGCACCTCCTAGTGCTGGATCAGGACCTGGGGTAACTCTAAACTTACTGAATTCCTTTTAGTACACAGAGTTACTGTCTGCACCTCAGTGGGCTCCCTTGCCCAGGCCTTCCCTAAATCCAGTGCAGCAGAAGGAAGACGTGGGGCACGAGGACCACTCCAGCTGCCTGAGCAGGCCCCACACCCGAGGAACACGCCGGCAGTTCCACATGGAAGAGAAGCCACTTAGAGTTTACACTACATGTCAGGAGCCTGAGCACCCAAAAAAGGTGAGGGGTTTGGTGTTACCTTAGAGCAGTCACAGTGCCTTGAGAATGAAAGATCAGCTTTTCTAAAAATAAGAGTTCCAAAAACCCCTTGACTGTTCAACTACATGTATGCAAACTCTATTTGCCTTGAACACTAAAGGTTTGTGGGTAATTGTCTGTATGCACTATTGGCCAGCTACACTGCAGTTTGTGCAGCTGTAGAGCAAAGCCCTGCATGTGGACACAGATTGTTATTTCCCAGCTCTTCTATCTCCCTTTGTGGACCCTATTGTTTGCTTGGTAGAAACTTTGTTCAGTAGTTTCTTTCTCTGTGTAGTGTAAAACTTCATAGCACTCATTACTTCAGTCTTTAAATTCTGAGTTTTATATCAGAGGATTTTAGCAGTTAACAAACTCACCTTGAATATTATTCTTGATTTAGTGCATAAAAGGGTTGAATGAATAGTTTCAGTCTTACTCTTCAACCATACAGGAAAAAAATGGATCAGTTTTAGTACAAATAATACAGCACTACAACCATCTCAGTGATCACCTGTGCTCCTGTTCTCTGGAGTTTTGGTGTATTTCAGTGAGTGGATTCCACCCTGGTTTTCTTTCATATCAACAAATAACTTGGTTAAACGAGCACAGAAATGCAACTTTAAAGGTGGCTTAATGATTAATCCAAAATTCTTTGCTTCAAGCAGTCTGATCATCACTGCCTGGAGACTCCGGTACAAGCTGAGAGAGGGAAGCAGCAAAAGTACAGCTGTACCTGAGAGCACCAGGCAGGACAGTGGTGAGCAGAGCCATCCTGGGGAATGTTTTGGCTGCCAGCAAGGGAGATGGAGTCTGAAAAGTCAAACACAACTTTGGAATAGGAAAATATTCCAGTGTTACTTCCTAGTCCTCAAATGTAAAGTTTTTGCAGAAAAGGGACCAATCACTGGGCTGGTGGTTAGATTATATTTGTGTTTGGCTTTAGTTTTTCTAATGGAAAAGCTGCTATTCCAATAAGATTAAACGTGCTGTTTCTATGTAGAACCATTCTGTGGTACTCACTGAATATTCTGCATAAGGGGGGACTTTAAACGGGTGTCCAGATAACATTTAAGCCATTCAAATGAGAAAGTGGAGAAGGAAAAAAGGCAGGATTCTCTTAGCTTCATTTTGCAAAATTCCTCTCATGTAATTCAGGAGCTTGGTAATGGAAAGGTCTGTAGGAAGCCAAAGCTGTACCTGGCATTAAGGGACAGTTGAAAAGAGTCAAGTCTTGGCTAAGTGAGAAGTGGGATTGTGGTGTTTGGGGATCCCTTTCAGAGGTGGAGGGTGACCAAGAACAGCATTGCTGCTGGAGATGTAGAACAGCCCTGGCACCCCTGGCCAGCCAGAACAAGCCCCACTCTACAAGGTTATGTTCCTTGTGATGGGCAGAAATTCGGCTTCACTGTGAAATGCAAAACTTACACAAATCCAACCAGCACATTCACACTTAAAATCATGTCTTGAGTTTCCAGGATAAACCTTTATTAGTAGGAACAGAGGAAAGACTGAATATATTAAACATTTTTGGAAACAAGTCAAAGATAAAGAAGAATTTCAGATGTAGACTTCAATAGTAAATATAGATATGTCTATTTAGGAGGTGTTTAACCATGCCTTATGTTACACACTAACCATACAATATCCATAAGTGCAAATTCCAGAGGAAAGACTCTGTAAGAATTGTAATGCTTTCTCTAGGATAACTTAGATACCTCAATGGCATCTCTGTTTTTTTTGATTCACATCTCACTTCATATTAGCTTTATAATCACAGCTATTTTTCCCCTGCAGGAAGAGACTGCAAGAGATCTGCTACCATTTGATTCTTACAGAACACTCTCAGAATCCCAAAAGAAACACAATCATCTTGTAACTCCAGTTCCTGCAGCAGCATCCCAGGCTGGTGCTGACACCACTCGTCCCTCTCTCTCTGTTGCATTTAACCTGGCATTTACTGATCAAACCTACCCCTACACTGCAGCTGTTCTGCTGCTTCTGCTGCTCATTGTCCTGTCCTTGTATCTGCTTTGATGTTGTTGTTCCTGTGTCTTCACTGGGAGTGCAGTGGTGCTCCCACCATGCAGCTTTTTCCTAGAGTTTCTTCATTGAAGATTTCAGTGTCAGGGGCTTGAAAAAGAAGTTTTTAAATAATCCTGTCAGTACATGCCTTGTACAGGCAAGTTCTCATCTGCACTCAATAGTTATGGATTCTCTGAGCTATTTGTGTTGGCTTCTGTTATAAATGTTGGGATTCTTTTTGTTGCTTGTTGCTGAACCTTTTGTTACGCCATTAAAAAAGTATCATTAAATATGATGGAGTGTGGTCTTTAATTACTCTGGCATTGGTGTGGGGCTGTCTTTATACTGTGTCAGAAACCTTCAGTTAAACACTGGCGCATTTGCCTTTTCCACTCTAGTTCACTCCTACTCCTTGGATTTCCTTACCTTATTACAATAGGGACATTCACCAAAGATGACATTAAAACTCTGTCTGCTGGTAGGAAGGCCTTGTAGCCACTGCAACACAAGAAGTAGGTTAAAAGTCACATTGGTTTCATCTCCAATGTAAGAAACACCTATTAATTACCAGAGTTCAGCTGATGAGCAGCTGAAAGGGCGCACGCAAAGACGGTGGTTCCCTTTCCCAGAGAGCTCGTGTGGGAATTGGGGGTGACAGGACAAGTGACTACCACAATGTGCCTTACAGGCTCTTGCTTAACGCAGGATTTAAGTGGCCAGTGCTTGTTGTCCAGAACATGCCAGCTAATGGCAGTTTGTGCCACTGATCACTTTACCTCATAGAGACAGGCTTGGTGGAAGGGCTGCCCACAGCGAGGATCGTCACACACTTGGTCGGGCATGCTGCCGTCCAGCCGATAGGCGTAGCAGATCCCACAGTCCTTGGCAAAGTCCTGCAACACAACAGCACAGTTGAAAGGCAGGGGTGGGCTGCTCACACACAAACACCTTCACCTGTGGTTTTGCTTTTGCAGCTATAATTACTATTTTTTGCTTTTAAGACATAAATATTTGTCTTTAACCACACACAATGGCTTAGAGTGACACTGGGTTCCAGGTGTGCAAGACTTGACTGGGTTATATTTCATCCCTTACTGAATTACATCTCATTCAACAAGCACTTTCATACTTTTGGGCACTTTTTCTTTATTAAGCACTATGATTTGTCATTATGATTTGACATGAGATACAAACCCTCAGTCATATCTTAATTTACAAGCTTCATGAGTGAAAGCAAAGCTCATAATCCAGTATTAAAGCATTATCAAGAATTAGTTCCCAGTTTGTTTGAAATGCACCGGTATTTGGAGGGCCTCTTGTCCCCTCTAAGCTGCTCCACCTAATTAGAACTGAAGTCATCAACATCCATAACAGAATGTTTGGATTTTCTACATCTCATTAGCCACTCTGGAACTTCTTTTCCCTTTAACAGTGGAGCCTGTTATCAATGCCCTCACTGCTATGAAGGCCACAGGGAAGTGTGCACCTCTAATCAAAGGTTAACAAGCTCTGACAACTGTTGCTTGAAGTTCAGAAGTCCTTGTGACAATGTATTAATCCAATTACCTCTGAAAAGTCTCTGATTGTCCCTGGCCCTTAGAAAGTGACCATTTAAATGTGACTTATTCAGTAATAACAAGTGGTCGTTAACCAAAACCAACTTACGCTTTTTTCCAATACAGCACGAGATGGAAAATCAATTCCTAGGAGCTCTCTCAAGTTTTGTAACAAACTGATTTCCGGATCCCTGCGGGTGGGAGAGGGGGAGAGAAAAATCCACACAAGGAATGGCAAACAGCAGTTGGGTTTCCAACCTGCTTTACTGGGGACACTCACCACAAGTGCATGTTGTTGTTGAGTTTAGTTCTCAGAGGGTTCACTTCTGCAAACAGACAGGAATAATGGCATCACCCCAGTGAACCTCCCAGCTTCCAGGTAGGGACTGGGATCAGAGATCTGAGTCCAGAGGAGAAACCAATGGAATTTGTTGCCTTACCGTGGTCTGCTCCAAGGAAATAACATTCCGGAAGCATGTTTGGATGGCAAGGATCTACTTCTACGTTCACTGAGACATTGTTCCCTGCAAGGAGAAAGCAAGGCCATGGGGAAGCTTTGCAGTCAAAGATTTGAAAAAAGAACAATTTTAAAAGGCAGTTTTAAATTGGTTAACTCAAGCTGGGTTTCATTAGGATAAATAATAACAAAGTTGGGAGGTACCCAAATGATAGTATAAAATATCAGTATATATCAAATATTTATGTTTTCCACAAACTGTAATTAAAAATAGCAACTGATTAAGAAAAACCTGTCAGGCTTGCATTTCTTTTAGACTTGGCTAAACCTTTACATTTATTCAGAAATAAACGTAATCAACCCAAGCTAGCTGACAAAATCCATCCAAAGTCTTGGTGAAACTTTAAAGGTAGAGACATGTAACTTAATAATTTGTCTTTATCTTTTACAGTCAAAAAGAGAAGCCCAAACCCAATATTAAGCAGCAGAAGTCAGTCACATCCCTAGCAAATTCCAGGACCAAGACAACAATACTGTATTTTTGAAACAGTAGATACTTTGCTTTACAAGACACCCCATCATCCCTGGAAGGGCTCTGTTCCTCAGAGGGAAGCAGCTCAGTGGTACTCTGGATCCAGCTCCAAAACATCACAGCAGAGTCTCTTCTGAAACAAGCCCAGGTAAAACCCAACCTTTTCTGCAATTAAAGCTGTGTTAAGCTTTCCATCCTGGAAGAGGTGGGAATGAATGAAATCAAAGTTCAGTGGTAGCTGAAGGTTCTCTGTGACTGACAACAAAGCGCTCAAAGCCCTCTCCCTTCTCTGCTCAGCTGCTTCAAGGCACTTTTTGAGGCTTTTCTTCCCTTTTCCCTGGCCTGTGGCAAAGGGCAGTAGGACCAGGACAAAGCCCCCCTGACTGCACACAAAGTGATGTCTGACCCACAGCATCCCAATAACTTGCTGAATTTTTCCCATCCTTCCCTCCACTCCCATGAAGCAGCATCCCTCCAGCTCCTTCCTCCCTCCCTCTACAGGTGTCAGGGACAACTTGGGTCCAGCCCTTGTATTCTCACATTTCTACAATTTGCTATTGATGATGTTCATTTTATATAATAAAATTCCTTATCCTATGTATATTAAGACCTTAAAATGCCAGACACCACATATAAACTGAGGAACATTTTCAGGTGTTGACAGGGAAGCCTAGTTTCTTCTCTTTTATTTCCGTCCTTTTCCCTTGCCTCTAACCCCCTTTTTCCCCTCGGGCTGCACTGTAATAGTCCTTC
The DNA here is from genome assembly GCF_048771995.1 of Taeniopygia guttata. Lineage (NCBI taxonomy): Eukaryota > Metazoa > Chordata > Aves > Passeriformes > Estrildidae > Taeniopygia > Taeniopygia guttata. The sequence continues at coordinate 88,816,050 of NC_133027.1, forward strand.
CACTCCAGGATAGTATGAATCTAAAGTTTGAAACTCTGGAATCTGTGATTGAGGTAAGAGCTTCACCTAAGCTGTTTTTTAACAAATACTGATTTTTCTAGGGTTACCATGTAAAGTGCTTAGCTGTTGACAGTTCCATGTTCATAATTCACAAATACACAAGGTTTTCCTGCAGAAATTTTCATTTATCTGACACCAGAAAGTTGTGGTGAATTTCCCAAACAGGATCAGCTTGCTATGGAAAGTTATTTTTTTAATATGCAAAAGAGGAGTTCTGTCTTTGGTTTTAAGTGCTGCCTTTCCTTTCCCAAACCCAAAGAAGCACCATCTGATGAGACAAGCAGAACAAAACAGCTCCCTGAGTTTTACTTCTCAAATCCACTGTATCCCTTTAAATCTTTTCCTACCTATTGCAATTCTTCTGGTTGTAGCACTCCGTGTGGGAATTTCTGGCTCAAGCACCCATGTCTTCCCATCGATTTCATCAAGGGCATCCCAGAATTCCTTCAGCGACTCCAGTGCTGCCAGGAACTGTTTGTAAATGTCTATTAAGGAGTTCTAAGAAACAAGAAATTTAAACAGATTTCATTGAGCTTCCACCAGTGACCTGAGGGAATATGTAAAAAACAATTTACTCATTTAAGGTGTGTTGAAATCCATGTGTGTGTTCTAGTGTATAGTGATAGCATAAAGCATGGAATATCACCTAACAACCTCACTATTATCTCAAAATTAAGCAGTATAAAAACTGGTGCTTAAGATCAGCTTCCAAACCCTGTAAATAAGGCACAAAAAGGAGAAACCATTTAATAAGCAGAGGATTACATGTGGGGGATTTCAATATTTGAGAGTGGATTACATAGAATTAGAAATATCTTTCATTAGACAGGACAATAATACAGGACAGCAATGCAAACGAAATCTCTTGAAATTATCAGTGGGCAAAAAGAAATCACCATTTCCCCAGGAAAAGACTTCTGCAAGAGGAGAAAACACTTGGTGGTCGAGGGGAATCCTTTGCAAGTGCAGATGCCCATTGAGGGACAGATTTCAGATACCTTGTGGTTCAATAGAAAAAGCAAATGAAACATTGTATTCTCAGACAGGCATATTTCTATGAATGAAACAAAATACAGAAGGAATTGTTTCCTTTAATCTGTAGTGATTATATTCTTCTTTGCTCACCTGGACAAAGAGCAGCAAATTATCTGAGTGTTCTCAGATGAAGAAATAGAATTTTTCTACATAATACCTTTTTATATTTTGTGCATGTGTATTTTAGAAAGAAATGGCATAGCTTGGAAATAAAATGTTACATTTTTTCCTGCTGTTGTTAAATTGTATTAAAGTAGGAAAGCACCTAAGCAGAGAAGTGTGACTTCTGGCAATCTCAAAATGTAACGCTTATTATCTTTAAAAGCATTTTGTTATTTTTATAATACCTGAAGTGATATAATAGTGTCAGTCACTTACCACATCTTAGAGTATAGTATCTTCATCTTAAGTACTATTATTTCCAGTATTTTAATAATTTTCACACAGTCCTGAAATGTGATCTTTTGTGCTCTGATGACACTTAAATTAATAGCATAATTTTCTGGTACTTGCAACAGTTGCTTTCCATTTTGATTTTTTTACATTTTTCTATATCACATACAGATAAATCCTCTAATAATCATTTTTATCTTTATCTTCTGGGAATTCAAAGGGTTTCACTAGAAAAAAGAAACATCAAGGGATTATAACCCACAGATAAGTTTTAAAATCCAATTAATTTTAATACTAATTGTAATTTTTCAATGATGTTCCTTAAAAAGGTAGTTAAATCTTTTTTTTTTTTCTACACTGTTCATTTGATCTTATTTGCATGCTTCACTGCTGTTGCCAGCTGTCTCCTGCTCTATACATAAATGCATCTATAGCTATTTAAATACATCACCTGCTTGTTATGCAAACCATGAAAATTCCAAGATTCCTTTTTATTTGATTAACCAACTAATTTTGGTCGCTGCCCAGCACTTTTAGAACAGCCTGAGATCACACTTCTCTTTGGTCTAAATTACCCCAAGACCACTGTTAATAATATCAAACAGCACAACTCTGTTTCATGGCCCCCTTGTACAAATGAATTAGAATTTGTGTGAAATATGTCAAAATTCTTTGGGAAACAAGACATTCCTCATTCAGAGTGTCAATGCTGCTCACCCTTGCTGTAAAAGTGCTCACAAAGCCAAACTGGCTCCTTCATCCTCCATAAACACGTTGGCTTTGATGGGTCCCAGAAACTGTGACCTCAATGTCACCTCTGTGTTATCAGATTCCATGGATCCTGCATCCATTCACACCACTGACTTTGTACCGGGAAAATCAGATACTCAACCTCCCTGACTCTAAGGGGAACACACCTTCTCTTTCACCAGGAAAGTATCATGTGATTTCTCAACTCTCATTTCCACCTCATCACCAGGACACCTCATGCCAATTCCTTTCTTTCTTCAATTTGCACATTCTCCCAAACCCACACTTATTGCCCGTACACCATTCCCTCCAATCAAAGGAATAAGAAAGAATGGGGAAAAAAATTTCACTCTACTCTTGGTTCTTATTTCTAGAGCCACAGAAGCTGAGAAAAATAAAGAGAAAATCTCGAGTCTGTGCCTGCCAAAAAACCAATGAAGCCTTTCAGGAACTTCTAAGAAGTGCTGTAACCTATATGGCTGTTCTGCCAAATTTCAAGCATCTGCTCCAAATCCTGGATGAACTAAATACTAATCAAATGGTAGTAAAAGAAGTTCTAATTAAGGTAAATACAGAACAATTTATTCCAAATTATTTTTCAAAAACAAAAAAAATGCAGTCTTTATTCTGAGATTTTTTGGCTAAAATTCTTCCTAACACAAAATTTGCTTATCCAAACTTAAAACAACTGCAAAACCCCCAATAAGAAATAGCCTAGACTATAGGTACCATTACCTTTCTGCCCTTCATGAATTAATAAATAAAATACAATTTAATAAAGCAAACAGTCATTAAATGGAAAAGGGATCACCTAAAGAATTTATGGTTCCTTAGATCTGTTTGGAAACAGTTTCTCAATAACAGCAGTTTAACAATTTCCCCCCTCCTTAACAGAAGTCAAGCCAAAACACAAGCCTGAAATCTTTATGAAGTGTCTTGTCAACCATCTCCATTTTCTGCATTTACAGCTGGTGCCTGTGAAGTTCCTTTGCCAAGAAAAAGCACAATTATGATGCTTTTTATTGTGTTTTCATCTAAATAACCCAAGAATAATCTCATTCCCACCACTCCACCTTATGCACCTTGCATTCCCGTTTCCTTCCTGGCTGTTGCACGACCTCATTAGTCATTAATTTCCACTCCCATGACCTTCATGTAGCAAGCCAGGTGGGCAGTGGTCAGTCTGGAAACCTCTCCCTGATGTGAGACACCCTGATTCTGCAGAACTGCACTTCCAGCGTGTGCTAAAACTGGAGACAGCACATTTATCTGGTTCTTTAGAAAAAGGCTATAACAGAATAAGTAGATGTTCTTGCACTTGTCATTGAGAAGCACTCTGCATTTATTTGGCACTTAGAGCAGGAGCAGCAGCAGCAGCATTGCCCTTGGTGCTGATTTCTTACTACTCTAAAACGTCTCCTCTGAGCCAGAATCCACTGGCTGTTGCTGCTCATGCTGTGAGACACCTGCACTGGCTACTGGGCTTGTCATGACGCACAAAACCCCACCATCTTCAGCTTGACATTGTGCAAGTTATAATTATTCATCCAAATGAATATGTCAGAGCAGCAGCAGCAGACCTCTCATCAGAGCAAAAGAAAAATACATCAAAACATTATCAACCCAGCAGGAAGACAGGGACCATAAGGAAAATTACCCATTTTTAATATGGATGCCATAAAGCCATGTCTATTATTATACGGAAGGGAAAAAAAAAGAAAAAAAGAAGGAAAAAAAAACCCCAACAACCCCTCAAGTTTAAAACCCATGAACCTGAAATAGGCAGCAGCACACAGAGGGGGTGGAAAAGAAAAATCAATTACCTGCAATCTATTTATATTTTCTTTCATAAGAGTTTATATTCTAATGGTGCCATTGCACCAATTTAGTTAAGCCTTGTCAATTTATACTTTAAAGGTGTAATATTAAAAGTTTAAGACCAATTGGTACAAAACACCATGTTATTTCACTAGAGAAGAGGTATAGCCTGTTCTTTTTCCCTTTTAGGAACCAAAATTTTCATGCACTTGAGTACCTGCTGAATTCTGCTCCCAGGGGCGTTGCAGCATTATCTAAGCTTAACCCGTATTTTATCACGGTGTGAGGGCTGCTTGCCACAGTGATTCTCACACATTTGGAAAATAAACACAATTTACACAATTACCAAAGCCATTTGTCCCCACAAGTGTTGGGTTCATGTCACCCACACATGTAAGGTCAATTTGCAAAAGCTGCTGTACAGCTAAAGCATTTCTGTCTGCTGGTATTCGGTTCAGGATTAGAGCAGGCTCTCTGCAGCTCATGATTTCAGAATGGGCTCTTCACTTACACACAAACACCTTTTGTTCACGTGTTCAAAAAGTCCCCGGGTAATTCTAATTAGAAAAAGATTTTAAGCATCAGTGTTGTATTTTTAACAGAGGATTTTTCCTTGGCTGTAGTGCCAGTATCAGTATATCTACCCCCTTTTTTAACTTGTCAAAGGCTGCTCCATGTCAGGTTTTTCCAGAACATTTTATTAAAACATGAGTCCATCTTTAAAATTACTAATAGTAAACACAGAGAAGCAGTCACTGTCAGGGATGTTTGAAATGTTGTTAATTTGAGGCAACATAAATTGCAAGGCTGTAAAATTAATAAAACACTGTTGAAAATATGCTGGCTGGAGTGTAGGGATTCTAGTAAAATTCAAGGGAAAAACATTTATTTAAACTGTTCCAAACCATATCAGAGAATCAAAACCTAAAATTACATAAATAAATACATTTTCATTTGCAGTGGTTTATCTTTACAGTTATTTCCTCTCAATATTAGTGGGTCTGAGGTGACAGAACCTTGAGCTCTGCAGCTCAAGGTATTAATTTTTTAAATAAAAAATTATAATTTTTTATTAAGCCCATCTTAAACTCATCTTGCTGCAACCTCCCAGCCATGCTCCCTATGTAAGTTGTTATTTATTGCTGGGTGGAAACCCTTGTAAGAGTTAAAATTATCAGGTGCAATCATTTATGTAAAAACTATTTTCCTGATTTAAACAAAATATCAATTATTTTCTACATTCAAATTAACTTGTATCTGAGTGGTCACATTTAAATTCATTTAATATAGCACACATGCACTATTCAGGAAGAAAGGTACATGAAACAATGTGAAAGACCTACAAAAGACAGTGTGGTTCTTCATAGCAGCAACATCAGTTAAACTAAGAAATCAGAACTTCATTAAATACTTTTCTATATTGATTATAACTGGAAAAGTTTTATTAAGTTATGAAAGCTCTATAGGATAACAAACTGGGGAAAAGTTTACAGGATAACCAACTCCTTTTTTCAATGTCTGTCAGCTTTAGAGGGTGTTTATTTTCTAGAAGACAGTAATTTTTTCTGCATTTCACTTCCTTTTCACTTTCCCACCATAATTCCTAGAGAATTTTCAGTCATAGGAACAGCTTAAAAAAAACCCAACAAGTACATACAACATGCAAGATATATCTCCTGGCATGGAAGATATTTAAGGTACTGTGATAAGGAATATGGAATTTGGTGCTATTACATTTTCATAAGCATGTACAGAAATAAAATGCACACAGGGAGAAAAGATGGAGTTAAAAACCAAAGCCAACCCCTTGCTACCACCCCTCCATTGCACATGTATTTTTATTTTAAAAAGCTGCCTAGTCCAGTAGTTACCTGTGGCATCCAGGAAACAGCAAATGGAACAGGAAAATCCACAAGGCAATCTGGTGGTTCTGTGGGATACTGAGGGAGGGAAAGAAAATACAGTTTGGGATTTTTTTTCCCTTAGTGATTTAAAGTCAGACTGATACTCAGCTGCCAAATTTGATAACAAAATATGAGCACTTCAAGCATCTTGAGAACTTGGCTCTGAGAGGAAACAGTATGTAAAGCATTTTCAGGAATAGTTATGAATGTTAATTATCATTTAAAGAAGAAAACTACATGTAAATGTTTTATATATCAGTATTTAGCAAAGGCAAGAGAATCACAATTTTATGTGTTCAGTGGTCACAAAGGAACATTAAAGAAACTTTAAGAAACAAAGCATGAAGTATTTTTTTTTAATTTCTCCCCAATTATACATACTAGAAAGCAAAGTTTAAAAATCAAACAACCCTTCCATGAGTCAAGAACTAATTTTCATTTAAGCTGAACTATTTATTCTGAATGGTAGCATTTCGTTTTTAAAACTGAAAGTAATGTAAAGTACTTAACTATTTAAAAAGAGATGAGTGAACATAGATCCAAAAAAAAAAAAAAAAACCTCAATCCAAATTAAGAGATAACAATAAGAAAAAACTTTTAAAGGCTGTACTAAAAAAAAAAAAAAAAAGAAGCTATAAAAGGTTTGATAACTCCATGACATCTTAGCTATTACAGTTACAATCAAATGTGTGTGCCAGAAATCATCCTATTTTTCTTAGGCCAGTTCAAGCAATTATTAAATATAATATTTACATTGGTTTTCTGAGCATGCAGCTAACTTTATCTGGAGAAATCATTTTCATAGCCCTTGCTAGATCATTCAGATTATCACCAAGTGATTATCTGAATCTAATATTAATTACTACACAACAGGCAAATCCTTCCAGTGGCCTATTTGAAGCCTTGGGGTCTGAAATGCTCCTGCACTGATCTTAATCAAAGAAACAGCATAACCAAAATAAACACATTTTTATTAAAGCATGTTTTCAAAAGAAATGCCTTCCCAAAAAAGACTTCAGCCAAGTCTTCTCACATGTAGTGTCTGTGTGTATGAAGGCAAATCAATTCCCCATGTCACCAAAACAGTATTTCACGCACAAATTTTGTCTGGCAAGTTTAAATGCCAGACATGGTTTAAAAAGGACAAGCAATTGATCCTTCATCATCAAAAACACTTGAAAACAAAAGGAAAAAAAGAAAAAAAAATAAAAAGGATGATTACTTATTAAAACAGACAAGTCTGCTAATCTAACTTTTTTATTATATACATCTTTAGTTGTTAGATGGTGCTTTCTTCTGCTATGAGGAGTATTCAGCTATTTTATTACTATGATAAAACCCCACAAGCTTCTGTACAGCTACAAGGACAGAAAATGGGAATCTCCATTCCCTCAGGAAAGTGCCAAGTTAAGGCTGAACAGAACCAGCCAAGGAACCAGTGTCAGTGTTTGACCATGGCAGCTGCTTGGGGAAAATGAATATTGCCCTCTAATTTTTTCTGCATTTTTATACTTTCAAACAGTTAAAATACTTTACTTCTGTTGTCCTAAGAGCAAGAAAACCTTAGGGCAACAGGTTGCATCAAATTTCTAGTGTCACACAAAGTATATTTATTCCTTATAAACAACACAACCTGGTTCCTCTCCTTGCATGTTAAATAGACCATAATTGTACTTCCTGATGGATTTTTTCCATCAGTGTATTTAATAATGGACTGAATAGCAAATTAATTATGCACTCATTACTCTCTGCATATAGGACAGTTTTACTCTTTCTAAAAATCTACTTGAGCAGCACTCATTCCCAAACAGTATTTTCCCCCCTCATTTTCCCCTTGAAAGGTAAAGCTTGTTCATGTTATGTGAGACTAAAAAACTTTTAAAAAAACTCCTGGTTTGTAAAGGAATACAGGATGCCTGTGAAGGTGGGATTTCATGCTACAATACCATGCCCTTTCCTCACGTTTTCAAGATTATAACTTGAGATGATGGACCACAGATAGTCCCAAACAACATCATCCAGACAGTTTTAGATCCCTTTCTCCACTGGACTGATTTTCTGAAGGCAACAGTTATTGCCAGGCAATTGTCACCACACAGCTTGGATATTCACAACCTCTGATGAGAGATTTATGCCTTGAAATGAGACATTCTATGAAGAAACATTGTCATTTGAGTTCAGTGATAAGTACCAGGAAGAATTAAATTTTTTCTGTTTCTGCAAATGCCATGGGTTTGATTTGCAAGTACTGTCAAAATTAGACATTTATTTAGACTAAAAAGAAATCATTTTTCTGACTGACTTCAGTTTTTCATAAATCTTTACATCTCTGACTTTAACAGCAAGACTTGTTAATAACCAACCCAACATCCTCTAATTCTTGTTCTGTGCACAGTCTCTGGATGGAGTGATAATGAAGGAAAGTCTCCCAGATGGCTTTGTCTGTAATCCAGTAAAATGAATGCAATATCAAAGTGTTTTTCATGTGATGCACAGATGCATCTTACAGATAACCATAATCTAATATTAATTTTAAATATAGTTAGTCTGAAATCTCAAGAAAAAAAATTATTAAGTGACCTATTACCTTGCAGAACAGAGACACCAGCAAGCAAACCAACCCTCTAAAATCCTAATGAATTAAGAACAATTGATATGTTTCAAGGAAGCTTCGAGATCTTTTGTCCCACATCAATTTACCTTTGCATTTAACTTGAGAGTGATGAGATGCTGTCGACCACAAGAGTCTTCAGCTTTTAACTTGACTGTGGTCAGCCCAGTGTCCACATAGGCCACTCTGGAAGAGAGAAGAGAACTGTCAGAGCCCTGCAGAAAGTGTAGTTTGAAAGGTCTGCAATACTCTGATTAGTCTGTTACAAATATTAATCAGAAGGAGTTGTATATGCCAAGCATTTCTGCTGCTGCAGATTTACTGCTGTTAATACAGCAGCCTAGTGCTTAATGCAGTCATATATCTCTGGGTTATTTACAATGTGTGTCAGGGCTCATGCTGTGGTCAGTGAGCAGCGTGTTTCAGTTTTCCATCACCGGAACCTTTGACACACACAGCATGTTCCTGTCAGCCTCTACTTATGTACACATTAAACTTCCTGTCAGATCTTTGATCCATTTCTGTAGTTTCTTACTCTATGAGACTTTTATGCTCTTGATTTGCTTTTCTCTTCAATGAAGTTCTCTTTTATTATCAATACTATTATTGTGGGAAATTCAGTGCATATTGGTTCATATTCCAAAATCTATTTTCTGCAGAAAATAGTACCTGAACAGGTACAAAATGAGTTATTTATGATGATTTGCCTTCATTTCATGACAGCTGTACACTGTATTCATGCATCCTAGCAAGCAGAAAGTACATACTAAATGTGAAAAAGTTTTAAAACTTCTGACTCTTTGCTTAAGATGTCACTGGTTTGTTTCTCCCACTACAATGAAGATGGATACAATTTTAAAATATATTGTTCTCTACAGGTAGATTTTGCTTAGTAGCTTCAACAATTGCCAAAACCATTTAAACCTCCCCATATATTTACCAGTAAACTGGGCATGTGGATATTTTGGCAGTTTTACTATGTCATTCCTGTGTAAAGATAAAAAGCAGTCCAAGATAATTGCACAACTTATCACCCAGACTGATGGAAAGGCCTAACAGAGTTCAGAGAGAGCATCTGCTTGCTGGCCTAAACAACATTTTTTTTTTTTTTTAACCACTACATACTAGAAAAAGTCATGGTTCTCTCAAGTGAAGCTGGCAATAGTTGTAGAGGCTTGCGGAAGAAAAAGTAGATGTACAGTAAAGGGTTGCACATCCCCAGGAAGGAAGGGAAAAGAAAATTGCCTACATAAATGAAATAGCCTCAGTATGAGGATCCTGAAAAATACAGATGGAAAAAGCAGTAGTAGGTAGTAAGAAGGGAGAGAGAGATTATTTCATGTTTAATGCTGATTAATGCAATATTAAAGAGACCTGCAGATTTCTGGGAGTATTTATCCACAACAGCTGAAAGAAAGACAAATCTTGATAAAAGTATAATTTAACTAGAGCCAGTTACACTTGATATACTTCAAAAGAATTAGAGGATTCTTCCTCTCACTGGGGGGGGGGGGGGGGGGGGAATCATTACTCCTGCTTTGTTCCAACTCCACCTCAAAAGTGTATCAGAGTTTTACAAAGATGAGAAACTACCTCTACACCAGCCCTCCATCTACTGCTTCCTTGGCTGGGGACTTCCTAAAGCAGCAGCTAAGGCCCAGCATGGATACTGCACTGAAAAATGCAGCAGTGTCTGCACCAAAGCACAGCTGGTGCCTGCAGCACTGCGCTGCAAAGATCCACAGCAAAGGAAAACAAAAATTAAAGGGAGGCTACCAAGGTGTCTGGGTTTTTATCTGTTCTGACATTCATCTTCAATCTTGATTTATAAGAAAAGTATGGATTCTTTTAGTTTAAAGTCACACTTTTTGTATAAACACATAAGTAATTGGGAACATTAGTGATACTTCACTTCTACAGACTTTTATTCCTCTGTAGGCTCCATCATTTTATCACAGAAAAAAGAAAAAAAAAAAAAGAAACAAGAAAAAAGGAATACAAGGAATCAGCATAAAGATGGAAAGCCTCAAGTAAATCTCTGAAGTCCACCATGACACACAAATGATTGAGAGCACAGGACCAGGCAGGCTTCCCTGGAAATGGAGAAGGCAAGAGGAGAAGATACTTTGTATGAAATAAATGGGAAGGTATCAAGCAGAAGAGTTTTGAGACAACATGGAGTTAAGAGATATTGGCAACCTTTTTGAATCCCCATGAGGGTTGTAAGAGTCCTACAGGTGTTCTATAGTTGATAATTTGCCTTCCCAGGACACTGTCACTGATTCAACCAGCTTGATTAAAGGGAAGTATTAGAAGAGCCTTTTCTATAACTTTACTCCTGCAGTACTATCTCCTTCTCCCCAGTCCAAATCTTCCAATCTTTCAGTTGGATTTGGGTGCAGTCATCTTCCAGCAAGACCCAAAACTTGCTAGGAATGAGTAAATCTGGGGTACACAACAAGCAAGGGTTTTTCCCAAGAAAAATCCTTAAATAAAGCTCAAGGTGTGAGCAGTGATTGCTCCTCACTGCCAGCACCAAACACAGGCAGTTCTGCTGAAAGATCATTGCAGGATGTTCTTAACTGCCATGCAAATAAAGTATCACCTACAACTCAAAATCAGCGTCAGTTAAGAGGCTTTCTTAGAGAGTCACTTCAGTGTTAAAAGCACTCTGAAATTTAAGGTGTGACTTGCTAATGGACTTCACATTGCCCATCCAGGTTATTCTCCTTCCAAGTCAGAATAAATCTGATGCAATTCCCTATGTGCAGGGTAGTCCTTTGATCAGTGACTGACTTCCCCAACCCTTCTTCAAGATTTTGGGGTTTTTTTTGGTTGGTTTGTTTTGGTTTTTTAAACATTTTGGGAGAGCAAACATAATTGAAAATTTACTTCCCACATGTTTAAGAAATTTTACCTAATATTCTCAGACTTGAGTCTGAAATTTAAATAGAGTACAGCACAATTACATATTAACCATGGCAACCACTGACAAAAACTTCAGCTGATTTCTCAAGGGTGTTTTAAATCTTTAAATAAAAGTGGGCCTTGAAGTGCCCACTTAGTGTTAATCACATGTTGTTTATCTATATAGAGAAATCAGGTGGGAAAACTCAAACCTGTTCTTACACCTAAGGCTTCTTTATTTGATTTAGCACAAGATACACTTGTTAAAGTTTTGGGTTGAGAGCCTTTCACAATCTCCCCTCCACTCATGAATTTTCTGGGTAGATTTACCTTTCTGTGGAATAAATAATAAATTCCTCTAAGAAGATGCTTGTGCTGAAAGAGCAGGTTCTTTAAAAATTATCATGCTAATTCTAAAAAAAGTATGAAATGTCTTTATGAAAGCATAAAGGTACATGATGATTAACCATAATCTATATGGCTAGTCTCAACCAGCTGTACAAAATAGGGAAAAAGAGAACTCTAAATATTAACATTAAGTATATTTAATATACCAGTAGTTTATAGGTCAAAGAAGAAATTATTTCTTAGTAGTGTATCACCTTTCAGCACAGTTATTTGAGACAGAAAATATCCCTTCAGTTGATAACAGGTTTGTTGGCTGTTTTTAATTTAAAAACAAAGCAAAATCAGTTTCTGAATAGGGTAAATGAACAGAACAAGTACATTTGATATTTTCAGCTCACAAATACAAAAGAGGAATAGATATTCTAAAGATAATGCTTGTTAAGAGTTAAAAAAAATCATACCTATTCCAGCCCAGTATTTCTAGATCTCTGACAAGACAGGAGTAGTATTCTGGAGGCCGTGGGATGTGCAGGTCTTGTGTGTTCTTTAAAGCAATTTCCTGTTTAAAAGAACATTAAAAACATCGTTAGGAGCAATTTCAATATTTTTGCATCTATTTAGCCATGTGATTTTTGCAATTCATTTGGAAATATTAAGCTTATGTAAAATTAACTGTACACTGCATTTGTTTTGTTATAGCCTCCAGCTAAAGCAGACAAAGAAGCTGTTTAGTAAATTACTTCAAATACTGGTAATGAAAACATCTGCAATTTAAAAAAAACCTCCACAGATGTTGACAAGGGAGTCTTCAGATGCAAATATCAAATGTGCCTCTTTTTCAGCTAATAAATTTGAAGTCAAGCATCTTGACTGAAAGAACATTTCAAAAGAAGGTTCTATTTAAGCTCACAGCTGTCTCCTGGGCTCCACTGCCACAAAAGACAACACATCTAAGATATTCCCCATATTTTATATATATATAAACTTTATATAGCAATCAAAAAACAAAATCAGTTTCTCAGTTTTAACATCACAGGATCTCTTGGAATAAGTTTTGGTACAGACACTCATCAAGCATGTAGTAATGTTTCAAAAAGAATTTTTATCAGAAATTAATGTTACTGTGTAAAATAAGCCCTAACCATGTGTTTCAGTCATGGTGTGCTACTTGTTCTTTAAAAGTGCATTTGAGCTAAAATTATGCTTACAGAACACATACATTTATAACATTTAGAATAAAATTAATAATTTTAAATAAAATAAATTTCAATGAAAATATAATTTATAAAACAAGTAACAATCATTTCTGCCCAGCTCTCCTACACCATCATCAGTGTTTTCATTCTCTGCAGTAACTGAGGATCACTATTTTGCTATTTTGAATGAATTACACTTTCACTGCATTCTCATTTTCTGAGTGCTTGTGTACATAGGCAAATAGATTGGAATAACTACTGTAAAGTATTCCAAAATAGACATTCTTATTTAGGTCTATTCCAAGCATAGCAGAGCAGCAGCGTAATGCCAGGAGGAATTTATGCTGTGGTTTTGAAGAATATTTCCTGTGTTTTATTCCTAAAGTAAAGTAGGTTGGATGAAGTATTCATCAGCAAGAATGCTCATAGAATAATGTTTCACTAATAGATAAGAATTCCCAGTTACATGTTTATTAAAGGATTTGCTACTGTTCAACCCCAGACCTGAAAAACTTTAAAAATAAGAATAAACAGCAGCCTCTAAAATATTGGGAAGGAATAAAAAAACTTTCTACATTTATTTGTAAAATTGTTAGACAGGTGAAAGCAATCCACTGACCGTATAACCCATTGTATAATTACAAGCCTGCTTTACCATCTAGACAATAAAGGAATTCCAAGAAAATCACTGTAAAGAGGATGGCTCTACACTGAGATCCCTTGCTGGCATTTTAAATTTTCTATAGCACTCCAACTTCCAAAAAATACAGTCACTTAAAATCCTAAAGGATATTTATACAGCTATTACATGAACAGCATATATACAAAATCATCTCTTTTTAAAAAAAGTAGCCACATATCAATGGAACAGTAATCTGTAAAACACTGAAAGTGAAACCCAAAGCTCTAAGAGCACCCCATGTCCCAAACATTTATTCTGCCACTCACCAAAACAGTTTTCAGCTCCACCATAAAGCTGACAAGATCTGGGCAGCTGTGCAGCCTCTGGAGGAAAGAAAAAATCAGTTAATTTTCTGCAACTCATAACTTCTGGTGGTTCACCCCAACTGTTTTTCTTGTATTGCTAAACCAAACATTAAGTATATACCACATGTTTAAATTTTCCAATTACAGAATAGAAGTTCCAGGAAGCTTTACTGAGAATTAAACATCTCCTGGCATCACTCTTTTTTGTTTTTCTTGAAACCACCTCCATGAGATACAGTGTCTCAACCAGCACCTGCAGCAAAGGCTCCTTCTTGGAAACAAACTATTCCTTGGGACTCCAAGGTTGCTGTATCCTCATTCCAAAGCTTCCTTTGGATACGGAGATATAACTTAGATTTCAAGAATGAACCGAATATAATATTAACAGCTAATGTGAATTCTCTCCCTTGCATTGTGAACAACGTAAATACATTAAAAAATAAAAGACAAAATCTGTTTCTAATTAAGAAAGTAAAGAAAAATTCCAGTAAAATGTCATCAGTCATTTATTAAAAATTGTTCTAGCCTGATCTCAAAAAAAAAATAATAAAAGTTGAATAAAAATAAATATTTACAAAATTCCATCTATTTCTTATTATATTTGCTTGTAAAGCCTCAGGCATTTAAAAATAAATCTTAGCTCTACAATTAAAGGAAGGTTCTTTAACCCTTTTATAATAGGTGTATGAGCACAAGATGTCACAGAATCATTACAAACAAATATTTAAGACTGTTTAATAATAATGATATTTAAATAAGTGGTTTTAAACTCCTATACCTGCTTTAAAATGTGCCGATACCCATGCAGGATCCTCTTCAGATGCCAGCTGCACTCTATCCTAGACAGAGTTTTGTACAAATTTCAAATTCATAGTACACGATTTTTAAAAGAGAGCAGAAAGCCTTCTATACACAACAGCTTTTCTTGGAAAAAAACAAAGGAAGGAAACAATACTTCAAAACTGCTTTGAGTTTTGCATTCAAAGTTACTTAAAACGTCCAAATGTCACTATGCCAAAGCCCATTAAAAATTAAGCAACAACCTGCAAAAGCCCGTTCTGTGCCGAAAACAACAACATAATTCTTACAAGCAAGTGTAACTTCATAAAATACACTAATATTTAAAAGTGATAACCTGAAAATGTCAAAGTTACCTGTAATGCAGTTTTAATTACCCAGCCTAGAATGTAATAAAGCTATGGAATACCACATCTGCTCCCAGTTTGGAGCGAGCTGGCCTAGGCAGAACTAGGAAATACAAAGTTAAAGGCTCATCCATGTATGTGGATTAGCCTCTTTCACCCCACTTCCCACAGACTGCTGGGATAAACACAGAAATAAGAACAGGGCTTTTAAATAAAAGTTGGGCCATACCAATTAATACATAGAAACAGCAAACAGAAAATGAAGTTAAAAAGCTCTGTTAATCATCATGGCTTAAATTGCTTACATAATTGCTTAAATTTACAACTTTGCACTGAATTTGCTGTTTCCCAAATGGTAACATATAAATGATCTATAAATACAAATTATATAAAATATATGATTTTTCCCAAGTACATTGCTTCATATATGTAAACACAACCAATTAATTACAACATGTTTCAAAGTTAATTAACAACAAAATATTTTGATGTGCAATGCTTATTGTCAGCATTTATTAACACTGATGCTGTGCAATTTTGTTGCAAGGTTAAGCTGAAACCAATGACAATTAATTAATAACACTGATATTAGAAAAAAAAGAATAACTCATTTTCATATCCGTTTATTGCTTTTATCAAAATTAACTTCGTTACATCTTGAAACTTGAAAATTGCTACCATAAATTCTCTTACCAGGCATTTTTCAATTGCAAATCCACTGGTAGCAGTATCCTGATGTGGAAGTTTTTACCCTTGAAAAGAAGTATTTATTTAATAAGAAGGTCAGAAAAGAAAAATATTAGACACTTGTGGGAATGATTCCCCATCAGATCAGCTACTAAGAAAGAAACTTTGTCTTTTGTGTCTTTCAGGAGTATTATTCAGAATCTCTTTCCTTAGGGATAAAAAGCAGTATGAGTGACAGCTACAAATAATGTTGATTTTAATTCTGAAGCTGAAGTACTCTTGACCTTTAATTGACAATATTCAGTAAAAACTCTTCAGCACATCACATTTCATAAAGCAAACATAACACCTTTCAGGAGAAAAATAAACCTTATCCAAATCTGGACAGGATAAAAACATATAATTTAATCCAAATTATGGTACTGTACATGAAAGTTTGTCTTCAACTCCCATAAAAGACAAAACAGATGCTTATCATAAAAGTAACTACACTAAAAAGAACCTTGGGCACTGATCCACAGCACAACTCAGCAGAGTTTTATAAACTGTAAAAAAAAGCAGCCTCAAGTACATAAATTTAAATTTTTTTCTTGTTAGTGCAATCCACATGGCACAGCTTCTAAATCCCCCCTACTTGTATTTTCAGTCCTTATTGAGGTTCTCCTTCTACTTTATTATGGGATGGTCAAAATTAAACAGAAATGAAGGTTGGTGAAGCCTCAAAGCAAAGGGAGCAGATAACTTATCGTAAAACTTTTATTCCAGACCCTACCCCAGCTCAGAACACCTTGAAGTTGGGAGTACTGGGTCCCCAGTACAGGCAAAGCATGGACATACTGGAGTTAATCCAGGGAGGAGCTCTCAAGGTGACCAAGAGCTCAAAGCTTCTCTCCTGCCAGGAGAGCCTGAGGGAGCCTGGAATATTTAGCCTGGATAAAAGAGGGATCATGGAAGACTAAAAAGGTACAGCCAGATCTGAGTGACACACATTGACAAGTGATAGAAATACAAGAAATATCACCTAAACAAAATGAAAAATTAATACTTTAAAGGGGATCAGAAACTGGAACAAGCCATCTAAGAGGTTGCACACTCCTGGAGATAATCACAACCCGACTGCAAATGGTCTAAAGCAACTAGTTAAGGCAGAGGACCTCCAGAGGTTGCTTTCAACCTCAATGTTAACTATATTTTTGACAATGCTAGTGGACACAGCAGATACCTTTTTGCCATCTACTCAGATGAGTAAAGCCCCACGCTATTTCTAAATTAAAATACACTCGTTCAGAGCTGGGTATTTGTGATATTTTAAGGAGCCACAGCTGCACGGTGTCAGTGAAAGCAAAGCCGGGCTGGGAGCGTGCCCCTCGCCCTGCCTCAGGGGCTGCTCTGCCCCTGCACCGCGCTTTCCCCATCCCCACGGACGATGCAGCCGCTTCAGCTGAAGCCTCAAAAGTAAATGAAAGGAAAACACCCACCCATCAGTCATTTATGTCGACTTTTACCACAGGCCATGAACGCGGGCATATTCAGCCTTGCCCCAAAACCACTTTTGACAGCGCAACTAACCCAGGCCAAAAGGCAGCAGGAAGCCATTGCCCGGGCAAAACCGCGGGACGGCGGCGGGATCCCTCAGGGCAGGGAAATGGCATTCCCCAATTCACATTCCCGGTGGCTCAGCCAGGAACCCCGGCAGGGCGGAAAGCGCTTCCCTCTCAGAGCCAGGCGCGGCACGACGGGAACCTGTGTCCCTCCCCAGGCCCGGCAGGGCAGGAAACATCCCCCCCTCCACCTCGGGAGGCCAAGCGGCACCCGGACCGCGGTACCTGGGCAGTGACAAAGCCCTCGTAGGCGGTGCCGTGGCGGTTCTGCGGCAGCAGCAGCGGGCAGTGCCGGAGCAGAGCCCGCGCCCCCGGCCCGGCCATGTTCCCGCCCGCCGCCGCCGTTCGAACGCAAGGCCCCGCCCCCGCCGGCGGCGGCGCACGCGCCTGAGGGGCGGGCTGGTGAGGGGCGGCGCGCGACGCTGTGGCGGGCGCGCGCGTGAGGACGGGCGCGTGGCTCTAAGGGGAGGGCACCCGAGGAGAGGAGTGCACCTGAGGGGGCAAGCGTGTCACTGAGGGGAGAGCACCTGAGTGGGGAGCACACCTGAGGAGAGGAGCACACCTGAATGGGGAGTACACCTGAGAGGAGGGTTGTGTCGCTGAGGGGAGCATAGTTGAGGAGGGGGGAACGTACCTGAGGGGCGAGGGGCGTGTCACTAAGGGGAGCGCGCCCGGGGAGAGGAGCGCACCTGAGGTGAGGGTTGTGTCTCCAAAGGGAGTACACCTGAGGAGAGGGAAGCTCACCTGAAGGGAGGAACGCACTCGAGGGCTGAGGTGCCATTGAGGAGAGCGCACCTGTGGAGAGGCGAACACCTGAGGGAGGAAGCGCGCCGCGCTGAGGGACGCTCACCCCGAAGGCGGGAAACCCTGAGGGAGAGCCCCCGCGGCTTCCAGAGCTCCTGAGGAGCAGCCCTGTTTTCTCCCACAGCAAGCAGGGGGTCCTGCTACTTTGAGGAGCGTCTTTTCCAGAGTGCTGAAGGAGCACGGCTTCCCTAGAGCAGACCCGGGGTTTCCTCGCTGTTTAGCACATCCTGAGGGGGCTGGATTAACTAAGGACTAGCTGTTAAGTAAGGATAACTATTAAGTAAGGCTCATAGTAGTCAGCTGACTGTGCCATGGAGATTTTCGTGCCACCCAGGGCAAGGGGTTACTCGATTTCTTCATTCTTGTCTAGAGGTCAATATCTCCTACCATAACACTTTTAGGGTCATAATAGCTCTTCTGCCCTTTCATACAGGCGCTGGGATAAAAACCTTCCTCTCTTTTCTGGGTAGGTTGCTGCCAGGACCTGGCAGCCACAGTATGTGGGAAAGCCTGAGGAGAGGAACTTGAAACTTTAGGGTATTTTGTGTGTGCTTTGGAAGGCATTGAAACTTTGCACATCGTTGATGCTGAGCATCATGCAAGACTCATTTTACACCCAAATAGGCATGTTTAAGAAAGAAACACTGCTTTTTGTCTAGATACATTTGAGCAAGAAAATATAGTTTTATGAAGAGATAGATGACTTACCACGGTCACCTAAGAGGTGTGTGGCACAAGCAACTGTAGCTGTGTGGGACAGGAGGTGGATTAAAAGAGAAATTAAGGAAACCACACAAATGTTTACACCTGCAGCTAAATCCTGTTCCCTTAGCCTGGGAGACTCATTCACAGGGATTGCATGGAAATAGAAGAATCAAAAGCAGTGAAACCCTTTGCAGTTTTAGGTTGTTGTAGAGGCTATTGGAAATATAATATAGAATGCACTAAAAAGCAATAGATAGGT
This sequence comes from Taeniopygia guttata, assembly GCF_048771995.1. Lineage (NCBI taxonomy): Eukaryota > Metazoa > Chordata > Aves > Passeriformes > Estrildidae > Taeniopygia > Taeniopygia guttata. The sequence goes on from NC_133027.1 coordinate 88,835,260, forward strand.
GAAAGAGTCCCAAGATTTGATATGTAAACTCATCATTTCAGGTAAGATTTTCAGGAATATGTGCTACTAAATATATATTCTTGCCACTGTTTAACGTTTTTTTGTACCTTGGAAGTGTCACTGGTGACTTCCAGCAAACTATCAAGTGTATCTGAGAAAGAAAGATCTGTGCAAGAATGTTGCTTTACTCTCCCTTTTCTGCTCTGGAAAATCTTGGACAATGCAAGATTGTTACCAAGGCAAGAAACATTTTCTAAACATATGCACGATCAGATTTTAAATACTATGGTGTTCAGCCCTTCTGTAGTTTGCACCTCTGAAGCCGCTCCTGTGCATTTCAGTACCCAGCATAGCTCCCCATGAGCAGTTAATCCAGTGTTTCATAGCAATTTGCATCCCTCGTGTTATCTATTAATTTAATTTTGACCAAAACATTTCTCCTCTTGAGCTGTTTTCTCTCAGTATGCATTGCACTAGAAATTACCTTATTTAATTGTGAAGTAGCTCTGTACTTTACCAGGCCCGCTGATCATTTCTTAATTGCATCAAGTGCAAAATTGAAGGCAGAGGGGTTTTTTTCTTCTATTTTGGCCATGCTTATCTGAGTCTCTGGCATTAAAAAAATGTCAAGCCAAATGCATTTATGGAGTAATGTATCTAAATAAAAATACTGTAAGGTCAGTAGCATCAAATATTCTACTACTGGGGTCCAGAAAACATTAATCATTATCTTACACTGTATATACTGCACACTTAGAAACTTTGTAAAAAAAATGCAATTACTTGAAGCATCATGTTACTTTGAGCTGGCACACAGACCTGCATATTTAAAGTAGAAAAATTGAAAAACAAGATCAGTGAGAAGTTGGAGAGCTCTGCTCCTCAAGAGAAAGGAGCACTGATGTGATCTTTCAGCCACAGGCCACATATACCAATTTAATTACCATTATTGTTTGCCAGAAGAATCATAATGGAGTATGTTATTAATTACTTGTCCATTCACATATCATATTCAGCCAGTTAAGCCATCAATAAAATCATGGCTCCAGTGGCAAAATAAGCAGTGTACAGAGCAAACACTTGCAAGCACAAATTTCTGGACTAAATTATGTTAGTTAAGTCATCCCACAAACAGTCAGAAAGAAAGTGCATTCATCAGTCAGAATGCACATAGAACCACATTGAAATAATGTGGCTTTTTTAAGAGCTGATTTTTTTTATTTATTTAAGGATATTATGAAAGACAAGAAAATAACAGTGCATTGTTCTCCAGCATTAGTGTCTCCAACAAAAACCAATCCATTTAAACCCATGCAAAATGGCTAATACTGTTATTGCTGTCCTTTTTCATAACTCAGTGTCATTTTATTAATCTCACCCCTAAGAAATGACCTTTCCTGTGCACATCCCCACCTTTTCCCACAAATCCCCTGAGTGACAGAATCTCATCCTAATCCCATTTCCATTTAGATGTTACAGGAAAGCATTGTAGACCTTGGAGGCAATAAGTAATCATAATGGAAAGATAATAATATGTTTATGAAATCTGGATTTTAGAATAGTAAATTTAAAAATTACAATAGTATTTCAAGCCACTGAAGGTCAATGTTACTAAGAGCAAAAAGCCATCGATCAAGTGTTCTCAAACTTTGCTAGTTTAGATTATTTTTTGATACTAAGCATCTTTATTTCAGAGAGCAGCACCTCTCTCCTGAGGTGATTCCTCATCTACCTAGCAGTCCCACAATCTGGTGTTATAAACAGGATTTAATATATTTTCCTACAAACAATCTTTTTCTACCGTGGCTTTATCTTTTAAGCAGACCTAAAAAACAGAGAACAACTTCCCAGGCCTCTTCACAGTGTACTATAGACCCTAGTTTAAAAATTCCAGCCTTTATTAATTCTTAAAGGTAAAACAATATGTTAGAACTCGTAATTAAATACACCAAAATAGTACTTTGAGTATTGTGTAGTTGTAGGGTGTTTTTTTTAATAAAGGTAAATTTGCTTCCTTGTGTCTAAAAGCTAACAAGTTGTCCATATAGGAAACCACTGAAACTTAACTGAAGTCTTAGATGAAAAATGAAAACCTCAAAACTCCAGCCTTGTCCTCAGCTAGTGAAGGAGTTTTCGTCTCTTAAGTTTTCCACTGTTTAAAAGCACACTTCAGACTCGCCAACGGCCATTTTTGTGACTTGCTGAAATTTTCTGTGACTAAAGCAGCAAACCATGGTTGCTACCTGGAAAGGGTTTTATTGGACTGCTGAAAGGCTGCTTGCTGCTGTCAAGGACTGTTGTGCTCTCCCTTTCCCCTGTTCCTGGCATTCCTGGCCCTGCAGCCTCTTCTCCCTTATGCCAGCTGTGGTTCCCAATCAATGCCCTTGTCATTGATTGTCAATGTCCTGTCACAATGGGCCAGTTTGGTCACTGACCAAAAGTCAATGGGTTTTTTAAAATTCTTTTTAAGCTGTCCTGGTTTGCTGAAGCTGTGACAGAGGCACTAGAGATGACATGAAGAAAGCATCGCAAGGGCACAACCACAAGGCAAACCATCCTTTTTGGAAGCGAGATGTTAGATCAGACAAGAGCACACAGGTGAGAACCACCAGGCTTGCCCTTCTACCACCATCCTCCCAGGCCACAGTCTCTTACTGGCACAGTTTCCACAGACACTTCCTCCTTTGCTTATCTTTGGAGTGACAGGACAAGGGAGAATGTCTTCAAAGTGAGACAGAGGAGGTTTAGATTAGGTGTTAGGAAGAAATTATTCCCTGTGAGGGTAATGAGGCCCAGACATAGGTTGCCCAGAGAACCTGTTGCTGCCCCACCCCTTGAATTGTTCAAGGCTAGGTTGGAACAACCTAAGATACTGGAAGGTGTGCCTACTCATGACAGGTTTTGGAACTAGATGGTATTTAAGGTCTCTTCTAAACCAAACCATTCTATGATCGTATTTGCATAGAGTTGTCTTACACTCTACTTTTATTTCTGGCAATTTTGAAATATTTTTCATCGTTAACAACTCACAGACTCAGGGACTGTGGACACCTCCCTCATAACACCTCAGTACAAAGCAGTGCAGCTGTTCACAGAAATGTCTAAGCAGCAAACACCTCTGTTCTGATGATTTTGAATGCAATTATTCTTCTATATTTAAAGAACTTTAATATCATATCCAAACCAAGAGCAGTGATTGATCTATTAACAGTATAAAATGATTAAGTAAGCATTGGCTATTTTAAAAATGTCTTGCTACTAGAGGGCTCTCAAAGCTCACATTCATCTTTGTATATATAGGCAAAGTCTTGGCACTCTTTTTGGCAGATGACCCAGCAAAATGACTGATGTATGAACATTAATGTATTCACATAAATTAACTCTGCACATAAAAAACACAGAGCCTTTAAGCCCAATTACATCTTCCCCAATTGTACAAATACTCCCTTTGCAGTCAGTGGCAGCTCAGGAAGATGAGGCCAATCCATATGTTATATTGATTCTAAAGGCACAAGAGTATGCAGTTAATCCCTTTCAAACCTTGCAGAGCACAAGCTCTTGGAGATCTTCCAGGCAGCCAGATGAAAGTTGCCTTTCAGAAGCAGGGACTGTGTGTTGTTAGAGATTCCAAAACATGCTGGGCCAAAATCTGGCCTTGCTTTTACCAGTGTAAAATGGGACTATTTCAGGAGAGACCTGTATATGTGCACTGGTATAAAACTGATCATTTTCTTGCAACTGATCATTACCTTGGCCATTAATGGCCAAAAAAAGCAAAGCAAAGATGAACAAATGAAAATATTTTCTTCCAGCTAGAAGTCTTATAACATCTAAAACTTGTCAGACAGTTTGTGATCGTTTTTAGGTCTGTTGTGCTCCTAATAGGTTTTAGGTGAAGATAATTCAGATACCAGGGTGATGCCTGATGTGTAGATCTTCTCAGGTAAGCAAAAAAAGGTGGGTTAAAAATTGCAAACCCACCCATGAATCTCCTGTAGAGATATTGCTTGAAGCATCCAGAAGAGTCATTACAGATGAGAAACGCCTTTCTTTTCTGTAAAGCTAAAGGTCTAACACCTTTAGATGCATTCACACTGCATTTCTCTCCATTAGCAGCTACCAAATCTGAATATTTTGAACTTCTGATGTTTCACTTGTGTATTGGCACTGCCTTTATGTAGGATTTTCTAACTACAATACACAAAATGCAAACAAGTGTCTCCAGCATTGTTCAGAATCCAGGCTGACACCCAGAATCCAGTGCAGAATCCTCAGATTTTACAGTGTAGCTGGATCATGCAAGGTTGCATGAGGTTGAAATGAGCCAGTTTACAAAATAAATGTATGTGTATGGTGTTGAAGTACACTGTTATGGCCAAGTTAGGACCCTAGTGCCCATTTTAAGTCAATGTTGTCTAGCAAAATAAAATGAAATTCCTATTTTCCAAAATGAGGGAAGTCATTAAGACAGAATTGTATCACCAAGCCGCAGTTTCAAGGTTTCTTCAACACACTTTAGAAAACTTGCATAATAAAAACAAATTTTGAGGCAAAACTAAATATATTATTTTGAAAATATCACAGTGAAATAAGCATGAAAACAAAAAAGGACCTTAGAAGTCACAGAAAGAAACCCAACCATTATCCACAAATAACAGTTGATAAACTGGGGAAAATCCATTCTTTGTCTTAGAAACAAAGGGGATACAATTTTAAATTTAGACAGAACAATAAGTATTATGTGATCAGTGGCTTACAATTTCATTGTAGATGCACCTTATGAAGAAAGTTGCTATTTGCGTAGATCAGTTTGTGAGCCACAAGATGCAACTCCAGGGATTTTGGACTAAGCAAGAAGTTTACATTATAGCACTTTATTCCATTTAACTTTATAACAGTTTTAAGTAAATGTCTAAGAGGAGCACAGACCATAAGAGTAGCGAATACTGTGCAGAAATTAGAAAGAAAAGAGGAAAATACATAATGTATGATATAAAAAGAAACAGATAACGAAAATTAAAAGGATTTTACTAGAGGAAAACAATTTCATTTTATTGTAAAGCTCTAAATGAATAAAATAAAGTCTTTGAATGTGAAGATGATTAAAAAGACAAAATCATTAGCTAAAGATATTTACAAGTTTAGACTTTCATTTTGATTGTAATTTTAATTAGCTGGACACTAGGGGGGATGAAAATGAAAGCCTACATCATCTACTCACACTTTAAATTGCATTCCACCTTAATTTTCTGCTCTTCAGTTCTTAATTTTCTCTATTTTTGTTCTAACTAATCCGGTTATCAGAATAAAGTGATTTTCTCTCAGCCAGGTTTAACATTCAGTATTTGAGTCTGTGAACCAAAAGTTCATCCCACTGCTTAAATTTTTATTCTTTCAATAGCAGTAAACTCTCCAGGAAACTTTTCCAGTCTTTTGTTTGTACAGCAGGGTGCTTTATGTACACATGACAGTTATGCAGCTAATAACAAAGAATTCTATTTTAAAAATAATTATGTTCCATTTACACAGTTTCCCGTGAAATTTGCTCATAAAATGCAGGATGCACCAAAAGATTAAATGCCATTTTCTTGTTCATTAAAATAATTTTTCTAAATGTAACCCAGTTACTTGCCTTTTTGTCTTGAAGGAACCACATGTCCAAGCAGCAGTCAATTTATTCTTAAGCAAAATAACTAATTCCCTTTGGGCTGTCTCTGCAGTGCACAGTTAACTCTCAGATTTGTGCCCATGTCTCAGGCCATGGACATTCAGACAGACACCCCGGTCATGAAAAGATGCACTGAAGCAGATCACATTTCCTTTTCCAGAAAAGCTCTGGAAGCACAAATCCAGAGCTGAGGTGACTGGTGCAGATGCATAAGCAAGGTGTCTATCACGGTGTGAGCATCCTCACTATCAAGCCTTATCTGTTTGAAGGATTTCTCAGGTCCTGTCTTGCCGTGAAGAGGCTCTGTCATCAAGTCACGTGGGATTCTTCTGCAAGCTGACTTATAAGACACCTAGTTGTGGAAAGGGTTTAAAGGGGCCATCAACACACTGGGGATTTCATCTGCACTGACCATGGAAGGTGTTCTGTAAAAGGGCGCAAAAGCTGTATTTCAGCCCTTAACCTTGCCAGGTCAGCTGGTTTGGGCTAAAAGTAGCTACCCTGCACTTTATGTGTTCTCTTAAAGGTCAGCAGGAGAATTAATGTTAACTCATTATGTCTTCCTTCCTTTCTGAGTAATTCCTTTTAGGAGAAATTCAATCCTAAAAGATGTCTTATATACTATTCTTCCAATAAGCTGGGTGAAACCCAGAAAGGATAGTTTGAGCTTGACAAGATAATTTTACCTTTTTGTTTTAAGCAATTGATTTGCAGGCCTTCTTGCCATGTTTTCCTCTTCTAAAGAACAGTGAGGATTCACTCAGGGCCTTTTTGTAAGAGAGCTTCCACTGAAAGTATAAACAATCTTGAGCAAAGCCTACAAATAGCTCTCTGTACCTGGGAGTTCTCATTTTAGTTCAGATCAGCATTATGCTTTTGAAGTGAATTTCTGATTGTCCTCATGTTCTGTGCTTTGATTCACATCATGATGTGGTATTGAACCACATGAACCAAATTCCTTTGGATTAAACTCAAGTGGAAAATGTTGAAATGCATCTAATACAGTCCAGCTGTAAATGTCCAGTCCGTCTTTTAAACCCAGCTACAGTTTTCTTAAAAAAAATAAAAATAAATAGGGCCATGGATATCACACCCTCATCACCACGTATTTTACTTTAACTTCATGTTTCCTCCTGCTCTGCTAATGCAAATGGAATTTTAAGGATAATCTACTTCAAATTCAGCGCTTCTGTATTTGCAGTTTTACTTCTCTCTCTTTTATGGAAGTTGATGTTCATCATCTAGTCACTCTCTCCCAACTAATTCAAATAGGTTCACAACTCTGTTCCCTGGGCAGAAGAGCCAATTGCAAATGTTTTATTTAAAACCAAAGGTCCAATTACAGGACCAATTTATGATCTCAGTCGAGCCAATATAAATCTGATCTAGTTCATTGACTTTAACCTGACTGCAGTAACTTTATTCCAGATTTGCTCATGTGTAATGAAATTGAGTTCAGACAATGGATCTGATCATTACTTTTTAAAGCATTAACTAGTAATATAAGTTGCAAGACAGAGTTCTTCCACCTTTGGAACAAGGCTTCATAATTATCACTTGTGGGTCAAAAGCATACACCCAGTCCAACACTGTTTTAAGGACCAAAGTGCTTTAAAGATTTTGCTTAAGGAAGCACAAGGTGGGCATGGCAAGACATGAGGATTTCAGCAGCACCACTTGAAAATAAGGACAAAATATTTTTTTTTTTCCCCTCCTGTTCATTCCATTATAAAAACATAGTAGTTCTCTGATGCAGCATTAAATATCTGGTAGAAACCTGTATACAGTTTGGGTTGGGTTTCTTTAAGCACAGAGGTAAAAAATACACTAATTTCTTGGCCACTCTGCAGCATGTGGTTAAAAAACCTGAGCAGACACATATGGCTTCCATAATGCACAGTACTGCACAGTCATTTTCCAAATCAGAACTCAAAGTATGTCTTCAAGTTTTAGCTGTAGACTCCCCTTCAGATATTTAGCATTTATAACTTATTTTCTCTGTTTTTTCAAGTTATTTAACTTTCTGGAATTTCCTTAACAATCACAGACAAACATTTTTATTCAGTTCAGGGTTCTGATTTTAGGACACTTTTGTTTGGTTGTTTTTTTTAAACTTTATGCAGTGGAGTAGTTTAGATTTCCTTATTTCCTAGGGAAAAAAAAAAAAAAAGGCAAAAAACTTTAAGGACAAGATAAACTCTGTAAAAGGAAGAATATGGCAGTGATACTCTTCTAGGCTTTCCTAATCAGTCTAGTACCCTGGTTTCTGTGACAGCTACATGTGAATTGAGACTAAAAGAATAAATATTCCCCTTTTTAGACTTACTGGCTTAGACTAAGAGGGAACAGAGACAGAAACTGCTGACTGCAAGAGCTGTGGATAAAGCACATAGGGATCAAACACAGGGTTAAACCAGGATTCAGTTGCTCACACTCAGATGACAATACATATTATATGCAAGATACATAATATTAAATATATATTATAAATACATATGTTAGAGCTAAAAGTGAAATACTTGACATTGACAAAACTATCCTACCTGAGAATCAGAATTTATGCCATAACCTGGCATGGCTCTATCAATTTATGAGCTTATGCTGGCCCTGGGCTTAAGTCTGTCTTTGAGTGCTTGAAATTAGTTTCAGGTGCAGTAATCACAGAAAGAAAACATGTGCAGGGACATAACTTTTTTAAGAAACAACAAAACTGAAACAGGTTTAGAGAATTATCCATCAAATTACATTTTTAAGAGTGGCTATTAAAATGTTGATGAAAGAATATAAGATGATGAGTCAGGGACACTAAAAGACCAAACACATGCTTCTACAAGATATTACACTCACTAGTAAGAATTTCACTTTATAACCCAATGTGATTAAACAGCATATTGCTGAAAATGCAGATGTTATATTACTACAGTTTATAAAAAGGGTTTTTAAAAGATTTTTCTAATTAAATCATGAAAGATTACAAAGAAATTAGGGAAGAACTTTGCTAAGAGTGCAGTCATATAGAAAGACTAGGATTTAGGCGTGGTCTTTGAAGTTTGCTTTTTCAAGCTACATGGCCTTGAAGCTATTGAAAGCTTGACTTTTCTGATGAAATTGTGCAATGTTAGAGTTATGTTGTACTACTCAATAATATGTGTGAGCTGTTTGTAAGGAAGAATTAGTTTTAAGTAAAATGGTTTTCATATTGACCTTGTATTCATATTTCTAAGGCAGCTAAAGCAAAGGCAACATTCCCAGCAGTGAAAATTCCTGCCAGGAATGTAACATTCAAATCTCAGTTAACGTGTTTAAAAATGGCAGTGATAGTGATAGAGAGAAAAGCACAATAATTCAGTAATTTTTCAAAACAGAGGTGTTACTATACAATAAATTTTCACCAAGGACAGCAGGATTTATCAAAATATAATTTATATATGAGATATATTTATTTTAAAGTAATCCTGATTTCTTAGGCATTATACCGGAGACTTTCTTACCTAAAAGAAATTTGAGCATTCTGTAACATTTTTTAGGGTTACAAGCACGTGTCAGTAAATATTCAAATAGTCCATTGCAAATGAGATTGCAAACCATGCTTAATCTTAAAACATTCCAGTACCTGCAGAATTGTGTCTTTTGCATTCCAAAGATTTTCCTTCTACTGTTCAACCTGCTGCCATTATGTACTTTATGAAGGAAGTGCTGAACCATAAGAAGTCGTGGATGAATGTGTTCAAGTATTCCATGCACAAACTTAGATCCATTGTACAGGGTCAAGTCCAGCTTTCTGTCACTATTTTCTTCTCTATAACCAAATTCCTCCAAGCTGAACAAAAAGTGCATTTCTGTTGAGTCTAATCTTCTTTCCCCTATAGAAATTCCACATTCTGATTTGGGAGCTGAACTTCTTCACTGCCCAGCAGGTGAGTAGTAATTACTTGATTCCATGTTGTCCATACCCTTCAATGTCTATAACAAGATACTCCTAAAGATCAGATGAGGATGGAATTGTGAAAAATGTTAATTCTTGTAAACCTCTTCTGAAAAGAGCTGAAGGAATAAATTCCTTGTAGAGTTAGACTTGCCAGGCTCCTTGGCTGGTAGTCCAAACTGAAAACTCTCTTGTGTTTGGGAGTCTAAATGTGATCCCTTCACCTCCTGTTCTAGGGAGTCAGTGTAGGTTGTTTGCTTTATTCCTGTCTTTCTTATCTCTAAAGTTCTTGTAAGTTTGTTTGTTGTTTCAGCACAGTGACCATACTATTAACCCAGGCAGAAGTGTCTGAATTAACTCCAAATGATTGAGCCATCTGGAGAAGTTCAGTTTGTATTAAGCCCCGAGAGTTAATTGGGTTTTATGCGGCAGAGCTGCTTCAGGAAGCTCATTGGGTCCTATAGCAATGTGATGTAGATTTAATGCACCCCTATGCACTAAAGCCTCCATCAGACTCATTAACTGTTGTTTGTACATCCATTTTGGTAGATAAATTCGTTTAAGCATATGCATTTGCAGTGGGCTGTTATATATAAGTGTACTTCCTTTTCCACTGCTTGTAACTTTAGCCAGTGGCATCTCCTCCAAGAAAGAACACTTTGGCTTCATCCCCATAACATTTTAATTGCTCACTAATGAATCATGTTTAGTATCTGAGCATTGGATAGCTGTTAATTTCTCTGCATATATTTACCACTGTGGCATTTCACACAATTTGCAAAACTATTGCTTCTTCTAATATCATAAACTATTTCTGAATCCTTTTACTTATAATCCTTTAGAGATTGCAAGTGTTATGCAATCTTGCCCCATAGCTTTTGATTCTGGAATATTAAACAAAATATTTAGTCTTGAATTGTCTTATTTGAGAAAAACAGATTTTTTTTTTTTTTTAACTGACATGCATTTCAGTTATTTACCAAAGTTTGCTATTTCATTTTAGAATTTTTTTTGGCTATCAGTGTAAATATTCACTGCTTTTGTAATATCCAAATTACTTGATACAATAATCTTGTAAAATTTATAGGAAGATATTCACCCTCCAAACAATTACATGGAACCCAAAATGTAGCAGATTTAAAAAAAATATTTTATGAGAATATTTGTTTTACACTTATCTAGACTGTATTTATTTAAAATTTTGTTGTAATAGTGTTTTTACAGTTATTTTAAGATAAAAATATTGGCAACTATTCTTACATACTTTCTCTAGATTTTTTTTATAAAGAAGGAATGACATTTTTATAGTAAAACAGACGAATCAGAAAAGGATTTTGTCTTCTTCACAATACTTACAAGGCTCAATTGAAAAGCAAACCCTGAATGAAATTGTTTTAGGCCTGCCTTCTGAATGTTTCATGACTAGGATATTTACATCTTAAACATTCTGCATTTTCATGTGTATGTTTAAAATATCCCTTAGTGGTCTTTCCATGCTGCTACTTTAAAAGGGAAATATTACAGCTGCTGTAATTTTGAGGGGAAAGATAAATGTTTATTTGACTTTTTTTTTTTTTTTTTCCCCTAACTTCCCAGCAATTCCCAGCAATTTCTGGCTGCAGGGAAATATGAGAGATTTGAAATCCTCTGAGTTTATGACATGCAATGGTGTACATGATTTCTCTTTCTTTTTTCTTATTGTTTTACAGTTCTCCTCCCAGGAAAATTTGGGAGAGCTTCAACTGCTCTCAGGGTTGCAAGTTTCCTTCCAGCACGAGGAACAAAGGTAAGTTCATATTCTCTACTTTTGTCAACATCTCATTTACTTATGACACTTCATGATTAGAACAAGTGGGTTTTCAATTAGAAAAAGTTCTCCCCAAAACCAATTTCCTGCTCCCATTCAAAAGCAGAGATCAAGGTCATGACAGCCTATGCTCCTCTCACATCTCAGCATATTCTGACTCGCATGGTGGACCCTCAACAAAATTCTAGAGCTGATGCACATAAAGGCATTTCTTCCCTTTTTGAGACAACCCAGAACAGAAACCCCAACCATTTAAACAGAAGTTAATTGGAGAAATTACATGTACTCAACATACATCATCCTTAAACACCTGATATTTCAAATCTATGGCAAATTTCAAGAACATTTTTACTGTCCTCCCTACATTACCTCACTTGGATCATTTGTCTTTCAAAGGACTAGTAAACCTTAATTTGCTTTAGTAGCTTTGAATGGATTTTTATTGTTTCTTACCACAGCCTTTCAACTCTAGTAATTTGAAAACTAAATATGAACTGCAAAACTCAATCAATCCTGTAGTATTCTTTTAATATCAATTTATATATAATTAACCCCCAAACTGTGTTCAATTACTGACAATTATTCCCATGCACTTTGAGGGACAACACTAATTTCACAGTTAGCAGCATTTAAAAGGAAGGTGATTCAAACACCATATAAAAAAGTCCCTGTCTCAAGAGCTACAGAGCATTGCTGCAGACTTTGTGAGATAAAAAGGATTACACTGGTACAATATCAGAACTCAGATTTTACAACCCCACACATGTCTGTGTGATTCTGTCTGGCAGGTAGTTTGTGTCAGTATTCTTTAAATCCTAACTAGGCTTATTATAACTTTGTCTGTGTCCTTTTAAAACAAAAGAAAAATTATGGAAAAATCCATAAAAACTATTGCACCTGATAAAGACTAATGATTAGTGGTGTAATCAGAATTTCTCACATCCAGATTTTTTTCTCTTAAGTTGTCTTACAGATTCTCTTAAGTTGTCTTACAGATATTTGAAGCATCTCTTTTATAACAGTTACAAGGTGCCTTCCCACACATTATAAAATTATGTTTTATGACCTTCATCCCATTTTGTGTCCCTATCCAATGAGAATATAGGTGGAAGGGATTCGTGATGTCATGATGGTTCTGTGGTCCTATCGGTCACTTTGTAGGGACAAATTATTTTTGTTATATCCATTTTGTTGTTGGGCTCTGATGGACCTTGTGACAACTGTAAATTTTATTTATATATGTGCATACTTAAAAGGTTATCAGTAGAGCCTAGAGCATTGACTGGGTACTCTTATTATAGAGTAGTAAATATCCAAATAAAGAAATAAATCAAATGACACCTTCCTCAAATGAGAGTTACAAAATGGAGCTAACAAACATTGATGGGCAGCAGTCTTCAGAAGATCTTCTAAATTATCTTGTAAGTGCTGTGAAGTTTAAGCAAAAGAGACAAGGAAACAGAAGAGTTATTGTCAAAATAGCACACCGACACTTAACAACAAAAATAACAACATTTTGTTGGTAAATGACAGCCAACCTTGGCTCTAGTGTATATCTCAATGATCCAAAGGAAAGTTACATGATAAATAAAATTGTGTGCATTGTAATTTCTGAACACACTGAATAACTAAAGAATAAAGACTAGTAACTAAATTCATGCAAAGGACAGATAAAAGGTTTTTATGGTTTAAAAGTAAATTTTGGATAGAATCCTGCAAACACCAAGAAGTGTGTTGATTTGTTGTTAAAATTCCATTCTTTATAGAAGACTCTAATTTCAAGTGAAATGCTGATTTTAACCTTTAGATTCATGATTTTAAGGTGAATCAAAACCAGCCCACAGTACTAAAGTACTCGCAGGTTTTTGCAGTATTTTTTGTTGGGTTGGCTCAATTTTTTTTCCAAAAAGCTGAGCAATAACTTCTTCACCTTTATGGCATAGGAATGCCATCATAAGTCACCAGGAAAAGGTCAAAATTGTATACAACCCTAAGTGTCAACTACAGATCATGCCACTGACTACTTGGGTAAACATGAGGGACAAGATGAGAATTTAATAATAAAAGAAAATTCCAAACCATGCTCAGACAGCAGCCCTGGAAAAAAACAATACCTAACATGGGGCAAAAAGGTGACCAAAATGCAACGGAGTCCCTGAAGGACACAAGTAAATGATGACTCATATGCTAAGTAGGACCTGTCTTTGGGGACAAAGGGGAACTGTGTATGTGTGAACCCAGCTGGGCAAGGTGTGTTGAAATGTAGAATAATCCAAAGCCCAGTGAAGGCTATAACTTTTTTTTTTTTTTCTGACTTGAGAGGCTTTGGGTAATAATCCCACAGGTGACAGGAACAGCCTCAGAAGCTTTTGTGGACTAAGAAAAGGTAAGTTTTCTCCAGGATTCCTCCACTTGTACCGGTGTAGGTCAAGGAAAGGTAAGATTTCTATAGGATTCTTGCATTTGTACACGTGAAAGGTTGAAAATGTCAGTGGAGGTAATGACACTGAACAGTCCACAGCTTCACAGTGGTAGTTATCCGCTCTAAAGTGAATAATGGCTGTGAGAATTAGAAGAAAAACTATTAATAAAAAACATTGCAATGTTTCTGGTAAGAGCTTGTACAGTGTATCAAGTAAGGAATAGGCATTTTAAAATTGGGTTGCACTAATCTAGCTAATTGCAATGATATTTTTAGCATTGTAGGTCTAAATAACTATGTGAATATGTAATTTAAAACATTTTTTAAATATTTAATGCATTTACACAAGAGATCACTAAGGATATCACGTAGCATCGACAGACATTTTAAAATTGAAAAACTGAAACAACAAAAGATACAATTCAGGTTTCCAAAACTGAGCAAAAGACAAAAGGTCTGGTTAAAACAATGAGGCATAGAATCTTACAGGGAAGACTGAATTGTATTGTAGACTCACCTGCTTTTGTTTACCTATTGCAGTGATCCTGGTATGTACCAAACAATATGTACAGCAATATCCAGGCACAATATAGTGAGTTAATAATGGAGCTTCAGTCTTAACTCTGAATTCCCTTGCATTACTTGGTATATTGCTGATACAGATAGGGTTTTGTGGCTTAATTCGTGGCAGCACATAGGGTGTCAGCTGGAAATCCATTTTGTCATTGTAGAACAATATACAGAATATAATAAACCCATTCCCACCTTCCCATTCTTTCCTTACAGTAGGAAGCCAACATTTAGAAACCCATAGCAAACAAACACCTGCTAAGCATAAATCACGAGCACAAACACAGCGCTGGACAAGTTCAGAGAGATATGATGGGAGAAAAATCCATGGAAAATGTTAATAGTCATTAGGAAAATCTAACTTTTGTTTCACAAACTGACAGGTGGCTACTGAATTGACTTCAACACAACCATAAAGAGAGAGCTGGTTATTATGCCAGTAAAACTTAAACAGCCGAGCTTTTTAATAAGCTGCACTCTGTTAGGAGTACACTGAGGGAGCCCAAGCAGGAAAAAGCAATAATCACATCTAGCAATAACAAGAGGATCAACTAATATCCATCATAATTTCTCCCTGTTTTGCTTCTCCCTATTAGTATGACATATAGTAGAAGTAGAAGCAGCCTAACAAGATACTGAGCAGAACAGGTGCAGAAACTAAAGCGTCTTCCATTTAGAGAGTCAGCATTTTTCTTTGCAAAAACCTCTTGTGCGCTGTGCAGGTTGGAGCCTGGGTTGCCCATTGCTTATACCCATTGTGTGATGTGTGCACTATTTTATCTTTTCCTGCAGAGTTTGGTTGTGACATACATAACACATGTGCCCATAAAGTTACCCAGAAAGGCACTGAAAAGGTTCAATATATGTCATGGCAAACATATTTCTTTGTTAATTCCATAAAGACAGTCTGGAGAAGCCAAGTCTCCTACAATTTTTGTGTCTGCAGTGGGGAGAAACTAGCACATTGCATGCTATCATTATCACAGAATTATGGTGCACTATGTAATACTTTCACTCTTGCCAGAGAATGATAGTGGAAATGGCATTGCCCCATTACTAATGCTTAATGTATGACCAATCAGAAGCTGAAAATCATATGACCAGTGGCAGCTTATGCCATCCCATCAGTTCGTAAATTGGATGCAGTTTGTCAGATGGACACAATATCCCTCCACTGTAGGTGGTCTCTGTTTCATTAGGTTTCAGATTGATGGTAGTGAACAATAATCCAAAAGTGTGCAATAGGTACATCAACCTCATTTTTCATTAACAGTGCTTCCCAGACGTATTGGGAGCAGGTACAAAACATAGATTTTGTTTGGCTTACTTTGATCCGTGCAGAGACTATTGGGTATCTGACTTCACTGTCGGAGGCTTATGGTTTCGGTTAGCAGAACCTGGTACAGCAACTGGATGAGGTGTTTTTGATATAATCTATTCATTTAGGTGTGATGCAGAAATAGTGGGTGGCAAAGCTGCTAATTTTTTTTTATGAAGTAATGAGCAACTAAGAATTTATTTACATACAAGGCACTGCAGTTACTAGAGGACCTTTTTTAATTATGGGGTAGATACAAGAGTGGTAGTGATTTATTTTTCTTTATTTCCCAAGAGATTAACAGAAATATTGGTGCATTTTTGCAGCTTCTAAAAGAAATTAAAAGACTGAAAGTCTTTGTCAGGGTCACAGAAATTACAAACAAGCCAACTATGGCTGTATCTTACACAGTTTTGACTTATAGGAATGTGTTTTACTTCACAGTGAAATAAAGTAGAATGCAATGTTGTTCAAATAGTGAGTAATTGAAAAGCCATTTTGAAAGCAGAGACTTTGAACCCCTGCAAATGATATAATATTTATAAAGCTGGCAGAAGTCTGATATTAGACTCTGCAGCAGATGAGTAAGAACTGCTATCATCAGGACTGATCGGGTACCACATGCTTTCACTATTTTCAATATAGTTTTCTTCCTAATTTGTATATTAACAAAGTGCATGTACATTATTAGCAAGTTAAACAGACTTATTTTAAAAATAAAATCAAAGCTCTAAGTAATATATTATGCAGGAAAAATAATGTTTTGATGTTCAGATGAATGGATTTTATTATGCAGAAGCACATATGCTGTTAATCATGTAACATCAAGCTACACATGTAGTCAAGATAGGCAATATGGTTTACTCTTCAGATGCATTTCTTATCTCAGTGTATGAGAAGTTTCCATACACAATATTTCATTGTCTCTTTTTAAGAAATATACCTCTAGGCACTGAAGATTTAAAGACCTCTCGTCATTTGCACAGCACGGACACGAGCTCTGTTCTGTGTGGGGCTGAGGGGGGGAATTCTGTGTGTGCATATATTTGGCTTAAATTTCTGTGGAATATATGGACGCACGCTCTCACATCACGCCACTTTTCCAACAGCATCTCTTATCATTGTTTAAGAATATCTTTTTACTTTCATGCTTTTCTCTAGTTATTTAACATAACTGGGCAACTTTTCTTCTGAAGTTCTAAAACATGTGTCCATTGCCCTGGTTTTCCAGCCTTGAGCAAATCTCTTTAACAGATCACTTTCAAGATGATGATACATTGATATTCAGCTTTAATTAGTGTCATGAAAGAGAAAAAGCCCTTCAAATGTCAATGGCTTGCAAAAGTTGTTGGAGCATCTTCTTAAAGCAAATCTGAAGGCCTGGCCTTCAATATTTTTTTTCTTTCTTTCACATGATCCTATTACAGGAGTTTTTTTGTAAACTGGTGTTATAAACGATTATTTTTAGTTAAGAGAAGCACCAGGAAAGATTAAGAAATGGATATAAAGACATTCTGGTTCTTGATCTTCTTTCTTCTCATCTCAACCTTTAGAAAGTCTTGCTGGAAGAACACAAGGAACAGCGGGAAGGTTTCTAACAGATCTTTGAGACCTCCTTGCAGTCAGATCCCGGGGGAGCTAGAACAGTATACCTCTGTGGTTCAAAAACTCTTTGGGCCAGAAAAAGGGGCCTTTATCTGCTGACATTTCAAACATATTCAATCAAATATTGATCTAGAAAATCAGCCACTTTTTCTCTAGCAAAGAAATTAAATTAGTGCTACCTACTGAAGATCTACAAATGGTTCTCCTGAAGATAATGATAGTACCCTAGGCTGTTCCTAGGATCAAAAGTTTTTATGGACACCAAACTGATTTAATATTTTCTGTAATGCATGGAGAAAAAAGGGTGAAAGATCTGCGTGCCAATAGCAATGTGCTGGAGATTATCTCATGTGGCGAGTCCTTGCATCAAGGAGCCAGGTAGGTTTTTCAAATCCATCTCATCTTTGGAATAAAAGAAACAGAATGTAGCCCATTTCACCTCAGACAAAGATTTTCATCACCAGAAATATTTGATGCCTCTTAAAGTTGGTGCTGGTAGCACATGCTCCTCTAAGTCATAAACATTTCCTGTCTCTGTTGTGTTCTATTTCAAGATGCCCCTTCTGTTGCTTTGGAAGATGTGAGAAGTCTCTTCTTCGTACTGTAAACACTAACATACCACAAAAATGTCTAATGTGCAACAATGGGAGAAAGATTCCTTAAAATATATTTCAAGTCCCATTGTTGAAACAATGCCATCATTTGTATTATGAAAAAAGGTAGGCTGTACAAAAGAGCACAAGGGTTTAATGATTTAATTAGTACTTCATTCTATGAATTTACTGGAAAAAATAATGAGGCATTAGTTCCTATTAAAGTGTTTCTCACATTCTCATCCACAAAATCATGTCTTGGGGATTTAACTGCACTGAGACAAAGAACTGAATTGTAACAGGTCAGATCAGTCAACGATGGATTTATCACTTCTCTCACTTTTTCATGAAGTACATCCAGTTGATGATGTTTTGGAATTCTGACAGTTTACATTTATCACTGGACATATATAACTGGACTAAATCTATGCACAAAGAAGAGGCACTCAGTATACATTTTATAAATGTATCAAAGCATCTCAGAGGTTTTGAAAGACTGTCTTCAAATGGAGTTAGTTCAGTGGTTTGAAAATTCAAAGCTTCACCAAAGATTCAGCCAGTCCCATCTGTTGTTTGGTTTGTCTGGTTTTGGATTCTGTTTGACTTGTTAATTAATTCCTGTGTTTAGACTGTCTATTAAGTAATTTCAAATAATGATAACTAAATATTTCATATGCATTCACACAGAATTGTTCAGGTTAGAAAGGACCTCTTGAACCATCTAGTCCAATGGCCTGGCTCCAGCAGAATCAGCAGGAGCTGCTTGTCCAGGACTGTTTCTATCAAGTTCATCTCCACAAAGGGCTTCTAAAGCCTCTCTGGGCAGCCCATTCTAGTGTTTCACCATCCTCACAGGAAAAGAGTTTTCTTGTGTTCACACTCTATTTTACACTTTCTAATTCATCTCTGTTATCTTTTGTGCTGTCAGTGGCACTACCAAGAGAAGTCTGGCTCCTTCTTCATTCCCTCTCCTCAGATATTGATGCACATTGAGATTCCCCCATCAGCCTTCTCTTCTCCTGGCTGCAGCCCCAGCTCTCTCAGCCTTTCCTCATATGAATAAATGATTTTAAATCATCAGATAACACAAGAAAAAAAAAAAAATCAGTGCACATACCTTGAAACCATTGAACAATGCAATACACATTTTCAAGGAATTTAGAACCAAAAAATATGGTGTGTGCCACCCTTTCATAAGAATTTTTCCGTCAGTATTTTGTATGCAGCAGATAATCCAGCAATGAGGTAGAGATTCCTTATAAAAGGACTCCTTTGTGTAAAAATATTTCCATTCTTCATATTTAGCTCAAAGAGCTCTACATCTAAATTAACCCGATCTGGTAAATAAAAATTGTCTTTCTGGCTTTCCATGTATATTAGGGCATCCTTTTCCCCATTTATCTATTAGAACTCATTGAATATGTCATAAAAATATGGATAAAGGTGAACTGTTCATTCATTTAAGTGTAACCTTTCAAACCTTCAGGAGATTTCAGGATATTAAGCAGACAGAAAGCTGGAAACAGAACCAGAAATTTCATGTCAAACAAACTTCCTGTATCGGTCAAAAAATATTTCACTTAATTTTTGTCATGGATCAATCCAAGTAGGAGCTATAAAAAAGAGGAAAGAATGAATTCTCAGTTTTCACCATAGTAGAATTTGACATCAAATCTATGATATTCTGCAGCAGGAGTGGTATAGTTTAATATATTTTTTTAATGAACTGGAAAAAGGGATGAGCATTGAGGTGATAAAATTTGCAGTTGACACAAAATTATTCAGGTTAATCAAATATGGAGAGGGTAATGAGAAACTTCAGAAGAAAATAAACAAGTTAGGTGAATGGTCAATCTGATGGCAGATTAAGTTCCATGTTGATATATACAAATTATTATAATTTACAAGGTTGGTGTTTTTAAAATCTAGTTTTACACCTTAGCAAGTTCTAAATTCATTGTATTGAAGGAAAAGGACCTAGAGAGCATTAAACTCCTCTATTTGGCATGCAGCTATAGTAGAACATTTTGATACAGGAATGAAGAATAATATGAAAAAATCTTTAGTGTCATTAAATTGGTTGCCCTCTGCATTTCAAATACCATGTGCAATCCTGGTCACCAGCTGCAAACAGAAGGTTTGCAGAAATAGAAGCAGATCTGATTTCTCGGGCAAGAATGAAAAGGATAAGGAGGAAAGACTGGAACAACTGGCATCCCCAGCTTCACAGGACTCCATGGTAGATATAATAAAAAGCCATTAAATAATACCTTGATAAGGATATTTAGGATCTTGTCATGTGATAAGAACACTCAGGGAAATTTAAAGCAGAAGACATACTCCTCAAACAATGTGGAGCTTGTTGCTGTGGGGTGTTAGTCTGGCAAAAGTGAAAAAGGGAATGGACATTTATATGAGCTCAGAGGTCTCAAACTCTGGAGATAAATTTTTCAGTTAGGTTTTTTTTGCTTTGCAAAGACATTTCTGCAGGAATTGCTGTTACCTAGTACATTGAGACTCTTTAATAATATTTTTCCTCAAAATGTTTCCTCAGGATAATAATTCCTGATTAAGGAATTCATTATTAGGAACATCTGTAGTAAGTTAGAGAAGACTAAACTGAGAGTGAGTGATAGAGAGGAGAAGAACTGTTAGGTAAATAGAGCCTAAATGCAGGTAATGGACTTTCAGTATGGGTCAGCTGTGCTTTAATTGTGAACTAAATTCATAGCCTGCAAGCAGTGACACAGATGGCTGAAGAGCCATCTTTGAGGTAATTCAGCAGCACACCAGCCCTTCTGAAGCAGGTTCAGAGTATTTCTTTAAGGAGAGTTTTCACTGGTCTGTTTAAGCCTGGTTGCTATTGAAATGGAATCCACAGGAGCAATTAAGAGTCAGCAGTGCTGCACTGTAACCAGGGAAGAAGCCCTATACAGAAGAAGCCACTATACAGAGTAGTGAACATGGGGTTTAATAAATAGAAATTCCAAGGGATTTTCACAGGTTTAGTGGAGTGGTGACATATGTTATCATCTTGCTCACCATAGACTGGGATATGATTTTACACTGTCATGTCACATCGGCCCATGATAACCAGAAGCCATTTATTTCCTAACAAAATACTAACTGGATATGACAACCTATGCTGCCTCATGGTGAGGTTATGGTAGTATTTACTGATAATGTGAAGTATAAGTTGTGTCATCCGTTATATTTTTTAGTAGAAATTCAGAGCATTTCTGATGTAAAAAGAATATCCCAGCTTTTTTTGGTGTCTTTTCTTTTGCTTGGTACTATAATAAGAACTTCCATCACTTGCATATGGCTTGCACTAAAATTTATATAGCAGTTCTCAAATTAAGAATTAATATATCTTCAAAATACAGTAAGTAATTAGACCACGCTGTTACTTTAAAATTCCTCACTGTTTGGCTCAATTTTTTGCAGAAATAGGGTATTTGTCTGTCTGTCTGTGTTTCTGCTTATCTATTTGGTTTCTTCTGCTTTTATTTTTCTAGATAGGATATACTGGTTATATTTTAAGGCTGCAGAATCTCAAATAAGCCCTCCATTAAACTAAGAATGCATAGTTACCATTCTGCTTTTATTTTCCTCAGAAAACATAAATAATTAAACTTGACTTCAAAGAAAAAGATTAAGTTAGCCTTCCTACTGTACCACAAACATTTTTCCTTTATCGTTTGTCTAGCAGGATGGTAATCCTGTCCTCTTGCTAGAAATTATCACATAAGAGTTCTCTTCATTTTAGTCCTTTTGCAAGGTGGATGCAGTGGATGTCTACATCACAATTATGTCTACATCACAATTTAAAAGGCTTTTCATCAGGCTTCATTCTTGATTTCTACTGTAAATTCCACAAGCTACAGTAGTTTAATGCAGAAGCGTAGATGCCCATAAAAAGCTGGAGGGAATGGTGTAAGTTATAATGCTGTTATAAAACTGTCCATGATATTAACACACACTGTATATTAAATACACAAAACTGTTACAATAACTTGAAGGTTGAGACAAACTCATGAAAACAGATAAATTTTTTAGGACAAAGAATAGTAGGCAAAAGGTTGTTCTTTGCAAAAAGATTTAAATACAGTTGTACAGCAGACCAAATTAAACCCCTCAAGTAAAAAGCTTTTTCCACTACTTATGAAGTCTATGCACATCCATTCACAAAATAGATTTAGGCTCCTGATGTGTACTGGGGGGATGGCATTCTCCCTGTATATGAGCTGAGTGAAAGGACCCTCCACTGAGCAGTTCAGAGCAGAAGCTTGATTCAGATGCTCTCTGACACTCTCCAAAGGAGCCTGTCTTTCCTCATGGATTTTACAGGAAGCTTTGGGAGACTGACCTCACTGCAACTATGTTCTCAGCTATTGTCAAATATCAGGAGGATGAATATTTCCCTGTTGCCTACCACATTTATACCACTTGCCCTCCCAGTCTGGTAAATTATGTGAAAACAAAACTTCAAAAATGGCATGTAAAAATGGAGTAAGACACAAATTCATGCTCATACTCTGCTCATAGTTACATTATTGTAAATTCAGAATAACCCCTTAGTTTTAAAAATAATTACCCTATGTCACCTGAGGTGAGAGTAGGATCTTCTGTGACCATAAGGAAGAACTTCTCTGCATGGAGCAGCTCAAGACAAATAGGCTGGTTATCCTATAAACTAGATGGGCTTTGCAAAATTTTTTTTTTTAATTTCTTTAAGCAGAAACAACCTTGTTACTGAGTGTTTGTAAGGCACTATGAAGAACCAAAGAAGGGAAGAAATCCAGTTGGTTCTGTCTTGGATGGTTAGTTTTTTATAGAATGCACCGCTGTAAGTAATGTAAGCACTTCTCTGCTCTGCAGTTCTGGTCAGTGCCATCAGGGAAAATGAGCTGATTTGCCATGCTGAGCTGGTTGGTAATATTAGAGCAGATACCAATGCAGCACTAAAGGATGTGCAAAACCTCACTGTTTTAACATTGATTTCTCAGACACACATTACAGGTCTTTAATGTGAGGCGCTGAGACAGACTTAGTTCAGGGTAGGACAAAGCACTCAAACTTAATTTACTGAATTATGAATTTTTTTCTCCTCAATTTATAGCATTACCAGCTGAGTGTAAGACTATTTTACATGGTAGGGTCTCTCATTTTTTGGCCTAGCATAGTGCCTGGCTTTTAAAATGCCTCCTAAAACCACTCCACATTCACCTTTTCATGGTTTTTTTTGTCTCTTGAAATATGAATAGAGGGAAAGTACAGATGTGCTTAGGCACAATTGCATTGAATTAAAGGTGGCTGCCATTTTAGGTAGTCCCAAGGTCATTAATAACAAAATATGAAAATTTCATCTCTTTCCTGTTGGTTGAAACCTTAATATGTTCCATGACCCTGCACTAGATTCAACATATTAAACGAGAGCAGCTTAATAAATCTCTCTGTAACAAGTATTGCACATTATGACAAGGAAAACTTAGATCAAGCTTCTCCTTTGAAGTTTTAATGGACACTCCAATTTCATGACAGCAACTCATCTATGCTTGTAATAGGTTTGCAAAGCCTGGAGCAGCTCCAGTCATTTTGGGCTGTAGCTCTGGATGACAATGAACTCAGGCAACTTCAAGATTCCAACAGCTTATTCAAATAGTCCAGCTCTGGCCTTACCGGGGATGGCAGGCAAACTTTTAAGTACTTTTCTCCCTATGAAAGAGTATTTCCAGTTTGAGCTGTTAATAAGAATTTTATCCTGTAATAAAACTTCAAAACCTTCCAGTCTGAAAAGAATTGATCAGTTTATGCCCTTTGTTCCACCCTTGTGCAAGCCAGAAGAAGAGGAATAGGGAAGAAGAAAAAAGAGAGAACACAGCAGGGAAAAGGGAAAGGAAAACTGGATCTTGGAGCTGTGTGTTTCTCACTGCTCTGTGTAACTACATCAGGTCCTAGTTGAGAAGTCCACCGTACTGGATGTTTTTTCTGTGGAGAAAATTCTATATGAAATGAGGGAGTTTTGTTTAAAACAAAACTTAAATGTGAGTTTGCTAATATGACCCAAAGCTTGCTAAGATTTATGCAAATATTTACCTCCCTGCATTGCAACTCTCTTGATTTTGGTGGAACTGCCAACCACATGTACAAACAACAGTTTGTGTAAGTCTCTCTGACAACGAGCATCTAAACGCTCAGAACTGAATTAATTCTCTCTTTGCATAGGAAGGATGAAGCCAAAATAATTCTGTTTGTCTGGCACTGTGTGTTGTAACCGCAGTGTTACGTACCCTGTAGACATGAGTCTCAAGTGATTCAAAGTGCTTTAAAAGGCAGGGAAAGTCATTCAACATCTGTAAGATTAAAAGAGGAGAAGGCAGCACTGTACATTTTCAAAAATCAATTATGTAATAAGGATGTAGTTTACCACGAGAAAACATGAGGCAATCATTTTAGCAAGGTGGTTCTTCCTATTAAATCATGGGAATCTGCTCCTGTCCAGGCACAGATCTCCCTCCCTTATCCTGTGAGTCAAAGACAACTTTGATTTCCTCAATGAGCCTTCTTCCTGGGTGGATATGACACCACATTATCTTGGCTTATATTTTTCATTCCCGGTTTAACAGTTATAAACACCTTTCAACATCAAATAAGAGCAGCAGAGTAATCCAGATAAAAGAAAATTCTTCAACCCTAACAGTCTGACTCAGATTTATATGCCTGTTTCAAATTTCTGTTCCTCATTCCAAGACTTGCAACATTTCACAAGTACCATATAATGTGCTACTTGATTGGCCTTTCCAAGGATACAATGTGTTGCAATACATTGTTCAGGAGTTTTATAGGTAGGCATCCCTACCACTTCTGGTATTCATTGAAAAAATATATCATAGGCTTCTCTTTCTATGCTCTACAATCTTGACGTTTCTTAATATAAGGTTGTCTTCCGAGATGTCAAACTGGTTTTGAATTATTTTATGGTGTTCTCAGTTAAAACACTGTCATGTAAATCAATCACATCCTCAGTTCTCTGTCAGGGAACAGCAATCTCGAAATACAGCCTTCAAATGGAATCAGTACTGCTACCAGATTTCACTGTAGGAGAGCAACCATCAGTCTGGGATTTACTTGTTACTGTCCCAGGTAAAGCCTTTGCCAATAAATTACTGCAAAGGATATGAACATTCCAAGTGAGGTTTCACTTGTTTAACCTTGATCCCAGCTTTGCCACTTATCACTGTTAACCAAGCAAATATCACTATTACTGTCCTGAGCAGCTTTCAACCCCCACTGTGAGGTGTCTTGTAGTTTTTTCTCCCAGCTGAGCTGTTTTCCCAGCAGGTTATGGAGCTGCAGCATATCCAAGCTGACTCTGGACAAGGAGGAAAACAGCTTAAAACACCAATAGTGATTATTTTCTTAATGCTAAAAAGTTTATTTAAGGATTTTATAGAGATCCATGCTTTATAAATTATTTCCTGTGTCCCAGAGCTTTAAAGTTTACAACTGGTAGTTAGACCATAATTTCTTAAACATATTTTGAATCATCACCCATATGTATTTCCACATATTTAAACATACCTACAATAACTTAGTTTTGAAATAATTTCTATCAATCTTGTAACATTAGTAAAATATTTATAAATGCACCTTTAAGTGTCACCAATTTATTCTCAGAAGTCAGTAACTGGTGATAAATTACTGGTGAACAGTAATGGTGCATTAGAGTAATCCGCAATTTTGGAGACTTCAAAGCTTCAATGCAGTTGTTTCTCTTTCCATGGGCAATATATATGTAATTTTGATACTTTTCCCCCTTTCAGATTCATAATGTATTTCCTGTTGTCTCTTTCAATGCCCTCAAATCCTGAGGGGGGCAATCTTGTAATTACATGCATTAACTCTATTATATTGTGAACTTGTATGATTCTGCATCCACAGAATGAGGAGCTGCTGTGTTCTTAAATGCCAGCTACTCTTTAACTGTAAAGGCGCCTACTATTTTATTGGAACTATTCTTGCTTTATTACTGTAAACAACTTTGATCATAATGATGCCATTTGAAAGAGCTGATCAAGCTGAGAAAAATGACACCACAGTCATAAAGTCACACTAAATTTTGCTATTAACATTTTATAGTGCATATAAGGAAGGTGTTCCAAGTTGCAACTACAGACAAAAGAAAAAATTAATTTTACGTAGAAATGTAGATTTAAGCATTAGCAATATACTGGTAAAATCATTTGCACCATATTTTTAAGCACAACATATGACCCTCTCTGTAGATAAGAAAGCCTGCTGGTTGTCACATCTTAGTTGAATCTGTGCTTGCTCTGTGGCAAACATGAGCATATATTACAGCCCTTATCCCTCCAGCAAAGATAGGATGATTGAGTTAGGAGGAAAATACAGAAATGTCATATAGAACAATTTGAAAAGTTATCAGAAAGAAAACTTGGTTCACAGGAGAGCTCTTGATAGAAAAGAAAGCCTTAGCTGAAGGCTGAAACGCTTTTTCCAGCAAAACTGATCACCTAACCCCTAGGATAAGTTTGCTTTCTGAGATACATGCAAAGCATGGAGTGTGGACACAACTGCTGAAGTACTATTCTTTGGTCACAATTGAAAAATAGAATAGACTGGCATCTCTACTGGGAAATGTCATTAAAAATAGTTTAGTACAGGCTTAAAGGTAAAACAAAGGGATTTTGGTACAACATATGTTGTTAATTCACAAAGGAACTGCAAGTGACAGATCCAAACAGTGAAGTAACTGCTAACTATATTGTAATACAGAGCAAACTGTAACAGGGTGAAAATAAATGTCAGTTTGTAGGAAAGTTAGGCAACTGTTTAAAGGTCAGTTAATGAAGTTTGGTGGATTGGAAGCTGCCTTTCATTAGGGTAATTTTCTCCAAACACATCGTCAAGCAGCAATAAGTGGGAAGTCCTTGGATGAAGATATCTAGGTGTTGCTTCACTACAATAAATGGCAGGGGAAGAGCATTCACAGGAGCACTCCTTATTCTTTGTGGTTTCCTGCTGCAGGAATAACCTTTTTTTACATATTTTCAGTTGCCCAAAGCTATGACAGTGATTGCAGTTTCATGCGATGAGAGCTCTTGTTGGCCTTGTCTTACTGCAGCAGTCTGAATTGGAGTTAGGGGGGCAAATATCCAGCAGTAGGGAAGTGAAGCAGAGGAGATCGAGTTCCAGCAACTCTTGAATCTCTCTTTGAAGGGCAAAATGGCCTGGAAAGGAAAGAGGATGAACTTCCATATATCAGCAGGCAATTTCAAAGGAGTCCAGGTTCACAAAGCAGCTTTGGTGGACATTGTGGAGATATAACCATGGAAGTGGAATAAAATTATCTCACTCCAACCTCTGACATGGGCTACTTGCCTTACTGGTTTCTGAATATTATAAATTTATTTTGTATACTTATTTATATAAATGTGAGCTTTCAAGTCAAAGGGCTACTTAGGTTTGCGTGCTTTTCTAGGTGCACTGCCTTCACTTGGCCAAGCCCAAGATTGAGCAGAAAATCAGTGCATTTAAGATTTAAGAATATTAGAATTTTGGCATATCATTTTATGGACATTTTACTTTTTTCTAATAATGTAGAAAGTTCCACTGTAGAAGTGGAATGTAGAAAGGCCACTGTTTTGAGAAAACATTTTTGTTTTATTGTTAAGGCCTGGTAAAGGGAAAAGAGGAATTTTAAACAAATACCTGGTAAACTATTAAGCTTCCTAAGTTATGAAGGCTCTTAGCACCAGCTGTTGAAACTTGATGACCTAAACCTATTAAGTGAGCAAGTCTGCTGAAGAGAGTGTCTACCAGTGCTATACATTAAAAATAGCTTATGTAAGAGTACAAGATATCTTTGCTAGAAGCAAGACTGCTTTCCACTAATATTCATCCAACAGCACTGATTCTCTGCTATTTTGTAACTTTTTTAAAAAAAATGTTATTTTCTAGAATTATACAATTATCAGTAATTTATTGATTTGGTTGCTGCATTTTGGAGACCTGTATTTTTCTACTGTTAAATGCAAATGTTGGTATCTGTGGCTTTGGGATCCTTCTCTCCCTGATAGCCTAAGATTTATCTATGTACTTAAGCAAGTGAAATAGCTGACAAACAAAACTGTGAAGAATTTACTATTTATATAGAGGAAGAATTCTGTGTTTGAAGATTGGCTAATGGCACACCACAGAGAACAGAAATATCAGATATCTTACATAGAGAATAAGAAAAATAAAGTATGGGGGCTGAAAAGAGAGGGAAAAAAATTTTTTTCTCAATTGGGATCTAGGGGACCTGAAGTCATAAAGCAGGAAGCTTTGCACCGTTCCTCTGACATTCAAGTTTGATAAATGGCAGCTTGATTTTTCCACATCTCAAATGTCCCCATTCTATATAAACAGAAAGTCACACATAAATGTGTAACAAACCTGAGTTGCTCTAAACTGAACCAAACCAAACCAAACCAAACCAAACCAAACCAAACCAAACCAAACCAAACCAAACCAAACCCTAAGCAAGTCTCTCTAAAGCCATGGTAAGAAATGTGCTGATGCATGTGGAGAGACCACCTGATTTCTTACTGACACTTTTATTTCTGTAACAGGTTTTTGTTTATTCTTCAGGGCAGAAAGGCTGCATTTTCTCTTGCCTTGAGCTAAATTCTCTAAAACTGCTAGGCAGGAAATATAATATCCAATATCCTACTATTTCTCACTTCATTATACTAATATACTTTCACATACAATGAGGCAGAAATAATGAAGAAAATATGCTGTAGCAATGAGTCTTTAGTGACTACTTTTTAAATAGAGCCTTACACAGTCCATTTTCAGGTCCCATAGATGAGATTTTCTTTCTATATCTATTCTAATACATTTAACTGTACTTTTTAGGGAAGAATCTAAAACCCAGTACCAAAATGGCCCTGAACCTCAGCTGTCACAGGAAAGCTCTCAGGCCTGCCTGAGTGGTAATCAGGGGGTGGAACATCTTCCAAGAAAAAATTTTGCTAATGCCACAGAATCAGTAGCTTGGGCTTGTGAAACTGTGCATTAAAGAAGGGCCTGAACTTCTCTAAGGACTCATCGGAAGGACGAAGTTTTAAAAACACTGTTTTGAAACTACGTTGTAGGGACCTTCACTTACTTTATATCCTTGCTGTAGTTTCAATACCAGAATCATTTGTGGCCCATGACAGGCACAGACCTGAGGCTTTCACAGCAGAAGCCCTTTTGGGGGCTGTATTGACTTCAGCAATTGCAACAAAGGCTGTTCAACAGTGTCACAAAACATTTTTCAAGGAAACAAATATGAAATATTTTCTTATTCTATATTGCCTGTATTTCTCTGCTACTTTGCTCCTGTGAATACCTGAAGCCCTCCAACAGTCCATGGCTTTTAGGAGCCAGGAATCCCAGCTGTAAATGGAAAATCTGGTCTGAGAAAAGGCCCTGATTGGCATCCCTGGAGGCTGATGACCTCCATTATTATGTCTGTAAGTGACAGAGCATAGGCAGGAACTCTGTTTCCTTGCTTCTGCAGAGCCGCCAGTACAGCCCAGAGGAGCCAGTGTGAGGCTGCCAGCTCTGTTCATTTCTCGTGCCCAGCCAGTGTGTGAGGCTTCTTGTGTGTGCCTCACCTGTGTGAGGCTTCTAGCAAGGATGCTAACCTGGATCACTCCAATGGTAATTCCTGCAGTGTGAACACTAGGGAGACAGGAATTGGAGAAAACCCAGAAAACTCAATCTGGGCCACAGACAAGGTTGTTGGATAGTAACTCCTCTTGGTAACTGCTAACTACAGCTGAATTCAACCCAAAGACTTAGAAAGTTTCTTGTAAAGTATTTGTTAACTCAGTCCAGCTGGTCTCCCTGGATATACTTTTCTAAAACTATGCTTCCAACTTAGTTGTCATTATTCATGAGGCTTTCTGGAAGTGCTGATCCTTGCACTTAGCTTCATCATTAATTTTCTCCATTATATTCCATCTGAAATTGCATCTGCTACTTGTAGATTGATAAACACTGGCTATATCTCCTAAGGGCTCCTACAGTTTCAAAATCAGATTGGTTGCTATTATTATTTAAGGCAAACATATCATTAAAACACACATACAAATAGTACAGACTAATACATTACTTATGAGGAAAACATTTTTTGCTGTATGAAAAACATTATTCCAAATTTTCCAAACTCTAAGCAAGCTTACAAACCTTTAAACAATTCTGTTGGGTGTAAAAAATAAAAGCTATTTGACCATTACATGTACCCTTTCTATCTGTTTTCCATGAACTGGATTTAAATATATTTACATCATTCGTGTTTGGAACAGTTTTATAATTGTGTGGTTTAAGGATGATTTTTGTGCAGCATAATGAAACAACTACATGTTTTAAATTTGTTTTTCTGTTAACTTTAAGAATTTACTCCCTTGGATTAATCTACCTTGCTTTACTTTCTCCACTGTTGACTCCTTTCTCCACAAATAATTTGTCTTTGAGGCATTTTTATCCTTTTGTTTTCTATACTGTCAGGTCACAGTACCACAAAAACTTACAATGAATCCTGACAATTAAACAAGGCAGTTTAGATTGTATTTAGTGATTATTTGACCCTACTGGATTTTATCAGCACTACTCATAGGGAAATAGGTGTGTAGATGAGATTTCCAGATGTTGGTGGGTAAGTCTCAAATGTGAGAAAGGGATATTCCAGAATGATGACACTGGTTCTGCATCATGTACACACATGGTTTAATGCAGAAATTCCATCTTCATCTGACACTCTTTGTTGCAGCATTTTATGTAGTAAAATGGTACAGTAAAACTTGATAGTAAATAACAGTAATAGTAAAACTATATAGTAATAGTAAAATAGTAGATAGTAATAGTACAAAAAAAAAAAAAGTGATAGTAAAAAAACCCTAGATGGTAATAGTAAAACAGTAAAACTAGATAGTAATAGTAAAACTTGATCATAAGATGCAATGAATGAATTAAAAACAGGGTAAATGGCAGAGAACAAACCATAAAGTGATAATAGATGCAAAAGTATCTCAATGGAATCTCATTTTTAATACATTACACAGTAGGAAAAATTGGCAGGTTTACTTGTCTTTGCTACAGGCAAAGCACCCCTAGGAAGTAACTTTGAGCATCTGAGTGATTTTCCAGGATGGGTAAATTAAGGCTTCTTCCTTGGATAATCTAATCTGGATTGTTATAGGACTAGTGTAATAGAGGACTGGAATACTGTTTCCTTAAGACATTGTTTCAGAGTGTATTTCCCACTTGAGGAGCAAGTCAAAAAAGGAGAAAAATCTGTCAAGTGAACTATCAAAAGGAACAAAATAAAAAACAAAAAACAAAATAGATATAATAACATTTCAGTAGAATCACATGCTCTTTGACTATCAGTGAATCTCGCAGAAGGCTTTCCAGAACTTTGATGGATAAAATGCTCTCATATGTTGGTGTCAGACAGCTCCGCGCACGCCGGGCGTGATGCATTTCAAATGGAAAAGCTGTCCTCTTCCAGAGACGGAACTTGATCCTGGCCTGTCTGTGTCACAAATAAATACAAAAGTAACTGCGCAGTAATTGCCAGGCAGCAGGGAGGTCACAGAACAGAGGGAATCATCCCTTTTGGAGCAGAGATGGCTTTCCCAGCCCCATGGCAAACACACATGGCAATTTGGGAAATGGAAATTCCACACTGGATCATATCAGTGGTCCAGTGCTCTGTCTCTACAGTGAATGGCCAGGACCAGATGCTTCAGTGGAATTTGCAAGAAAACCCATAATGGACAATTATTGAATAATTTGCTCATAGGGGAAGTTTCTTCCTAATCCCAGACAGCTAATGATTGGTTTATGCCCTGAAGCATGAGGGTTCATACATCTCCACCCCCAACCATTTTTATCCTATCTAAGGTATCCCTGGGCACTCTCATTATCCAAATAAGTGTATAATCCTTTTTGAATCCTACTAAGCTCTTGGGCATAATGATAGCTTGTTGCAGTGAGTTCAACAGGCTAATTATGCATTGTGTAAAAAAAGTATTTCTTTTTATCAGTTTTAAATTTGTTTCTTTTCAATTTAATGGATGTTACTTTGTTCTTACATTATAGGGAAGAGTAAATAGGAGCATTCAATTGACCTTCTCTATACCATTAATTATTTTATATCTCTCTATCATGTCCCCACTTATTAATTTCCTCTTCCAACTGAACACTTCTCATCTTTTAAATCTCTCTTAATATGGAGGTTTCTCCTTGTCTCTGTTCCCTTCTGTTGCCTAACTTTGGGCTTCTTCTATTTCCTTTACATATTTTAAGATGGCATGACCAGAAATGAATATTTTATTTGGGGAGAGTGTGCCAACAATATGTATAATTGCAGAATTACAATATTGTCATTGTTTTCCATCTCATTCTTTCTACATTCTCATATTTTGTTTGCTTTTTTAACCTTCGCTGCTCATTGATCAGATGTTTAATTGAGTTGCCCGCAGTGACCCTCAGGTCCTTTTCCCAAGTTGTTACAGTTAATTTAGAAGCCAGCAATGTGCATGAGCAATTCAATCTGTTCCTTCCAATATGTGTATTTTCATATTTGTCAATGCTGAATTTGGCTGCCATTGCTGAATTTGGCTGCCATTGTGCAGCTTATTAGGTCGCATTGAACGTCTTTGCAGTGCTCTGTAGTTAACCTAAATAATTCTTTGCCATCCAGAAAGTTTTCTACTGTCCCAAATGCTTTTTTCCAAGTGACTGAATTTATTTGTCAGAATCAACCATAAGACAGTGTTTCTAGTGTGCTACATGTACTCAGTGGCTGGACTACTTTTGATTAAGTATCTTATAGGACAAAGGGGTTAGAGTAATGGGAATTTCCAAACATAAAATCTAAACCCTACCTGGAGTTATACATGAAATTAACTCTGATTGCCTAATGAGTCCCCATTTGGATACACATCACAACCACAGTGAATTTCCACGATGTGCAATTTTTTGTGCAGTCATAACTATCTAATAGCACCTTAAGCAAAGAGACAGAAGTTTGCTGAGAGCTGTGTGTGAGACTTTAAATAATACTCTGCATTTCAGACTGGAAAAGCCGAAGCTGCAGACTGTCCCTTCCCAGTTTGTATTTTGCACTGGTTAATACATGGCCCCTCTCTGGTGGTAAATCAAGGTTCCACAGCCTGGAGGTCAGCAGGAGATTCCAGGTCTTTAGCTCTTGTATTTCTCTTGTGCAACAGAAAGTCAAAAAGTTTCTCTTTACCTGCACATTTTTTTTAGTATTAATTAATCTTCATAAATAAGATCACATTCAAGTTTTAAGAGTGACCTGAACTTAAGGATTGCACAAATTTAAAACAAAAAGAAGTTTTTGCAAGTAAACCAGAGACTTAAGTTCTCAATTCCAAACTTGTACTGACAATTCAAATGGAGCATTATCCAAAGGCAATTGTTGTTTACAAAGAGTAAGAAGTTCCTTTGGAGCACTAATTTTTTTTTGCATGTATACTGCTTTTCCAAAAGAAATCAAGGTAATTGCAATGGTAAAGCTTGCTTTATTTGTGGCCTCTTGCAACCCACTCCTCAGCAGGTTTTTCTGTTTTGCTGCATTTTCACACATCTTCAGTTAATTTACATTTTTAGAGAAGCTTCACAGGGCACAATAAAACTTCCTCAAATGTTGATTTGAGGGGTCACTATGCCATGTTTTTGTTAATCTTTCATTTTCACAAACAACACATTGATATAATATCTTAGCAGGCCATATACTTTTAGTTGTGCTGATGTGAGAGCTGAGGGAGACTGGAATGTAGCACACAGCCTTACCCACTTTGGGATATTCTTGCTTCTTAACATCTCTATCCCTCTGAAATGTAAAGCTCTTCTGTACCCTCTGGCAGACAAAACCAGTCAAAATAACTCAAAACAGAGGGAAAATCTGGAAAAAAAAATCTGGTAATATGGCTTGTCCATCCTGAACTTGTACTTCAGAAAATTTAAAGCAACAGACATGTAAAGCTTAAAGAAGAAAATGTTAATGATTAATTAATTATAAATAATTAAAAAGCTCTTGATAACTAATATTGTTGTAGGCACAATTTTAAAAAATCACAACAGGCTATAAAAACATCTATGTGAAATAAGATATGTGAACTCCACTCCACTATTGTTTTCATTTAACCTGTCTACAACAAAATTTATTTACTCACCATAATAACGCAGAACTTCTGGATATGCTCCCTGTTCTAATTTGCCATTTTCATGTGCACTAAAAATTAGTTGCCTTACTTCTTCCTAGTAAGTGATACGGATTGTTGCTGACAATTGCCAAGAAAGCAGTATATTAAAAATCTATCAATTATTAATTACTTCAAAATATTTTATTAAATGCATTATGAAAACTGAACATGAGACTTTTTTTTCTAATTGCAATACACCTGTTATTTTGCACACTTAAAATTGAAAACTTAGCAAATTTCTTTGGCTAATACGAGATCTTCGATATCTGTATCTGCAGAAGTTTCTTGTGAGTAAATATGAAGAATAAAGAGAATATTTAGCAGTCACAATTAACTGGCATGTAACAACAGCTTTGTGAATGGTATAAAGAGGTAAATTCTACACTAAAATTTCCTTTCAGGTTTTTATATTACGTGCATTCTCAAATCAGTTTTAGGAGTCTTCCAGTAAGACAGCTGATCCTAGAAGGTATTGAAAAACCCAAAAACAGCATTTAAATAAATCAGTCCTTATAGGACTGAATCCTAAACCAAGTGACCAGCAGTACCAAGCAACACTGTCCTGTTCAGCTATGGACAGATTCTAACACAAATCGATGATTCTCCACTCAAAAATCCTTTAGTTTGAAAAGAACTTTTCTGGTAACAGTCATGTAAATAAACCCATTTTAAAAAGAGCCAAATAACCTGATTTCAGATGTGATAGGAATAATCATAATATATGACAAATTGTCTCTTCAGAAAATGTGCCTGTAAAACTTGCCCAAGAGCATCCAAGTGCTTTACTCCAAAGCAGAGTTTAAGAGATTACAAATATACGAGGTTAATGTGATTAAAATTAGCAATAAAACCATAAATAAAACAAATGGGTCTGCCAAGGCCTCACTTAAAAATAAATGTAACGGTCATACAGAGACACAGGAATTACATGCTACAAAAGAAATTAGCTATTTAGACACAGAAATTTCTTATAGTGCCAAAGGCCACTAAAAGGCATTTTAAACACAAGAGGAAAAATAATTTGTGATAATATTAACTTAATAAAACAAGGCCCAGATACATCTTCTGCCCTCAGGGCAAGATCACACTGACCTTGGATCTCCTCTAAGCTCTGTGTCTTGTCCCCATGTCCACACAACAGAATTATCCTTGTGTGAGTGTGTCTGTGCTCTCAGGAACTGAAACCCTGTGAGAGTTTGTTGCTGTACCATGGAGAGTGGCATCTTGGTACAGAGAATATTAAAGGTGGGATGGTACTGGAGGACTGGAGAATGGTGGGAGGCAAGCTTAATGCAGTCCTGCCCACACAAATCATGTCCTAGTGTGGCCTCAGAACTGAGCCAGGGACGAAGTTAGATATT
Organism: Taeniopygia guttata; assembly: GCF_048771995.1. Lineage (NCBI taxonomy): Eukaryota > Metazoa > Chordata > Aves > Passeriformes > Estrildidae > Taeniopygia > Taeniopygia guttata. Next base: position 88,870,824 of record NC_133027.1, read on the forward strand.
GTGCAAGATTAATATAATATCATATATCATATCATATAATAATATACTACAATACCTACACAAAGAGCAGCCAGGCTTGCTTACAGGCCCAGTACACATTCTGTGGCACCAGCCACACGGAAGGTGAACCTGTAACTGGCCATGCAGATGACCTGCCTGAGTAACTCTGGCTGCTGAGTAAAGTATTGTTAGGCAATGAGGGCAAGGAAGTCTGTATGGGTGGGTGCTTCAGGAGGTGAAATTTCTGGGATAGATTTATCATGCTGCAGCTCCCACTTGCATTCATATGCATGCATCCTGTTAGAAATGTCATACCAGATGCTGTTTCCTGGCAACAGGCCCAACACCCCCTTTCTCTTAGGTGTGAATTTTGACAACTCCAATTCACTGGAGCCCTAGTTATGTTATCTTTTCTAAATGCTTAGAGACTAAAAAGACCTCTTGCTCTTTCTGCCATGGACTTATGTGCTACTCGGGCCAATTTCCAATGCTTTATTACTCCAAAAATATCTTCTCTTATGTGTAGCACAATTACTACCACTAAATAGGGAAGGATGGAAACATTCTGACTCGAGCATGGATAACACAAGTCCTTTTTTGCTGTGTTGTCAGTCAGAGCTGTTGTTATGCTTGGCATATGTCACATCAATGTATAAAAAATGCCCATGTCAGTCAAATGTATGTTATGTGTAGATTGGATGTCAATCTAATGTTTTGTATTAAAATCAGTGCCACAAAACATGCACAACTTTATAAACATCACTGGGGAGATTTTCATTTGGAAGTGTACAGCTGCTTGCAGCCATCATCAGCACAACACCTTAAGAGCTCAGAAATACTTGGGAAATTAAACTTCAGAAGAGGGACACTAAAATACCAACTTCACTTCTCTGTTGTTGCTCACAGACTAAGGGGAGGTCATCTATGCCACTTGCTTCTCCCCATGGTTTGTCTGCTGCTAGGAAAAACACAGAGAAAAGCTGAGTTTCCAACAAAGGGAACTGCAGAGCAGGGGGTGCTGGGGCTGGCACAGGCTGACACTGTGGCTCCTGTGAGAGCTGTGCTATGCCTACATGAGTCCTACACGCAGGAGTGGGAAAGGTGGGAGAGGTGGGGACAAAGGCCAGTCCCAGCTGACTGCTGGGAGCTCAGCAGCACTTCCAAGCCTACACAGACTTGCTGCCATGGGAGAAGCTGGGAGGCTTTCAGGGCAGATGGTCACTGGATATGGACTTGGGGTCACTGTAAAGCTGGTCCCAGTGTCACTGTGGATGTTTCCTGAGGAACTTTTTTCAGCCAAGCACAGCCCAGGGTTGTTTTTTTTTTTGCTCACACAGATGCTGTGGCCTGGCTAATCCAACAGCAGTTTTGAGAATAAACACTGTTTATAAGCATTAATTAATCTTTGCAATGAGGACATTGTTGTTAACCCTGTTGTATGTTTGGGTCACATCTGTAGTTGGTGCAGGCTTGTTCAGTGGCCTGATTCCCTTAGAATGGTTCCAGCTTGTGGCATTATGGATTTTGTCTAGAGACACTTGAGCAAAAAACAGACCGAGGATTATCAGACAGATATTGGGAATTCTGCTGTGCTTCTGAATCTCCAAAATACTTACTTGTGAATCATGTGGTCAAAGAAAGCAATCTTGCACACAGACAAGAATATAAAGCCATCTTTGTGGTCATTCTGAAAGTTCAAGAAATATATCATTTCATCTGCATTTGACTGACTGGGCTCAAGTGATTATTGAAAGAAAAGGTAGCCTGTTGTAGCCTATTGCTTGCCCATATATACCTATTTTCCCAGTGTGACATTCTGTTGTTAATCAAATGAAATCTATTCATGTCTTCCACTAAATTACCAGATTTAAGCCAAAGAAACTGCTTAGTATAAAACAGCTAACACAAAGTAGATGCATAAATGGGGAAAGAGTTGTATTTTGCTGGCTTTTAAACACCCAAGAGGTTGAAGATTTACCTCTTGGTTTCACAAAGCAGTAGGCAAAACCAGTGATTTCAGTTCCAAACAGGATTTTCAGGGTTCTGTCAATGTTTTCTCTTTTTTTTTGATTCTGAGGCACCAGATGTTCATGGGGGAAGGAGCAGGAAATCCACTCTCTAACCCCATTCCCTAATTCAAGTTGTTACTTTTGGAGAGAAACCTATACATCATCTTTGTATATTAGCAAGAGATCCCATGGCAGACATAAAGATGCTGGAAAGGCAAAAGGTCAGGATGAATAAGTGGGAAGAAGGATGCTCAAAGGGGCCTGAAGCTACCTCCCTTCCAAACAAACAGAAACCCCCTAAAAAATGACCCTAAAAGGGGTCTGGTTGGAGGCACATGGACAAGTTCACAATAAGTGGCCCTGCAAGCAATGTTCCTTAATCCTTTAGAAAGGCAGTTAGACTGTGCTCCAGAAGTTCACCAGAGAGTACAGGCTCCCAGTCCCCAACAAAAAGGGAGTTAATCACCTCAAACCTCATGCCAGGGGTTGTGAATGACAGCACACAGGCTTTTAAAAGGCAGAACATAACAATATTAGACTCATGAAAGAATACACACATTTGGCATTAAAAGGATGGCATAAATATTTTTAAATGGCTCCTGGATCTGTAAAACAGTCTCTTTATCTTTGCAAGAAAATATATGTTCATTGAAAAACTGCTGGATTGGGAAAAAAGTTAGAGCCTTGCAGTGTTAGAGCCCCAAAGTCTTGGTAGCAATTTTTCATAATTTTGTTAATTTTCACTAATATGACAAGTACGTTACTAATATGATTGTTTTGTTTAAAAACTAATACCACTATTAATATGTTACAGTGATAAATTACTAATGATAATCTATCATGAAGGCAAAATAGTGACATAATTAATGCAGTGTTACTATTGTGCAATAGCAATTTGTTAACTCCATGCAAAGCACTCAAAGAAAGACTTTATTTTTAATATTTTTTTCTGTAATTGCTTTTACCCATATTTACAGCAGAAAGATCTGCTTGCAAAAGAGAAACTCAGCACCTGAGTCTTTTCTTTTTGGTCCAGCAGATGCAGGCTCTTAGGCTGACAGATTTAATCTCAACCTTACTCTAGAATCTGGATATTTTCTTTTAGGCAAGACTTTTACTGCTGTTTTTAAGATCTTTTTTCTACTGTCTTGCACAACAGTGCAGCTTATTACAGAGCTCTCACAATGCAACCATTTTATGACCAGGGGATACATTGTCATATTGCATTGATTAAAACATTCCCAGTCTACACATCATTGCTTTTTTACACACACATTTCATATGCAATCTCAGGGAAGGTAAACTAATACAGAAAACAGCTTTGCAAAGAATCTAGTTACTTTACCATAAAGACTTACGTCCCAAATGAGAAGAATGGAGGAAAATGTGCATATTCGTAACATTCTTTCAAACTTTGCCTGCAAAAGAGCCTTTTACAGTGCCCATTTCCAGCCGAGATACTCCATCATAGACATTATAAAGATACTTAAGTATGGATCACATTACTGCAGCTCGTTGCACACTTTCTCCTGTGATCCTTCTACTTCTATCCCCACTCAGGCCAGTAATTAGTGTCCTCTGCCAGCCTTTTCCAAAGCGTGCTCTCTGCACAGGTGAGCAGGGTAGTCAGGATGGACTCAGCCAGGGATCTGCTGGATTTGGGCCTACTCACTCTCGAGACAGGCACTGCCACTTACTCCATTTGTCACCAGCACTGCAGGGTCCTCTCTGCTCCTGCTCATCACATCGGGGTGTGATACAGTAGCTAATTATAAAATCAATCATTAGCAGCTCTGTAAAGTCAGAGGAAATGCTGTCATGCAGGTCTGGTGTGATTTTCCATAACTTCCCACAGCTGGAAGCAAGAGGTTGGAAAACTCTGCCCAGTCTGACTGGTGAAAGTGTTTCTAACCAGCAGTTAGTGAAAGACTGCAGGATCCATCACAGGATCCCTCTATCACCTATGCATGTGATGTGACAAAAAACACTATTTAATTACATCTATTTAATACTACCACTAGCTCTGCCATTTTCTGGTCACTGTAATAAAAAAGTTTAATAATACTAATATTAATATTAATATTAATAATAATAATAATAATAGAAATCCTGGAGCAAACAAAAGTTTATCTTGGTAGAAATATTTTCAAGCAACTATTCAGCTGGACTTACACAGTGGAATTCATCTTGGATTAAGTACTGCATTTGTTTTTTTAAATGCATAAATAGAGAAAGAAAATTTAAGCTATCCAGTGTAGCTTTGTTTAATAAAAATCTGCATGGCATTACTTCTTCATATCTGCAGAGCCAACACAGCACTGCCTGAATATTCCCAAAAATTAATAAAAAACACAATTGTGCAAATCTGTTTTACAAAGCATAACAAAGACTTTTGCCCTCTTTTAAGCCCACATGAAAACTGGCTTTGCTGTTCAGCAAGCCATATCTAAGAGTGCAATAAAAATACCCTTGTGCACCCACAATGCTTAATTTTCACAAAGTTTTATGCTGAAATAAACTGTTTTTAAAGGATTGTAAAGCAACATGTTTCTAAAGTCACATCTTCAATGCTCTGGCATGTCCTTTTGAAAAGTTAGTGGAACGAAGACAAGTTCTGAAAGCAGTACAGAATGATGGCACCATTTGGAACCACAACAAAATTATTTCTATCTTCACTCTCATTTAAAAAAAAAAAAAAAAAGAGCCTAAGAGCTGAATATAGATTAAATATAGTAATTCAAATCTGGCTGAGAAGCTGCGAACTTTTATGCCAAGTTCTAGCCTGAAATGAATTTAAATGGCCACAAGTAAAAAATCCACAAAGGAGAGATTGCAATGAAATCCTAGCAGGGAAATAAAAATAGCATCGTAAGCAAATAGCGTAACCTTAAAAAGGGAAGCAGAGAAAGCAGAAACTGGGAAATATTCTTGAACTTCTGTATAAAAGAAGAAGAAAAAAGTAGGACAGCAGAGCTAGGATCACTGTGGAAAACCAAGTGATGGTGTTTCTTTTGGTATTTGAAACACTGAAGTGAGGTCAGACTGTGAGGGGGTGACCTGAGGGCTGCCAAACTATTAAGAGCAACTCCAAAGCCTGCATGGCAATTGCTCCACTCTGTCTATGACCCAATCAAATTGCCAGTATTTTACTGTAAAATAGTTTACAAATACCTGTGCTGTTCTAAAATGTAACTTGCAATGCAACCCTGTATTCCTTTAGAGTGTCAGTATAATACGTATGCATACTCTTTTTTTTTTTTTTTTTCCTGTGCTCACTGTACATGCAGAGCTCCTTATCCCAACAATTAACAATAGCTTTATGAAGGATTAGTGAGACAAGGTTTAGGGGGTCAAACTGGTGATCCCTTTGCAGAGAGAGGACCTCTGCCCACAGCAGACACAGTATTTAAGGTACAATAAGGCACAAATTGTCAGTATGTTTCCAAAGCCGAGGCAGCTGGTTGTGGGAATGGTAGCCAGTATTGTAGCAAGAGGCTCAGGATTTGGAAACCCATCTGATGGGTTTTGAACCCATGGATTTGGAAACCATCTGATGATTGGTAGCTGTCACAAAGTATTTTCTCTTTATTGTGTAACGGGTTGAGTAAATCGTCTTGTTTTCCTATTTAACTACTCTTTCTATTGTCTCAGCTGTATTTCTCTTTCCATACATGAACAGGAAAGGTAATGCTGTACATTCTGTGGCATTTGAGGACATCCTAGAAATGATTGAGCAGGGAGACATCAGGAGGTGGTGCTCTTCCTTAATACAAGAAGGAATAAAATATAAGCCATGGAGAATTTCTGGAGTCTTTGGCACAATTCCTGAGAGGTGCGGTGCCTAAAATTCCTCAAATACCCCATGGCAATTGCAGGGCATTCCTTCCTGGGTAGCTGACAGGCTTGGTACGCTGCAAGTCAGCCTCCTGCTTCCCTAGGCACTTCCACCAGAGCCTTGGGCAGTTGGGATCTGATAGGATCAGGTCTGTGGAAAGGGATTTCTAGACTGATGAAGTGCATTGAGGTCTTTTTCAAGTAGTACTGACAGGAAATATACTGGTATTTCAAAATAGAGAAACTTGCTGCCAAAGGAGGGCTGCAGGTGGAACTTGTCATGCTAACACTTCCTGTACAGTTCCTATAATAAACTCCTATTTCCCGACAGGGAATTCCCACAGCATAATAATAATAATAATAATAATAATAATAATAATAATAATAATAATAAATGATAGATCGATCGATCAATCGAGCGATAGATAGATAGATAGATATAGATAGATAGATAGATAGATAGATAGATAGATAGATAGATAGATAGATAGATAGATAGATAGATAGTAATAATATGCATGCTTTCCTGTCCAGCTTGAATTTTCAGGAAACTCAGTGAAGAAACTTAAGGCTGGAAGGTTCCACCCGTCTCCCCCCTGCACACAGTATCCTTCCCGCTGGAGCGGGCGATGCCTTTGGAACCGCTGCCTTTTCCCTGGGAGCGCCGGACGCTGCGGGAGGTGATGCGGCCGCTGCCCCTGGCCCCACCGGCCCCAGCAGCCAAGGGAGGAGGAACAACCTCAGCCCCCAAACCTGCGGGAACAACTTCCTGTCCTTCATGCCTCCCACCGCCACCCCATAGGGTTATATTTAAAGATAAATATATATATATTTAAATATTTGTAAAAACAGCGATTGATAAATGCAGCTAGTAAATAACCACCCTTAAATTAAAAAAAAAAAAGAAAAAAAAAAGAAAAACACCCCACACAAGCCATAATGATGATGATGATGATGACGGGAGGGGGGGAAATAAATAAATAAAAGCGAGCGAGAGTCGGCGAGGGAGAGGGAGGCAGGTTCAATTATCTAAACAAAGAAATCATGGCGGAGTGTTTACATTTGGCAGCCCAAAGCCTCTTGGATTACGGAACCCCCCCCAAACCCAAGCGGCCCCCCCCGGCCCCCCGCAGTCGCGGCTCGCCGGAGCCCGCCCGCCGACACCTCGCCGCGGCCCGGGTAAGTGCGGAGCTTGCGGCGGCCGGACCCGGGCGGGCGCTGGGGCGGGGGCGAGCAGCTCCCCCCGCCTGATGCGTGTGTGTGTGTGTGTATGTGTGTGTGTGTGTGGCTGTGTCGCGGGGGGCACCCGGGCTGCGCTCGCCGCCGCGCCGGCCGGGGGCCGCCTGTCCCCGTGCCCGTCTCTGTCCCCGTGCCCGTCCCCGCCCCGGGGTCACGGCGCCCGGCGCTGACTGGCGGCTCCGCCCCCGCGGCCGCCCCCCGCGCCCCCCGCCCGCCGCCGCCGTGCCCCGCCGGGCGCGGAGAACTGCCCACCCGGGCATGGAGGGGGAGGCTTCGCCGCCGCGCCCGCACCATCGCGGGCCTCCGCTCCTGGGGAGCGAGAGGCCCCGAAATGGGCAGCGGGGGGAGACGCGCGGACGGTGGCGGGGCGGCTTGATGAGGCTCCTTTTCCCGGTGTCCGAGAGGCGCAGCGCACAGCGAGCGTGGGCACCGGCGGAGGCGGTTGGGAGCTGGCAGCAGTTCAGAACCCCTCTCCCCAGAACACTCTCACCCTGGAACCTGCCGACTGCCAAATACCCTTGACCCGAATGTCCTCTCTCCGAAATGTTTTTATTCTGCAAATGCTCTTATCCCCCAAGTGCCATCAGCCTCCAACACCCTCACCTTCAATGGTTCTTGCCCTTGCTTCCAAACATCTTGCCCCCAATGCTTTTGTTTCAGTCTCCCTCACTCCCAAATGCCCTTGTCTGCAGACAGCTTCACCCCCGAACAGCACCAACCCTGATCTTGCTCTAAAACATCGGCACTCCTAACATTTTATCCCCCAAAAGCCTCTTGCTCCCAACCTCCCTCAATCAAGGAATGGCTTTAGCTTTTCGTACTGCTTAGAACTGTGTTCCATGTCCTACCCCCCTCCCCCCCCCTCCCCCCACCACCACGACACACGCACCCGAAACAGCCAGAAAGACGCCTGGATCCCTCCCCCTGCCAACACCAGCCCCCACACTGCTGATCTGACACTGCGCCCCCCGCCCCCGCCATAAGCCACTGCTGTGAAATCTGGAAATGACCTTTTCAAACAGGCTGCAAGTGTTGCTCCCATGTGTCCATCAAAAAGTCCCCCGGCCCCGGACACATCTCAGTGCTAGAAAGCTGTAAAACTAAATTGGCGCCTCTGTCCTGCTGGATGTGGCTAAGGGGCAGTGACCTCCCTGGTTTTGTGACCCGAATACACTGGCTACGAGTCCTGCTGTGCCACACTTACCCCCATACTGGAATGTTTGGGAGATGCATGAATTCCTTCCAGGGCTTGGCAGCAAAAGGACTAGCAAAATGACTACTGAGGTAGCAGGACATAGGGGCTGGGGAAGACACTTGGCTGGTTCCAGGCTGTTTCTGTCACAGTGATGAACCTACAAATATTTCTGAGGCTGTGCTCCTACATGTCCCAAATTCAGAGTGCATTGAGCTATGTGAGATTGAGAAAAGTAGCAAAGATAGGTTTTTATTATCTCTTTGAACTGTTTGACTTGAAAAGTTCGTGGAGGTCAAATTCATGAATGAAAGAAAAATGCTTTATATTGTAGACTTATGAAGCAGTGTAAGTGAAAAAGGGTTTGGGACAGGGAGTTTGAGACATTCACTGTTCATGCTCATCTGTGGGAGTGGGCTTTACTGTTGTGTGTTGTGTGATGGTGAGAAGCCTGTGCTCACAGCAGCATTGTGGTGATGGTGCGCCGAAACAGTAGAGTGAAACAGAAATGGGTGGAAGTGCTTATGGGTGTCATGGCTGGGTGTGTTTATCCAAGGGCTGTAGCTTTGGTTCTCAGTGTGTGTATCCATCCCTTTGCTATGTCTAGGGCCACCAAGGGAGAGGCAGTGGCCTGGCCAAGGGTTGTGTGGCTAGCTACAGACCCTTGATTTCTGTCTTCCATTACCAGATGTTGTGGTGACATGTTGCCTGACAAGGGTACAAAACACAGGTTAACACCAAATGTCAAGCCATGCAAAATTTTGGTTCTGGAGAAATCTGTGAAGAAAGTTATGTTTCCATTGCTTAGAAGGTCATTACTCAAAATCTCTTGTTTTCTTTCCTCTTGTTATTCCCTCCTCTATGCGGCTACATTCTCCTACATTGACGTTTTGGCCAGAGTTTTCTGGGTTTGTACACTGTGCGGATAAAAGGCCTATTGAGGAAATTCCCCATGCACTTCCATCTTTTGTCATTTTACATCCTAGAATCTCTGAAGGTCTGAGGCTATTTTCTCAAGGAAAGCTCTTAATTTAATTGGCCTGTTAACTGTTAATTGCTGTTCTGTTCTGGCTATTTGCTTGAGTATCATGTCAAACCTTCTTTTCTGGTCTGGAGGCTACACTGGTGATATGCTCTGATCTCTAAACTGCTGTTGATTTCTACTGTGCTGTTGAAGACCAAGGTAATATTTCTCTTCTTAATGCAAACTGACATTGCCTTAGATTTAAGAATTTTGTTGAGCAAGGTGTCCCACTTAAAACTGTTAAAAATCTCAATTTTATGGCTGCTAAAAAAAAAAAAAAGAAACAAAAAAAAAAAAAAGAAAAAAGGCTGCCCTGAGACATGGCATTGAAATAATTTTGTTTCTATTCTGCAGTAGGAATGTGTTTAGAGGAGAAAAACATCCAAAGATGGGCAAAACAATGACGAGTTGATGGGTAGGTGGTTAACAGAGTTCTGCAAGATCTCAAACTGCAGCCATTAGTGTGCTCAGTGTAAGCAGAGCTTGAACTTCCAGTGTGTGCTCTCCTAGGCTGACTGGAAGTCTGGAGAAGGGTTCATTATCTGTCTTGAGGTCTGTGCAGTGTGTGGAACAGTGGCAATGCCAGAGAAATTCCATCCCTAGAAACAATTTCATTCATTTATTGTGAAGTTAGGTTCTGTTTTCAGGTAACTGTAAGATCAATGCTCTGTTTTGGCTGTTTGACCACGATCGTCACACCAAAATGATAAAACAATGCTGGTGGAATGGATATCATTATGTCTCAGGCTGAGGAGAGCATTGCTGGGGCTGGCTCTCTCATGGTGAGTGTTTGTAGGTTTTTGATTAATGCGAGTTCATTCGGGTATTGAGAGAAGAAGAGACCTCTCAAATGATGCTGAATCTTTTCCCCAGTATGTAATAGAATGAAACTCTGAGGCTGTCGTTGGACAGTAAGATATTCTGACATGAATATATATTTCAGAGCTCTGCACAAAATGAGGATTTCATGCATAGGCAACACAGTGTGACAAGTCATATCCTATGTGACCTTGTGCTTACAGTATAAAGTTGTGTAATAATATATTCTGCTAAATTATTGCACAAAATAAATAGAACATACCTCATTTTTATGCTAATAATGATATTTTTCAACTCTAAGCACCTTTTATTCTAAGACCTTAAAGTAAATTACAGGTAGGAATAAACCAAGCTTCACAACACCATTGTGATTTTTTGTATTATCATACAGAGAAAGGTATCATTATTAATTACCATTATTCAATTTTCTGGTAATTATTATCTGATTTGCATGCTCTCTGATACTGTTCTCCCTCCTAATATGTTGACAATAAAATATGATCTTATGAAACAGGAAAAAAATTAATTTCAGCCACGGGAATGGACAGATCTGTCAGAGTTAAGAGGGAAAATAATACTGACTGATTCCTGAAGGAATTAGCAGAGAATTTTGGCAGTAGAATGTATTTCATGTGGCTGGAACAGAAAGTAAATTTGGAATCACTCTGCTGTGTGGTTCATCCTATGATGTAACTGTAGGTAAAAGGCTGATGAGACTGTACAAAGATGTTAGCTGAGGGAACAAAAGAGACCCAAACTGTTTTGTTTAATTCGAATCACAAAGAATAGGATTTGTTTAATTCACGTCTCCCAGGACAGCATTTCCAAAAGGAGGGATTACTGGCTTAGTTCTACTGCCAGTGGTGAAAATGCCATTTACTCCAAGGAGAGCAGATTTAGGCCACTGACAAGTGCTTTTGCAATCCTGTCCTTTATGTTTGTAAAGTGGAAGTGCAACTTTGCATTCCTGATACTCTAGAGTGTGTTTCTTATAAACTTCAGCAGAGAATTTGATTCTCTGTCAGACCCCTGTATGTGGAGGTAGAATAAGATTTCTGGGATAAGAACCCAGCTTGCAATGTTCTTCAGCAGCTTTTTCTCCATCTATGGCAGTGAGGCTGTGTGGGCAGGCAATTAGTACAGCATTTGCTCTAACTTATTAATGCATATTTACAACCTTAATTCCAGTTTAACAGAATGTTTTGTGGTGGAACGTTTACAGAAAGAGCATGTGAAAAAATTATCACTGCCATGTATTAAGCACAAAGAAAGCATCCCAATACAGCTGTGTAGGAGCAACTGACAAGACAGAACATATTACAGCAAACTATCTTTTTCATTAAGTCTGTACAAAATGAGGATTTAACGCATGGGCAGCACAGCCAGTCCCAGCAGTTTAGTGCCCATAATCCCACCTTGAAAATGGCTTCACAATAATAATTACTGCTACAAAATGGACACTGCTTTCCATTTTGGCAGGTCTACTTCACACATAACTAATTGCAAACACACAAGGCAAGGTCTATATTTTCCACTCCACCTAGTTCCAGAAACCTTCCCATAAGATTTCCAGTCTCCAACTGACAACTTCCCTCTGGGCCTTGTTTTGCCATGCTTAAGGCAGAGCATGGGGCAGCCCCCCTTGCTTAGGCATGCTCCAACCATCCCTGGACATTAAGGTGCTATGACATGAATATATATTTGTGAGCTTTGCAAAAAATGAGGGTTTCATGCATAGGTAACACAGCGTGATGAGTAGTATCCGGCATGACCTTGCAAATGCAGGCTGAGCTCCAGAATAAACAGCTCAGAAGAGCGAGGACTATGGCAGATTCCCAGGTCCTGGAAGGAAATCCCAGAGACTTTTCCTACAAAAATTACCTTCTTTAATCACGTGGTAAAGTATCCTGAGAACAGCAATTTCCAACTACTGTTAGAAAGCCAGGCTCATTATTACAGAAAGTCCACAGTCAATGGAACTTGCCACAGAGAGCTGAAAATCCTTGTCATGGCTGGAAATTTCACGGCCTCTGTGTTCCAGAGGATTGTTGGTTCTCATTGTGACAACACCCACATTTATCACTTGTTCAGGCTGTTGTTCCTTTCTCCCGTACATTTTATTGCCAGCTTTTTTCTCTTGCTAAGTGAACAATGGATTGGGAAACTATTTTTCTCTACCTTTCTGAAATAAACTGGGACCTTTTTAAAGTTGAAAATAACATGGTACATATATGGAGATAAGAAAGTGGCTTCCCACATATCCCTTTCTCACAGTTCAAAACAACCTGGTGCAATCTGGCCCTTTCTCAGAGCTGTCTTTGAGTATGGGCTGCCAGACCCTGGGCAAGGGGCAAGACATTCTTGTTCAGGAGAACTAATATGAAATAGGATCTTGAAGTACACATTATTTAGACTGTATCAAAGATCTATATGATTTAACTTTTTTTTTTTTCTTTTTTTTTTTTTTTGTTTGTTTAAGTCTTTTGTGTTAAAATTTCAGTGGGTTTCACTGATATTTTTAGGCGTAAGCCTGAGTCTATGGCTTATGGTCAGTTCTGGAGCAAAAAGCCTTGTAGAAACCAGCCAGGAAAGGATGTGGAGAGTCTGCCTTCCTTTCTCAAAGGTAGGATAACTGTGCCGTTATTGGTGGAAGTTTGTTCACTCCATTTCTAGAAGCCACAGAGATTTTGCAGTCTTCCTGGGTAGCCCATTGACCTAAATCTCCCTTGCCATATTGAATTTCATTACCATTTGTTCTATATAAATTGGACATAAAGAGGAGTCTCTTCACTCCTCTCTGTCTTCTCAAGTATCTGGAGAACTTCACTGTGTTCCTGGCAGTCATCCCGTCTCAGGCCTAAGCAATCCTAGGTTCTTCCTCTGCTCCTCAGAGGTCGTGTTCCAGCCTTGCACTTATTAGTCCAGATCCATCCCAAAGGGTTGAGCTGACTTTGCTGAATTCAGTCTAACTCCAGCCAATGCTTTGACATCTTTCATCAGGATGGGAATTATTTTGGCTTTTTTAGTACTCTTACTGTTTTCTATTTAGTTTCAGTTCTTAGAGCTTTATTATTACACAAGGCTTGGAGACCATGGGGAAAGTGCCGTCAGTAAAAATAAATAATAAATATGTCTTACTATGGCAATATTCCTTATCTTTAGAATATACTTTTCTTCCTGAGTTTTATCTTTCTTCTCTCTCGTTTTCTAGGTGAGGAGATAATTTTAGGTAAATGACAATTCCACTTCTATTTCCAGTGTAAGGATATAATTGTTTGTAGTGTAACAGTCCCATGCTACATCACTGTCCTATATATTTACAAGAATAAGTTATTCTGGTTCTCCTTTTTTCTGTGGTCTATTAGGGAAATCATGCCTAAATATTAGAATTATTGGTAAATAGATGCAGACACAGCAGATCATAAAGTCAGTGCATACATTTTGGCCTAAGACCACATTCATTTTGCTTCTAAAAAGCATTCTATGGAGTATAATATATTCAAAAATATTTCTTAAATTGTGAAGTCTTTGAGGTTGGGATATTCATAAATGTTTGCAGAGTACCTAGAATTCATCTCTGATTGGGGCCTATGGGTAATTTAGAAACATAAATATTTAATGGTAATGGTAATTGCCCCTTTTTCAGAATAATAATGTCTTTGAAGTTCCATCTTGGATGAGTGAAACCCCCTTAATAAATTTCTCCCACCACTTTGAAGAATATTTTCTTGTCAATGGAAGCATTTCTGGAATTCATAGTTCTGTATATTACAAAAATGCCACACTTCATAAATTGCAGAACTGTTTGTTCCAACCTGTCTCCTGCTAAGATGAGCAGAAATTGAGATGCAAGTGGCACCATGGATTGTGTTCCGTGGGTGTTCCTGCCTTGATGCTTTAGTTGAAGTGAAGAATAATGTTTGCAGGGGTCAGGCCCACTTCCAGCACTGGGATTCTTGTTGTACAGTGGTCTCCCAGAACCAAAACTGGATTCCTTTGGAATTAAACCACACCAGAAACACATACTTGGGAGTGTTTCTTCCCTTGGAGCAGACCAGAACATGCAGAGAATTACTTCAAGTGACTAATGAAAACTTGACAGAATATTGACTATATGATACCAACTTCCAAATGGCTGTATTGACAGCAACACTGGCAAATAAATAATACATATTTTTAAAATTTCTGTAATTACATGTTTACCCAATAGGCCAGAACAGATCTGTCCCAAGGAGCTGTTGCAGTCTGAGTAAATAATACATGTTTTAAAGTCCATAATTACATATTTAAACTATAGACTATCGAGGAAATAATACACATTTTAAAAAGTCCATAATTACATATTTACATGATAGTCTGTAAATTCTGTAATTACTTATTTACACAATAGACCATAGCAGCTGTTACAGTCTATTATGGTAACTCCCATAGAATTATATTATGGATTTTTCTATAACTTAAAAAAAGTATATTTAAATTGAAAATTGTATTGTTAGTCTTTAAAAAACCCTCCACAAATCTCTAAAATAGGAAAATATGTGTAAAGTTAAAAATTTAGGATAATACAGAGATGGGGAAGTTCTTATCCCTTCATGGTAAATGTCTTTTGTTAGCATGAGGAGCTTAGGATTTTTCATTAATTTCAGAATTTCTTTACTTAGGTAGCAGAAATATAAATATGCAACATTCCATGATTATACTTTCCTTATTGTCATGTCGACATTCAATTTGGATAAGCATTCAGGATTCTTAAATTCTTCAGTTCCTGTTCTGCTCTTATTAAAATCAGTGATAAAACTCCCATCAACCCTGGTTTCAGAAATCATTTATATTGAGGACAGCACTTACACATGTACTTGAAATCAATGGCACTTAACCATCTTTTAAAAATAAGCACATACTTAAGGACTCTCATGAATTCTGATGGACCGAAACATGATTATATGCTTTCCCGAATTGGGATACTGTCTTCCGTGGAGGCAGGATTGGAACCTTCCTCTTCCATGGCTTTATTGATGGGCCACAGGTTTTTTGTTGCTCATGCTGTGGCTTCTCCCTGAGGAGACGCTTTTTTAGAGTGTTTAACTCCAGACATATGTGTGAGAGAATTGGTGATACAGCAAATGCCTTGCTGTTCCTTTGTTCTTTGTGGAGAGCCATGAATTGAGAATTCATCCAGTGTTTTCCATAGCTTAGAGGCTGAATTTATTCCTCATGTTAAAGACTGGATCAATACACCTAAATGAGACTTCTGTCCATAATTACTACTAAATAGCAGGGCTAAATCAAGCAAGTCAGAATGTGACATTTAGCTCAGCCGGACCTTATGCATTTAGTAAGGAAACAGAGTATGAGAGAAACCTTTGATCCCCACTGTTGGTTTCATTAAAACATTGGAGTTAAGAGAATCTGTGCTGTCGGGAGCCCCATTTAAGCCTTGCCATAAATGTGATGAAATATGCAGGTACTTTTTAACGAGGGTTTGAAGGGTGTTCAATTGCTGGTCACACATTTTGACTGAAAGCACCAGGTAAAGAGCTGAAGGTTTTGTCTTTCCTTCACAATGAGCATTACAGCATCACATTGGGTAAAGAAATATCTGATCAGAAATAAAGAAGACTTTTTGTCAAGTGAAATATGCAGAAATTGAAACTGAGTCTCATAGAGAAAGAAAATCCTCAACAATACACACTTCTGCTATTTTTTGATGTAGATCCTCCCGGATGTTGTTACTGACACCAGTGCACACATTTGGCTATTTGGTTTAGGGCCAAACTGAAAGTCAATATCAATATCAATCCTTTGTTAAAATTGCAAAGGTGATAGAAGGAATGATTTAAGAGAAGGAGCCTAATTCTTATCTCTTCCATGGTGTTTTTTATCTATGTAAAACAGATGAATTGCGTTACCTGACTGGTCAGTCTTTGAAACCTGTAAATGAAAACAAAGGATGTGTGGGATTAGAGAACTAAAAACCTGAGCAGTAGCTTCTAGGTTATGTAGGAACCATATTTAAGTGGATTCAGTCAAAAGCAACTGGAGTCTTGCATTCTCCACAACAAATACTTGCATTTGAAATATAAAAAATTAGAGTACCTCTGTCTCCTGTTGGACAGCCCTGTGGCATTTAGTGGGAATAACCAATGCTCTTCATGGAAGCACTATCCCTTGCAAAACTGTCAAGGTCAATTGCTGTGTCATTTTTCTACTCTGTTTTTCATTAAAACATACACACATCAATGTTTGCTGGGTTTGTAGTACTTCCAACCTTTCCACTTGAGCTAACGTACAGGAGCTGTCATCTTTTCCATGTGCACTCTGCGCCTGTGAGTTACTCACATTCTTTGAAGGTTTTGTGGATCTGCAGCTTTTCACCAGGTGAATGTTGAGAGCTTTCCCTTCTCCCAGCCCTTCGGATTTGCAAGGCATCCATCCTTGCAGGCACAGCACCTGCCAGGAGTCCTGGGATATTTTATTGCTAAGGAAAGATTTTTTGTTCATGCAACTGTGGCAGTTCTCTAAGAATTCTAACCTCAGGCTGGACGCATCCACAAGTACACAATATAAGTTTATACAAAGAAACAAGACGTGTTGCACAATATAAGCTTTATAAGGGAAAGCTTTATTATCATATGCATTTTGGGCACCAACCAGCTTGTTTTATTGTGAAAAATCCTACTGGAGAGTCAGTATAGGGAATATTACATGAAGAAGGCAGGCAGATTCCAGCACATTTTATTTGCCAATAAGCAGGACTTTGTACTTGTAATTTTGTTAATTGTCAGAAGTAATTCAAATTCATCAATTATCAATGAGTAATTCTATTTGAAGTGTTTATAGGAAAAGTTAAAATCCCTGTTGGATAGACACAACACTTTCTCCTTTAGAGATACATAAATTTAGTAGAGTAAGCTGTCTCACATGGTATTTTGGAATGTTCTTGAAAAATTACATTTGAGGCTGAAGTGGGACTTTATTTCTATCTTCCTGTATTTGATGGGAGAGGATGTGTCATTTTAAGGAGACAGATCCAGACTTTCCTCAGAGGTGCTCAGTAAGAGAGGAAGAGGCAGTAGGCACAGGCTGCAATAGGAAAAAACTCTGATTAGGTTTTAGGAAGAATTTATCATGGTGGGTTGGTCAAATGCTGGAACATATTACCCAGACAGTCTGAAATCTCAGACTTGGGCAGTTTTATTGCACTGAATTCCTGACTCTCTTTTGTAGGTTGCCATAGGACAGATTTTGGCTGTGTCCCTCACCACCTTGCCCTTGTTCTGCAGAGAGCTTTCTGATTAAAATGTGATGTGCTATATAAAAATAAACTGTTACTATTACTAGTTTGTGGTGGTCCTCAATTGTGATGGAAGAACAAGTGATTACATCACTTGGCAGCTATGATGATGAATATATATTTGTCAGAAATAGTTATTTACTTTATATGCACTTGTTAGTTTTCTTTTACTGCTTTTTTATTATAATGGAACTTGAGGGCAGAGACAGATTTCTTCCCTGCAGTGTTAACTACAGTAAGAAGTAGCATTATGGAATGTCATCTATTGCCTCTTAGAATGATAAATATTTCTGAGACAAAACATTGTGAAAACCTATATGTATAAATTCCTCTATCCCAGCTATTAGGATGAAGAGTAAAACTGCATCTTACTACTACTGGGGATTTGTCAGAGACTAAATGACTCTTCTCAGGTAGAGAACACCTCCTTTCACACACTTCCCACAGTTTCTTTGCTGTTCTTTAAGGTCATAATGCTAGCAGTGGCTTTTCTATACAGATCAACATTTTGCATTTGATGCTGCAGAGGAACACTGTGAGACATGGATGAGCAGCCTTTAAATACTTTTTTTCTTGGTCCTTTATACCTTGTTAAGTTGAAGAATATGTGAATATAATATTGAAGTGGCTGTGCCTCTTCTACAGCACAGTCAGGCAAGAAGGCCTGTATTGCAGGTGGATGGACTGGGACTTGGAGAAACTAAAGGACCTTCTCAAGCTGCCCTAGGAAGGAGGCAATATAGGTAACAGAGAACTGAGGAATTTTGCCTTTTTTCCTCTATGCATTAGTCAAGAAAAGATGGTGCAGACTGGTCAAGATACTTATTTTCCTTCTGTCTTAAATGTGTTCTGAGAGCTGAACTTGATGAATTTCAGTGGCCATCAAAGCAAGGAAGGTTTGGCTGCGGCTCTTAACAAGTGAGAGCAGTGTGGGGAGGTGTTGTTAGCACAGCAGGCACTCCCAGCTGTGCTAATGGCCCGCAAACCTGACCCCCTCAGTGAACTGCCAGGCCTCTCTAGTTCAAAGAGGAGAAAGGGGAATTGGGCTGTAGTTAGTGCAGTTCATCTGGTTTCTCTTGCATGGAGTCTGGATCCTTTGTTTTAAAGGATGGTGGGAAAATACCGAGAAGAGGGATGAGGTAAGGGCTGACTGAGGAGCAGGAAGTGTTCTATGAGGCAAAATGACCATGGCTATAACTTCCCATAGCAGCAGAGCAGAATGGCTCTGGTTCTGCCCCATTGACTCAATTAAACAGTCAGTTAAAATTACAGGTGTAAGAAAGACCAGAAAAAAAAAAAAAGCAAATTTTATGATACAACAGATTTTATTTACATGTAAGAAAAGTCTTAAATATTGTTCAGTATCTACTGCTTTTGTTCAAAGGATGTGCGTTTTTAATATCCAACTGAATAACTTCCTGAAATGATAGTATTTAAATAGTTCTGAGTTTGGTCTTGGTAGCCTTTTGGTTATGCATCTAACATAATAATAGCAATACAAACATAGAAGTCTTTGGTGGTAGCAGTGCATGTAAAGTTGCTCAGGTTTCCAGGAGACACATTTGAAGTTCAAAAAGTCAGACTTTTAAAAATTAGATCTTCACACAACCAAAATAAGGATTTTCCCCAAATATTTCTATCCTGTCTTTTGAATGCATGTTTACACATTCAAAGAAAAATCCTTCACTGTTGTTCTATGGATGCATTGTTGAATGAAAAAAATAAAGTAGGAAGTCTTGTTCTCAGAGATGGAGAATACATGGAATTGGCCACTGGTGTCATTAGGAATTTGTATGTCTGGCACTTGATATACTTTTATACACTGGGCAATTCTGAGCAAAAGATAAGGAAATGAGGAACTCAGTATAAGGTCTATTAATACTCCCAAGCCTGTGTTTTCATGAGCTCCAGCCCAGGGTCTTTACACAATCACTGTGCACTTTTAATGACCTCTGGTGCATTTTTTATACCCTAAACCAGTTTTGTATTAATGTAGCCATATATAAAAAATATACACATGCCAGTGACTGGTTTGAGGCTGAAAATTTGGCATTTCCACATCCTCAGCTATCACATAATTTCACAAATACATTTATATTAAGTCAATGGTATTAACACTGTAGCTTTTGTGATAGTTCCTGTAATATTTCTGAGTGCTATTATAATAGCTTCTCTATTGCCTGCCCCTTTTAATGATTCATAAATTCCTTGATTTCTATGAACAGCAAACTATAATAGCACTATAATCAGGACAGCATGCTAAGGTATAGCAGAAACTTCTGCTGCCTGACTACCTCCAGCTTTCCTTCATTGCCTGACTAAATTGTTCAAAATGGGGTTTCCACTACAATTTGAAACAAGGAACTCCTGAGTTCAACACGAGCACCACTGAAGGAGACCATGCTGAAAATTAAAAAGCAAAATAGACAATAACATGTACCACATTTCAAATGGAGTAAATGCAAGAGCATTCACTGTATAACAGGCCTATTATTAGCTCTACCATAATTTCTCTCTTTTCCTTTTCCCCTCATTTGGTCCTTTTAACTAACAACTTTCCCTATCCCCTCCTGCACCTCCTATACACTGCAGAGACATGTTCTGTCACAGTCATACTTCCCAGGAGCTTTTTCTGGTATGCTTTAACATCTTCGTTTGAAAAGATAAAGGGTGGGTGATAACTACTGGATTTGGGGCTCTCCTTTTGGTTTTCCACCGATTAGGACTAAATCAGTCCATAAAAACTGCAGTAAGTGAAACATCATAAGCATGACAGAAATCACAGATGTCATAATCAGAGGTCTCTGTGTGTTTTCTTATTGTGGTTTGTTTTTTCTCCCTGAAGATTTTCAATCCCTGTCCCACTCTGAGAATTTGGTACTGGTTACAAAAAGTTTTCCAGAAACTAGTGACATAATTTCATTTAATTCCATCTCAGTCCTGGTTAAAAGCTGTGACTGTCAGCTGGCCATACCATGTCTTATGTGATCAGTCTGCTTGAAAAGTGTTCACCACAAAGATCCCCATTTTTCATACCCATCTTGGTAGCTTTCTCCTCTGGCTGGACAGGCATGGAGAAAAGTCTCCTCACTTCTAAAGGTAGGTGTGAGATGCTTTAATTTCATCAAGAAGCTGGTGCTGCACTGGTTCATGATGAGATGTGCTGTGTAGGGAAACAGAGAGTTGTCGATGTACTCCTTTGGCAAGCTGTTAAGTCATGAAAAATAAACCTGCATTGAACAGAGTTCATTCTGTATGGAGTGATTTTCCCTGTGCTCAGTGTTGACCTAACTCTACATCTGTAACAGAATTAGGCCAACTGAGTACTTTTGAATGTCACACATTTTTTTTTAATTTTTTTTTTTGCTTTGAATATCTAGTTTTTGCTTTTGTAAAGAAATTTATGGCAGACCTCTTTAAGCATTAACAACCAAACAGGTATGAATTCCGTCTTCATCCTTCTGTTTCAAAGCAATACTTGTAATAGCACTGAATGACATCCTGCCTTGAGGCCAATAGCAGCTGTGGCTGATTAGGGAGGAATGTATGAAGTAGACAGTAGAAAAACCAAAATGGAGATTAAAGAGAAAGCATATAATCTCATGGGTATAAGAGAATTTCTATATTAAGGCTTGGAATTAGGTAAATTTATGTTTAGTTGAAGAGATTATTTTCTAGATTGACAGTAACTATCTCTGGATTAAACATGTAGGTTTTTTACTCACCTCATTTCGTTCTGAAGATGTTACCTGCCCACCTGCTCTGTAAAAGGGACTCTGTTCTAGGACTGGTGAAATTTAGAAATCATCTTCCCTTTGCTTTTGCTCATGCTCACTTCTCTAGCAATTACTGCCCCATTCCACTGCATGCAGCTAATATATTGGTAATCATTTAATATAACTTGCCTTTAAAACCAGCTACTGTGCTGGAAATTTGGAAGTTAAAAAATGTGCCTGATTTAAAAGAGCATTCCGTTGCAAGTAGTTTGTGATTTGTATAATTCAACATGTATTATTTAAAAGAAAAATAGAATCCATCTAAGCTCTAATATACTAGAATGTTCAAGTCTGTCCAAGAACTGTGGCTAAAGTTATAAAGTTAAGGTTTATACCAATGTTGGCACTGGTTGCACTGGATTAGGGCTCCTGTTATTCGATATTGTGATTTAAAATTGGGAGAACTTTAAACAGAATTTGAAGATGAAATGCTGTTATCTTGGCTAGTCAAGATTTTAAAAGTCTGAAGAGGGATTTTAGAAACATCTGCCGAAATTGAGTAAATTAACAGGCTGATGAGAGATACAGTTCTTGGAAATGTGATTTTTAAAAAGCTTTTTAAAATTTTTAACCTATTTTTAGATTCTATATTAGCTTTAACTTCTTGTGGAAATATCTGTCACAAGGACTGATAATGAAAAATTTGAAATGAATGAAGTACATCAATGTGAGAGATCTGAACACCTTCAAGGGTAGAGCCCCTTTGCTAATTATTTGCTGTTACTTTTATTATCATAAATTTGTCTACACTTAATGAATCTGTCTACCCTTCTGCTCTGCCAGGTTTTCAGGCTCTCTGGGTGTACTTCGGTCAGTCTGAATTTCATCCCGTTTATTTTCATTGATGAACTGACCAGTTTTTCTCTTTGTAACATACCCTGTCATCTTACTGATAGTTCCCATACTTCCTGACCTTGTAGATGAGTTTTCCATGTATTAATGTAGCAGAAGCTTTTCTAGAGAGTGTGGAATCTGTGCCCATATATTCCATTGTGATCAGTAACTTGTAATTCTTCTTTTAAAAGTGCTGAGGGCATCTTTAAGCTTGATATCCCTTTGGTGAGCTGTGCCAGCAGTTTCCCTTGCAGCTGTACAAACTCCTAATGGTATTGTTTCCTGAAATAATAATGTTTCAAGAGTCTGACATGGCTGTGAAGTCAGGGGTTTGTATTTTTCTAGATAGTTGTTATCACTAACCCCTCCTGAGTCCAGTTCATATTCTGATCAGGTGTTAAATATATCTGCTAATGATTTCTCTTATCTATTCTGACATATCTTTCTGAGCTCTGAATTAATTCTGTCTATTCCTGGAGTTATGTCAACCTGCAGACTTTCTAATTTCTTGATGAGCTGTTCTGGCATGGTAGTGATTTTCTTTGGTGTTTATTCTTCCTCCCCCAGGAAATTTATGTCTGATCCTGTCATCAGTCCAACCTTGTTTTATGTACAATAAAATAGAGACTTCATTTTTAAGCAGTCTCTCCTTCCTGTTAGCAAACTGCCATTTGCCATTTCATAGGTGTGCTTCTGTTTCTCTCAGTGACCTTATGCTCTTTACGTGCTTGAAAAGAAAAAAAAAAATCTTTATTTACAATTTCCTTGCCTTATGTGAACTTTTCCTTTCATTTTCCTTCTTTGCTTTCTTTATCAGTGTGTCAGGCTCTTAACTCCATGCTATAATATTTCTAGTTATCTTCCCTGTCTTTATTTTTGTACCTTAAATATGGCTTTTTCATAAATTAATTTACTTTCATTTTCCTCTTCATTCTCAATATATATTTTACCACACAAGGTTCTGATGCCAGACAGCACATCTCACCTTTGGGCACGTAATAATTGACTTTCAGTACTTTCCATTTCCTTCTCTGTCTTTTCCTCCAGTGCTGTTTTCCATCTACACTTACCCACTGTTTCAATAATTCTCTTTGCTGAATTCAGAGGTTTGATTTTTGTGTGCCTGTATTTTTACCACATTGTCATCTTAATTAAAACTGTAACTGGATTGTAACCGCTGCTGGACCACTCCAGGTCTGTCCTCTTCCTCTCAAATCCTAGGTGAAGCAGAATTCCTGTTCTTATTCTTTTATATATTCCCAAGGTGGGGATTCTCCTCTCTGGTGCATCCCAGCAATGCCGTACTGCAGGATGGGCCCTCCCAGAGGCTTTGGGGTGGGCTCTGGTGCTGCACCCTGCTTTTCAGGGGAGGAGTGGCAGAGTGAGGTGGCTGTCACTGTGTCCCTCTGGCAGCATAGAGTGTCCCCACAGCACCAAGGGCTGCTTTTAGCTGTCAGTGCCATGAAATGGGGCTTCGTAGAACAGTTCATAGAAATTTGAAGTTGTTTTAACAATAGGGCTCCAGCCTTGCTGACGGGAAAAGTAATTTATTTTGCAGTCTCTTCACATGGAATAACACAATCACATATAGTAGATGCTGTCCTTCTGCACTTTGCTATACAGTGTTAATGACTGGCACTTAAATACTTTACAAATTGAATTGCACTTGTATGAGAAACTGGACTGATAAAATAAATTACTATATCTTATAGGTTAAGGTTTTGGTTTAGCAATTGTAGCTGTTACAAATAACCTAAACCCCTTTTTATATTGCATTTCACATAGCTATATTTTACAACCATTCTAATAAAAAATTCTATACAAAAATTGTTTGATATTAATAGTAATCATTAACAACTTGATAGATTCTTGTTAAGTATATTTGCAATACATTTAATCTTATTAAACTCAGTTCTGAGTTGTTTCTTCTGAATATTATAGGTCTTTATGAAGCTAGCAGTATAAAGAAGAGATTTCAACCATTTTCGGCCAAGAATTAGGTTTAGCTTAATGGATCAATTCTTTTCTTATTAAACTGAGTCTGACCAATGCCAAGTAATACATTCAGCATTGATCTTTGTCTCACCCTGCTGTAGCTTGTGCTCTCTTTATGTACATGAAAAATAAGGTGCCAACAATAAATATAATGCCTGTATAATACAAATATAGAAATTTTCAGAGTTCCATTCTGCTTATCCTTTCAGTTTGTTATTAATGTCTTGTTCAATGCTTTTCTAAATGTCTTTTTAAAAGAACTTTTTTTCCCATAAATAATATTTATCTTTTTCTGTAATTAACAAAAAGGAAGATGAATAATAATTTTAAAAGTTCTATTTACAACACAGGTAAAAGCCTTGATTTGAATCTCTCATCCTGTTTTAGAAGGCCTACCTGTATCCGTTCAATCTTTTTTATGCATGAGATTTACACAATGAAGTTTAATTTCTAAATGAAGGGAACCTTTTTAACAATTAATCTGAAGCAGTGGCCTCTTAGTCTGTCTTTATAAAAATCCCTTGATTTAATTTGAAATCTGAAAATTACATGAAACCGGAGACGTGATAGTTCCAATAATGGCGGAAATTGAGATGATCTCAGTGTTTCTGCTGAAGCTCATTTTTGTGCACTTTAAAGTTCAGAGATAAATACTTTGTGAAGACTGAAATTTCAGATGGGAATTCCATGAGAATTTTGCTCTTTTTAAAATTAGTCCCTAAATTTCTCACTTGCTCTACTGAGATCTCATTCAGTGTCTGTTTGTACTTATAAACATACCTCGGGTTTTGTTTACACCGTGAACCTTTTCCAGTATTCTAAGTGTGCCCAGAGGCCAGATTTTCAGTGAAAATATAGGCTTACTCTGTAAGTAATGTAATGTAAAAGTTAACTAAAAATATTTTTCTGGGACCAGAAGTGCTGATGTGGCTTTGTAAATGCAAATAATGATGAAATAAAATGAGAGAACTGTGCTCTCAGAATGACAGATCAGAATTTGCAGGGTTCTTGTTGTCTCTTTTAAATGCTTTTCACATTTCATGTTTTTAAAATGTGATATATTTTTAAATAATCTCGATATTCAAAAGTGTTTATTACACATGTCTTGTATAACATACTGATTATAGAAAGGAAGCCATTCTTGGGAGGTAAAGGTGCTTTCTACATTTGTATTTACAATCACATTTGTGTTTTGAAGGGATGATTCTGAATATGATTTTTTACATATTGGTGCAGCTGATCAGTACACAGTGTACACAGTACTCTGTATTCATGATTGGTTTTTTATATCACATAAGAATTTATCTGGTCTGGAATCTAGAACCTTCTGTGATAAAATTACAGTATTCCATTTCTGGAATTAAATATGTGCTGCTTTGTGAGCTCCTAGAAAGCAAAATAACTGCAACACTTACATAAATCCCGAATTTCATCCTGTAGAGGGCAATGGTACACATAAATGTAATCTAGTGTGGTACAGAAACACGAGAAGCTGAGACTTGTAAATCCTTCCAAAGTCGATAATATGATCAGTCCTAAACAGGAACTTGTGTGCTTGCTCTTACAACACTTGCCTGTGTGGTCATCTAAAACCTGCTGGATGGGATTTTTCTTTATCTAATTTTTTTTTTTTAAATCTGAGTATTTCTGGAGTTAATAAATGACAGAAAATGTTTAAATATTAAGAAGCTATGACTGATACACTGAAAGCAGATTAAAGAATATGAGTGCCCAAGTTCCAGTTAAAGTAAATGGATTTGTTTAAAAATCCCAGTGTTTAAATATTTGAAAGAATATCAGGCATGTCAGTAGTGGGGACTTGAGTGTCACTGAACAGAGCGGTGTGTTTGAAATTAATGATAGTTTTGTGGCATTGAACAGCCATAGAACCTTCTGAATATTTATTTATGGCAGGTTACAGTGAGAGTTTCAGTTTTATTTTATTCCTTCCTATCCAGTCTTTACAGTGGCTCTGTGTGAATGAACTGCTCTGTCTTTTTCTCACTGCACATCTGGGTGTAGGTCTGGCTCTGGTACAGACACAGCATTATTATCTAAGGCAGCTGATCTCTAGATCATTACTGGTAAAGTATCCATAAAGGTTTCCATGATTTGCGTGAGGAATCTTGCAGAGATGGACCTGAAGGTCCTTGAATGGGGTCAGCTTCTTTCTCTCTGAGCAGTGACTGTTTCTTTCTCTTCCTAGGAGGGTAAAATGAGACAGTGTAGAATTCTTTCAAGTATCTAGGTTGCCACTCACATATGTATATTCCTATTCCAGTGGAGTTGTTCGGGCTCAGCTGACACAGGGATGTGAGTGAGAGTGAGTTAGCTAAGGGTTTATCCCAGCTCTAACACAATCTGTTCCTCTCAGCCACTCTCTTTCAAGGATCAAAACGACAGCTTTGCCTTTCATTGCAGGTAAACAGCTGCTTCATTTTTGCAGTGAAGCTCCCTTCTTCAGCTGTTTGGAATGAGCTGCTGGTGGCATAGTTGGGTTACCAGAGGACAGCTTTTCCAGGTTCTGGGGACATTTATTTTGCTAAGACTTTTCAGATGTCTGCAAATGTAGCTTAATTTCAGAAAGGCTGCACACCCTGGGATCTCCCAATGATTTTGCATTTTTCATTAATTTCAGCTCAACTTCTTTGCAACTTTCTTCAGTTTAAAATGAGTACCTATCCAGTGCTGTTCCCAGCAATAATTATTTTGTCTCTCTCTGATACATACCTTGTCACAAGGATCCATGTCAGTGTACTCCAAAGACAGGCTGTCTGTGCCACTCCTCATTTTGGTATCATATTTGTAGCATATTTGCAAAAGATTTAAAAAAATAGAGCAATAGGAGAAAGAAGAAAATTGCATTACATTCACTGAAATGAAGTTTCAAAGCTTAAGTTCAGGAATCCTCAGATTAATAAAAGCCAGGAGGGGAAGGGCCAAGAATAAGTCAGCAGTGAGGAGACCTCAGCTCTGAACCTGGCACCTCTCTGTGATTTTTGCATTTGTGCTGTCTCCAGGATGGAAACTTCAGAGGTCTCCTGGAAGCCAAGAGCAAACTGCAGCAACTGTGTTTTGCCGTCCCCTCTGCTTGCTCTGGAGTGTGCACATATGTGGCTCAGAAGTAGGAACAGATGATAAACTATTGTTTTGAATAAATAAATCTTGAGGGTGTCTCTATTGCTGTTCTCTTTAACCTCATTTGTTTACCTTAGAACATTTTCTTAAAGTTTTCTGTACATGTCTGTCTGTAGAGCAGCATTGTTTTGTTCTGTACCAGGGAAACTTGCAGGCATCGCTATAGGAATTGGATGCAAAAATCTGGGACTGGATGGGATTTAAATGGCTTTGCTTCTAAAACAGAGTTGCTGTTTGCCTTCAAACAAATGCCTGAAGTGATATTATGGTACAAAATATACAAAGCTGTTGAAAGGAGATGCATTTCAAGTGTGCAGCTCTGATGCCTCGACAACAGGTAAAATCTAACAGATGCGTTTTCCTATGCATTGTTAAAAATCTTCTGTTTTCTGCGGTGCAGAACTTCAATATTTTCCATTTTGGCGTATGTAAGGAATACGCTTTTAAATACTATTTAGTCTGTCAAGCTCTTAGTACATATGGCTTAAAACTGAAGATCCTATTTAGATACAGATTTTTTTATGCAAATGAATGAACTGCTAGAAATCAATAATGTATTTGTGTGTAAACAGAATGCATGCCTTGCCTAGACTTTTAACCTGATAGATGGCAGACCTATAATAACCTTTTTTTTTTACTAAATACTTCATTTCTTAACCAAGCTTTTAGCTTGCTGTGATAACAACATATTTCTAAAATTTTTCTTGTTTGTATACAAGCCTCCAGGACAACATACAGTATTCAATCAACAAATGTCTAAGCCACATGCCAGTATTGTTGGGCTGTTAGCTACAGAGGAATTTTAGTCATCACAAAAAAAGGAGCAGTTTTGCCTTATTAGTGTGCTGTTAATCCTATCAGAAGTGGGAATGTCCTACTCAAGCTGTAATCCATGGGAGTTCCATCTCAGAAAAGAATTTAGGCTGGACAAAATTTAAAATCCCAACAGACTTTAAGGTGGGATTTTTAAATAGAAATGCTTCAATTAAATTGCCACATTACACATTTCAAAAGAAAAATTACCATAGCTTTTTTTTCAGACTTTATTCCTAATTTTGAGAATTGTTCCCCCATTTTAATATTTTGCTATTGCTATTTTCTGGTTTTTGTTTTCCTACTGCCTCTTATCACTGTGTAGCTTCAGAAAAATATCAGTTTTCCCAAAATAGGCACAGAGAAGAAAAAAAAAAAAAAAGGCTGCTCACACTGTTCTGCTTCCAGGCAGGAAAACCTTTGGTTTGGGTCAGGGTTATTCCCATGTGTTCAGCCAGCAGCTTGCTCCATATCCGCTGTGTGCTGAGAAGCAGGGAAGGGCATGTGTTTGGTCAGCTCTTCCAAAGGTGATGCCTGCCTGCTGTGCAGCCTGGAAGTGAAGAAGGCTCCAGGGCATTTTATGGGCAGGGGCCTATGCACACATTCCGGGAGGGCCCTCTGTTCCAAACTGCTTCTTTACAAAATTATGTGGGCTTCAAAAATGAGCTGAAAATAAAGTTGTGCTTCAGATGGTCATATCCAGTGTCATCTGATCTTATAACATTTAGATAAATGCACGCTTGCAAAATGTTAAAAGACAATTAGACATAGATTTTAATCAAAATTAGTCAATAGTTGAAGTAGTGAGAGTACTGAACACTGCAGCTCGTTGTGTAGTTCTTCTCTTTGGCTGTGTTTTACTGGCTTGGGGCCATACCTTAACCTGTCCAAAATATAATTAATTTTTAATATACCATGGGTCTGCTGGACCCAGCTTCTCTTCCAACTCCATTAATGAAGTACATGAGGAAAAAGAAACCAAGAAGATGGATAATTGGTACCTCAAATTGCTAGTGCAACTGATGGTTATCAATTTGGAGGTGCTTATGTAAATGCCATTTGGGGTGCCTTTATCTCCACATATACCCTGGAATTCTGCAGAAGGTCTTGTCTGAAATTAGCGTGAAGGTCAAGGATATGCATGTGAAGAGATCAGTGTGGTAGGAAGTAGATGGAAACAGTTTCTGGAGATGAAGGGAGGCACATGGCAAAATGAGTAATTGCAGAACTATAGACAGGTTTCAAGGCAGCTGTGAAAATGAACCCGGAGTAGGGGCTTGTGTTGTGTAAATGTACAAAATGACCCCCAGTGCAGCCTTACTCACTTTCTCCTCATATGTTAAGATAAGTTTAAACAATTTTTCTTACAAAGCTGGCAGACTAGAGGCCCATTTTCCCCATTGCCTGGCTGAGAGGCCTCCAGCCCTTGCTGGAGAAACCACACATTGAAAGGGTTCCCTCCTTTGGTCCATTGAGCCCTCACTTCTCTCCTGAGAAAGCTGTTAAAAGTGTTGTCAGGTGTGCTGCTGCTGGGAAATAATAATGGCAAACATCCATTAGAAGTCAGACCTGGAACTACCAAATTCAGTTTGTATAGACTAACAAATGGCCATTAGGCACTAATGACCTATGTTTGATCCCACAAAACCCCTTCCATTTGCAAATGCTGATGGTAATAAATAAGACTGTGGAAGGCTTCTGCAAGTCAATGAGCTTGGGCTTCTTCACAGCAGTAAGAAAGAAAATGTGTAGCCTTCCCAAAATCCCACTCTGTTTGCATCAGGCTGCTCTTTCCAGTGTCCCTTCCAATACCCACTGCATGAAGCAGTAGGGATCAGATGCCTGGACCTACTGGAGTAGCCAGGCTGTCTCTTATCCACTTGCTGCTTGGTCACATTTAAGCATTTCCATAATGCAATAATTCACCATTTTTATTTCATAGTAAGTTTGTGAGTTGCTTTTTAATTTTTGTTTGTATCAAAGATTGTTTTGGCAATGGTTGCTGTTGGAGGATAGTTATGTGGACCTGAGGAATGGGAAATGTGTGTTAGATTGTCCTCTTTGTGTTTAGGATTTCCCTTACCACCACTTTCACTTTTACTGGAACCTCGCAGGAGCAGGAACATGCTGAGGGGTAGCTGAGCCCTGATATGGGGCTTTTCTAGGCTGAGCCTCTGTTCTGAGCTCTCTGGGTGAAATCCTTCTATTGCTTAGATCTGCACTTAGGGCAGGATGTGCAGCACAAACCTTTGGTTCAGTATCGAATTAAGCTTGATACAAATGTGCCTTTGTACCAAGAGGAGCTTTGGAACACTCAGAAAACTGAAGTACTAAAAAACCTAGGTCTTGAGCTAGCCCCTGTATCTCCTTTTCACACACAAGGAGTGTTGGACTTCTAAATGGATAATTTTGAATATTTTTCTAGGTATATTCTCAGCTTTTAATATTGCCAGTTGTTACAGAGGAGATTTTTAATAAGCAACATAATAAAATGTGCTCTAATAAAGCACATTTTAATCTTTTTCCTATTCACCGTTTTTAAAAAAATGGAAAGATGAATGAACAATTTGTTAATCCAAAAAAACTGCTGATAACATGGACATTTAAATAACTATATAACTGCAAATATATATTAAAATAAGTTCAACTATTTAAAAACAATTACGATTCACTTACAGTAGTCATCTAATGTATACTTAAAGGCAAATACAGATTGTATATTTTTCAAATGGATGGAAAAACTATTCCAGCCACTTGGTGTCTGAGAAGCAAATGACTGATTGCTTTTCTGGTATTAAACTGGGGGAACTGCAAACATTAAAAAAATCACTAGACCTTGAATTATATCAAAATATAATTGGAATAAAATAATTCAGAAGATAATTCAGTCTTGCTACTAATGTCGTTTACACAGATAGCAATGCTAATATTTTTTTCTTTGTTGTAGAATTAGTCAGTTTAACTCTGTGGGTGCCAATCTGACCCTCTGCACTAGGTGTTTGAAGGTCAGCTTTTGGGCTTAATTTTTTTTCCTGGAAAACGTCCTGCATTTGTATAGGTCTCTCTGTGATGTTCAGAGGACTAATGCAGGTCCTGCAACACTCAAAAAAGATTTTCTAAAATTCTTAGGAATTTCAAGGTCTAAATAAACACACAGTAAGAATTTTCAAAGCACCTGAGAAATTGGAGTTTCTCAAATACACTTGAAAACCTGGTCTTTATGCATTGTACTAATTCTGTGTAATTCCTTTAAAGCCATGAAAGTGTTTTATTGAGGAATTCTGAAGGAAATAAGAATAACAATTGCCTGCCAGATAATGTACTGCTTTCTGGTTCACCTTTTGGGCACTGTTTGTTTCTCTATTCTGCTTTCTATATCTATAACAGCTTTGCCATGACCAAATCTGTTTAATATCTGGCCTGATAAAAGAAAAACCCAGCCTGAATTTCAGAATGTGCAGAGCCGCCCTTTGAATTTCTCATCCCTTCAAGGAACTCCAAATTCAGCACACAAAACTCAGCTTCCCCAAATGGCTGGTTGCTTTTGAGAATTGTGGCTAACACTTAAAGAATTCTCTGTCAGCAGATTTCCACGCCTGAAGTATAAGCAGATGAATGGAAGTTGTTGTAAGAGTGAAATATTTACTCACTCTGGTCCTCATCTGGGTGACCCAAGGATCAATGAAAGCGATATTGATGTCGTAGGAGGCCAAGGTTCAAACCCAATTCAGTGCCAGCATGCACATGGATCCATACCCTGCACATGCTGTGCTCTTCCTCAGAGATAAAATCACTGTGTTGCTTGGGAAGGGAAGCACTGCACGCAGCAAGGCTTGTTCTTTTGTCACTGGCTGTACATGGTGAGAGGCACAATATTATCCCAGTAAAAGTCCCAATATGATGAACCAGAAGAAACACTGTGCTTTCAGGTTTTTTCATTCTTGGAAAATTCCAAGGAGAGTCCAAAGGTGGAAAGATGATATACAACATTTTCCCCATTAGGTGCCAGCTGAAAAATAGAAAAGTTATTTTCCTAAGTCTGTCTTGTTCAGCAGACTTTGTGTGAGGAAGAAGGGCTGCTCTAGCTCCAAGAAAACTCGTTTTCTGTATGGGGACATGTCCTGTGATGACCTGATAGATGCATGGGTGCTGAAGTAGTTAGGAGCTCCTGTTAAGTTTGGAGTTGAAATGTCTCTCTTTTGCCCCTTTTCACTTCAAACGTGAAAAATAATAAGGTTATGCTGACTCTGCTCTATCAGTAAGAGGTGACACAGCCATGAACTGGAAAGGGACTGAAGGGAAGGGCAGTTCCAAAATCCAAGGTCCTGCACTGCCTGAAAACTTGCCCCTAAGTTTAAACAGAACACAGCTCATTTAAAATTAGGATTAAAAAGCAGCATGCCACCAACTTCAAATAGAACATGTCTTATTTAAAATTAGGATTAAGTAGTATTTTTTTTAACTGTGACAGCCCAGCTGACATTTGGAGGGAGTATTTCTTGCCTTGTTTAGACATCATGTTCTACCCTTGGTAGATCAGTGGATACAGAGCATGCTTAAGTCGGCTAATTAATTTCAAAAGCAGTGTAGAACTGACTAGCAGGTAATTTAATCTAAAAAATAATTAAAACTATTGAAATTATTACATTGTTGTTTAATTAATATTAGTTAATATTGTAATTTTCAGCCTAAATTATGCTGATTAAAGATTTCTCTCATAAATACCAATAAAATTAATTACAAATTAATTAAATTTGCTAAAAGATTCTCATAATGGACTTCCAGCTATTCTTGATTTTTGCAATAAATAAACAGAAGCATTATTAAGTGGTATATCTTCCTGAGGGAGATATTTAAACATGATATGCAGATATTGCAAATGGAAGGATTTCCCATGAAAATAGACACGCTTAATAGCAAAGGCTGTTTTTTCCCTTCCAGTGAAAGGAAAAAAATAAGAGAGCTCAAAAGCAACATTTTTATTTTACTGTTTGGCAAGACAAAATGCTTTCCATTCTGTTCCATCTGAGATTCCAGGAAGATTTGTTGACATGTGGCAGTTGTGCCTTCTCCCAGCTCCAGTGTCTCGCATGGTAAAGATTTTTATAGTAAAGGAAGGCACTTTTCTACAGTACAGCAAAAGAAAGGCTGCATTTCTATCTGGACTGGGAGATGGGCAGTGGTCATGGAGGTAATTCTTTGTGTTTAGAGGAGTGTGTGCATAAACTCCTGGCACAGCAAGGAAAACCCACGCTTGCCATCCAGTGGGAATTTTGATTTTTATCTCTGCTCCCATTTCATATGGTGTGAAAGCTACCAACTATCACAATGTTTGGTAGGGTGAATACCTGCAAATAAATTCAATTACATCAAAATCTCCTCTTGCCAAAAGAGCCCAGCAGTTTGCTTTATGAAATAGAAATGTTTTGTTTGTTGTTCTCCAATCACTTCCACATTGGGTTTCCTCCTTTTTGTGGTGCTACACCACAAACCAGGTGATAACAGAGGTGATAGGACCTGTAACTGAGCTGTGGTTTGCAGCAGCTTTTCCCCCTTCTGAATTTGGCTCTGGAAATGTAAACTACACTTCCCATGATCTATCTACCCTCCTACAGTTTTTAAACTGCTTTAAGAGGAGGATTAGGCAAGCAAATAAGGGAAAGTGATTTAGTGGATGGGTCATGGGGACGATTTCAAAGGAAGGACTTGAGCTGCAGCTCCCAGGAGCTCCTCTGGATGTACCTAATATAAGGTTATATAGTTAAAAAAAATTATTTTGGAACAGTTCAGCAAATCAGAATCTTTTAGCTCTTGTGAAGATGACCTAAAATGATAATTTGAATATTGAAAAATCCCCTTAATAAAGTCAGTTTTGTATAATGGATATTTGTAGCCTTTTTTTTTTTTTTAATTTTTTTTTTTTAATAGGTACAGTAGATATTTCTCTTGTTGGATTCCAGAGTTGCTTGGCATGCAGAATTTCCACTGAAATTAGTAATGTGGTGGTCACAGCTTATGTTTCATTAGAAGATTTTCCTTAACCGGACCCCATCTTATGGTCTCAGTGTTCTCTGCAACACACTTAACTAATGAAACTTAAATGAAAGTGGTGTTCATTTAATTTTGATTATATTCTCTATTTTGTCTAAAATACATTTTTAATTGCACTATTTCTGGGGAGCTAATGAGGGGAAAAACTTGTTTCTGAGAAATTGAATTGCAGCTGTAGTTGCAGATAAAGCTGACATTCCCTTCTTAGAAAGAAGCAATCAATGCTGAATGTATCAGGTGAGTTCATTTCTCTTGCTCTGCTTTAATAGCTTATAAAGAACATTGATTAAGTTCTTGTCTGATAGATCAATAAAGTAATGAAAGTTATCTTTCCCTCCTTCAAGCATAGGTTTGGCATCTGCTGGGGAATGTAGGAACTGAAGAGGAGGGGTCTAACTTTAGAAAAATTCCCAAAAACTGGGATTCCACCAATCCCATTCCTATGCTATTGGCTACACAGCACAGGAAACGGTAGCCATGGCATTCACAGGGAGTGACCATCCGGCTGGATTCCTTTTGCCACACCACTCAACTGTGTTTTCACATCCTTATACAAGGCAAGATTTCATAGATTGAGCAACCAGTAGTTTTTGGGTTTATAGCCTTGATAATTCAAGCTTAAAGGACCTGGCCTCTTAATTCTTCTAATTTCCATCCAGACAGGGTAATCAATGATTTTCTGGCCTTTGAAAACTTCAAAAATAATCTTAGCTTTTAAAATGGTAATTTGAGAGAGTGTCAGTGCATGTGTTTTGATGCTTCAAGGTGTTTAGACTGGAAATGGCAAGAAAATATCCCTAAATCTGAATTTCCAGGCAAACCAATGTGTTTGCACTTGACTTTTTTTCAGTGTAGCATTTCACCCCTCTTGCAGTGCTTTTCAGTCTTCCAAAAGACTTCCAAAGTTTGTGGGATGTAAAACAGTGTGAGGATGAAGGGAAACAGGAACTATAAAGTGTAGTATTTGTGACAATAGCAATGTCACAGCTATGAGATATAACAGAAGTAACATAACATCAGTATTTTATTTGCACATATAAACACTTCAGTATCTTCTGTGGTGGCCCATGTTTTTTATTTACTTCTGT
Source organism: Taeniopygia guttata (assembly GCF_048771995.1). Lineage (NCBI taxonomy): Eukaryota > Metazoa > Chordata > Aves > Passeriformes > Estrildidae > Taeniopygia > Taeniopygia guttata. The sequence goes on from NC_133027.1 coordinate 88,905,930, forward strand.
TGTTGACTTTTATGGTTGTGTCACACACCTGAGCAGAGTCTGCAGGTCTGGAGCCTTTGCAGAGGAGACATCCCTCTTTAGCAGAACATAAAAGTGAGAGACAAGTTCAGCATTTACCTTATTTGAATAACGTGGAAGCCCAGATACTGCTTGTATCTGAGAAAAGATAGTCAACACATGTATTGTGGAGACATCCAAGATGCTAATTAGCTGCAGACAAAGCTGCACAGTTCTCATCTCTTTATATATATACACACAGACATGGGTTTTTTTTCTTTCAAGTACAGTTATTTAAAGAACTCCATACGTGGTACAAAATCCAGAGATGGAATCTGGCAAAAGCAGTGTCTTGCTTGTAAATTACTGATGCTTTGTTACTGTTACTACAGTACATATTAAACTTTAATCTTATTGATTTGTTATTGATTTTTGTTAATAGTGAAGTTTCTTGATACAGTGTGACAGGCTGCTTGTATCAGCAATTTCAATTAGATCTGTAAGTAACTGATTGTATAGACTGTCAACTTCTGTCTTTTCAAATTAACTTTCACATCTGAAGTCCTGAGTGTTCATCTGCACCAAGTAGCTTTGGCCAGGTTTTCCCAGCCCAACAGTGACATGCAAACATGGAAAGGAGATATGACAAAGAATGATTGTTTTCCCTATATTTCTCTGGATTTTCCATTTTTTTTTTTAATTTTAAAGAGAGGATTCTGTTTTGTGATAATCTGCCATTCTCTTTATACTTATTCAAAGAATTAAAAGAAGATAAACCCTAGGAAGACAATTTTTTGTAACGTTTCAAAAGAAATGGTGTCTGATAGAGAAGTTGGTCTTTGCAGATATCCTGCATTACTATGGAGAGATGCAACTCTCTTAAAGATCATTAAGAGAGCAAGAATAAAGGTGGTCATATCCCATCTGCAGGTCTTCAGTCATGGATTGGAATTTGTATGTAACTGGGGTCTTAATATAATAATAAAATCAAGTGGTGACATTCATTCTTTGGTAATCATGAGACAAAACCACTGTGCATTGCACAGTTCCAAAATGGAATCCAGTGACGCATGCTACAGAACTTTCATTATCACAGTTTGCTGTTGTTAGAAGCTGTTATGTTTCCTTCTTTTTCCAGAGAAAATTAGGCTTTATGTTTCAACGAAGTATTTGAACACAGTAAGAATAACATCTGTTGCACAGAAATGCAATTTTCAAAGTTATTTGCATTTTCACCAATCAAGCTTGGTTTCAGGGAAAAAATCACACTTAATTGTATGACTAAGTGCATTGGATGCCTACGGGCTTGCATAAAAGCATGAAGGACGATTCTCTGTAGGGTAGCATATGGAGTGAGCTTCCTGAGGTTTGGAGTTGTGGTTTGAAATGAGTGAGGTGTGACAGAGATGCACTGGGCTTGATTGAGTCTCCTCTGGATCAGAAGCCCTCACTGGAGAGCCATGGCTTGTCAGGCCACTAAGGACAGACACTATTCGATTCCTCATTATGGTGAACCAAGCTGAAAAGCTTTAATTTGTGTTCTGAACTGGGTGGGACTGTGTTGGGAATGCGAGGTGGAGTTCCACCTGCTCCTGGCAGGTGTGAAGGGGTGAAGGTCTGCCTTCCCTCTCCTTCTTTGACATGAAGTCATGCAAGTGTGGGAGGAATTGTGTAGTTAAGGTTGGCTAAAGGTAAATCACTGGATTGTGCTCATAAATTCCCAGTATGGGTGCTCAAAACTGTGCAGTGCTTTGGAGGTGCAGACACTGAGGCAATGTATCCAGGTAATCTCAGGAAATCACATTTCCAGTGCTGGTGTTTTTTGGGGACGGTTGGTCAGTTGTTTTTTTCTATACTGCCTTTACTCACAAAGTAATTTGTCTGCATTTATCTCCATGATTGCTTGTCTGAGCCTTTAGTTTTTCTGAGGAACCAGGATCTCCTTGGGCTCCTCACCAGGGAGTGTGCCCAGGGCATCCAAAATTCTTGTCCTGTCTGCTGTCCAATAGGAAATGTGAGATGTCACCTCTTGGTGTTCTTCATGATGAAGTGACAACTTCAAGAAGCATTTCCTAGTTCCCCTTGAAAAGGCCAGCTGGGTTTATGGGTACACTGGTTTGATTTTTGTTTTACCCATTTTCCATCAAGAATGTGGCTGTGTCCAGGTGCAGAACTAGCCTGGGGTCTGAAACTACTTCCTACAAATTAGAATAGTCACATATGCTTGATACCTTCTTGCATTAGAAAACAAATTCACTTGCTAAAAATAATTAGAAGTCCTAAACAGAACCTGGTTGTTGAAATTCAGTCTAAATGTTTTTAGTCAGTACAGTGGCTGTAGTGTGAATGAGAATGTTCTTTTCCAGTTGGCAGGTGATAAACAATTTTCCAGTATAATATCTTGAAGACGATGAGGGTTCATCACTACATAATGTGACTTAATTTTAGAATAATTTCAAATTCTGTGAAGAATATAAAAGCATTTCTAATTTATCACTCCTTATTTTACTGTAATTAAAAATTGAAAAATCTTTCTAGTTTTTTTTTCACCTGTTTGTTTTCTTGAAAAATTATTTTCTCTCTAATATTATATAAGTATTACTTTGGATTCAATTAACTATAAACATTTCAGGTTTGAGGTTTCTTAAAAATCAATGGATGTCTTGATTAAGAATAGTTTATTTCTGACAAAATCTAAATGGGGCTGACAGCCCCATTGGAAGGCCAATCTCATTCCAACCCCATGTCATGGGCAGGGACACCTTCCGCTAGACCAAGTTGCTCCAAGCCCTGTCCAGCCTGGCCTTGAACACTTCCAGGGATGGAGCCTTTTGGAGTTTGTTGTTGGCCTGGCAAATATTTGCATGGACATCTTGCAGTTTAGTCTAAGAGGAGCCTCTGACATGCTGAGAGTTCACTTGACTCTGTAGCCTGTGGCTTTCTTGTACAACTAATTGAATTGAATCATCAGCCAGATCTTGTATTAGATAGAAAAGGCCACTTGGGTGCTGCATCTGGGGAATGTGGTAGGATTTTAGTCTGTAGTAGTTTTCCCAAAGCTGTTTGTACCCTGGTACGTCCTCAGGGACCTGTTCCCTGAACTCCCTGGGGATTCCAGGCATGGTTATGTCTGCAGAACTGTTCCCACTGGGCATCTTCTGTGTTGTTTCAGGAACCCCTCTTCTCTGGAGGGAACTGCAGACTTGATGCTGTGTCAATTTAACACTGCCCTGTCTAAAAACATGGTTATTATTTGTTGGAGTTAAACTTCAGGGTCAATTATTTGTGGTGACCCAGATTGTTTTGTGGGAGGTCACCCAGCTCTCTTCTGGTGTCAGCTCTCTTCTGGTGTCAGGCAAAGAGCACTAAAATGATAGTAACAATGTTCAGGTAAAGCTTTGCAAGTCAGATCCTCTGTACTGCTTTGTCTCATTACTGTGGGGAGAGGCCTGTAAGAACTACTAATTGTGCATTAACAAAGCCTTCCTAAACCTGAACCAGAAGGGACAGACTGGCTTGGAAAGACAAGCGCCCCCAACTCCCAGCTAATTGCATGCATCAGCTCTTTTGGGTCCCTTTGAAAAGCATCCATGGGTTAGGCTAAGCTGTACAAAATCCAACTTTGGCCCCACTCCGGAGTTTTAGTGAAAGGCCACCGCTGCCAGCTTGGAAATGCTACAAGGAAGTTCAGCAATGCACAGCATTAAGGGTGTTTGTACTCTGCATGAGGCTCCCCGAAATGGATGCACATGTTTAACTTCCTGCACTGTGAGTAATCCCATTGACTTCCACGACTGCTCATTCCTGTAAGATTCAGTTTATATGCAAGTCTTGCCACTCCTGGCGCATCAGACGCCTGCTTTTAACAGCTCCTTTGAAAGCTAATAGAGCTGGACTTTGAACTTCACAGTTATAATTCCCTGCATTTAGCTTGGGCAACCCCATGGATGCTAAAAGTGATGGCCAGAGACTTACTGGAGTGAAGACAAAATGCTGAGAACAAGGCAAGAAATATACCTTTTTCCTGGAAAAAAAGCAGGCTTTCTTCTTTCCAGTAACTGCTACAAGAGAAAATTGGTCTCAAATCATATCAGACTTGGGTCCAATTCTGCCACATTTTACTAGACTCCTTTTGGCTTTCATCAGAACAAAACTGGAGCAACTGCATAATTTCCATGCTGCTTTACTGATAAATGACTTCCTTATTTTAAAAATTGAATCTTCACTTTAAGGTGCAGTATGTATTCCTTTTTCTTTCCTAAATTAAGTCTGACTCTGCACTCTTTCCATAAGCAAAATGCCTTAGGAGACTCTGAGATTTGCTTGTGTGAGCACAGCAGCAGGGCCTGAGCTGTGATACACGGGGTGCTTCAGATAAAGTGATAAAACTGTGCAGAGTCCAGCAATATCTTTGTAAATATTGAAATGAAGTACTTGCTAGTTCAGAGCTCTACCCACCGTGTGGGATATCTCACAACTCTTCTTGAACCTGTGTCTGAGGCTACTTTATGCATTAAACACAACAAGGCAGTCAAAGGTGTGCATTACATTAAGATAACATTCTTTCAGGGTCACTGAAGGCATCTGGCTGTGCCTTGTATCTCTGCCTGCTTCCAAGACATTTATCTCGCAGGAACATGTGTGTGTGAGTGTGTGTGTGTGTGTGTGTGTGTGTGTGTGTGTGTGTGTGTGTGTGTGTTTATTCTGTTACCTCATCATAAAGTGGCATTTAAAAATGGGTCTCCTATTAGCTGCTGAGGTCGGCTGGCTGGATGTGCGGCTGCCTGTGGCTGGCAAATACACGGCACCTTTGCAGTGAGGAACTCTGGGCTGCTGTGGGGGAGCAGAAGGCTGTTTGGTGGGTCTGGGATGCAGGATGTGCCACCTGAATCTGCAGGGCCTTCCTGTGGGCAGTGCTTTAAAACCAACACCTTGGCCACAGGGTTGTCAGATGGGCCTGTGACCTGCTGGGCATTACTCTTGTTAACTCAGGGTATGTTCAGCACCAGCAGGACCAAGATACGTGCAGAAATGCTCTACTTACTCCCTCTTCCCCTGCTTAACTGAAGCGCTATTCCCCTGATCAAAGCCTGGCTATTTGGGCTTACTCAGAATGCTAATTTTAAGAGAACCTCATGTGCTGTTAAAGAGTTATTTTTCGGCTACAACCAACTTCAGTTAATGAATCTAGATTACAAGTGCCTGGAAGAAAAATGCTGCCTCAGGTCCCTCAAATCCACTTCCCAACTCATTTTTAGGGTCACTGAGTGGGACTGGTGAGCACCACATTTCTGTTTTTTTTTAATCCACTGAAGATATTTAAAATACAGAAAGGCAAAATATCAGGTCATGGTCTTGAAGTTAGTGCAGAGAAGAGGCAAGAAGTCTGAGGTGCTCTTTTTCCTCTACTGGGATGGTCCCAGCTGTCCCTGGATGGGGGACACAGGCACAACAGTGTCACTGATAGTGCCTGGCAGGTAATGGTTCTGAATATCTGGATAGCAGGGGAAGGAAACAGAGGCAGATGAGAATGTATATCTGGCAAGAGAGACGGAAGGTTTATTTGAGAGAACTGTCTGAACAGGACACTGAGATGTGCTCTGTGTGCACTGCTGCATGCAGAGAGCTGGGGAGGAGAACTTGACTGAGATATGGGGCAAAGATGATGGAAATCTGAGGTTTTTCCTTTTAAAAAGACAAGACTCAAAGTAGTTTTGTAAATTTGTAGTAATCTGTCATGGGAAGGGGTGATTTCACTTGAGAATTCTCTGTTTAGCAAAATGGGTTAGTTTTTTGGAAGGCTTTAAAATAGGCTACATTAGAGTTTAGAGCCTTTTAAGATCCTCTCATCCCTGGTTTTGAGATGCATACAGTTTTTATTCCTGAAGCTTTTACATTTTAGCAACACTATCTTTTAATTCATTATACAGCAGTATGGAGCTGTTGAGAGAGACATAGCAGCTTGATTCATTTGAAATCCTAGGACAAATAGGCTTTAAAAAGCAAATGCATTCATTCTGACACTAATTATGTGTCTTTCCCACATGTCGTAGTATCTTGTGTCACAAATTGCTCTCATTTGCTGCTCAGTGCAGAATGTCTGAGAGACGATGAGTGCAAAACAATGTGCTTAAAGCAGGTATAGGACAGGTCTAAAACCTATGAAGAGTCTGGGGGCAGGACAAAAAAAACCTTCCCACCAAAGGGATAAATAAAATAAAATAAAATTAGTCTTTCAATAGGTATTAATTTTTGTTAGATTTTAGTTGCAATTTTGCAGTGTGTAAAATATGCTGCTACATGCCCAGCAAAGAGAAAAGGAAGATGCTGGTGACTTGGTGAACACCTTTTAGGCATGTGTAGTTTTTTTCAGAGCAAGGGTAGAAGATATGCTGAGTGCAGACACACTTTTCCATGTATATGAATGCAGAGGATTTGGTGTATTTAAGTGAATTAGAAAAACGTTGTGTTACTGAGCCAGCGCTTGTTGCTGGATAATGGACAAGACTGGTATTGCTCTTGTGTAACTAATCCTGTAATAGTGTCACAGGTTATTTGGTACCAACTGGTGTTTCTGTTCTCCTCGGAAAAGAGCACCCTTCCCAGCTCAGAGATTAGAAGTTGATAAAAACCAACATGAGCAAAAAGAGATCATTAAAACCAAAGATGGTTTGTTTTTAATTTTAGATAAACTGCTTCCGTTTCTTGCAAGAGGCAGAGGTATCCTCATGTCCAAGAGTTTGAAGCAGCAAATGTCTTTTCACCTGTGCTGCAGGATTCAAACCTGGCATGCCTTCCACGTAATGCAGTTTGACAGTTCATTTGAAATAAATGTGCCGATAACCCTTAAAAGTGGTAATAAAATACTCTTTGCTCTACTGTACAGATGATTAATACCACTAAAGTAATTAAATTCCATTAGGCTGGGGTTCACATACCCAAGGAATTGGTGCCAGGATTTAGCAGATCTCTAGCGAGGACAAAAGACTAATGCCTTTTAAAGCAATGTTTCACAAGTAAAATCCCAGGAAAGTCTATATTAACTTAGGACATCTGCTTGTTGTGATTGTTTGAGCTATTGATGCATTGGATCATTAGCAGGGGACTGTGAACTACTGTTTTGCTGTTGACAGGGATCTCTCACCAGGAGCTGCGAGGTTTCTGCAAAGGGAGGAAAAGCAGAGCAGGGCAGCCAAGCTGGGGCTGGTGCCTGGGCTTTGACTTACAGAATTATTGCTAACTGTACACTCTCTGATGGTAGGAAACAGCATTTTGCCCCCAGCCATTTCTCCCAAGATCAGAGCCAAAGTAACTCTGTCTCCTGCTGTTTTGTAGCTGTAGATTCTTAAAGAGTGGCATTATTGTAGTCGATGAACAGTTTGCCCCCGTTCAGATGGCTGCAGTAATGACCCACAGGGGAGGCAGTGCTTAGGCGCTGCTGACAATGTGACCAGGTGCTGCAACATAAGCATTTCATTAAATATTGAAGCAATGGTTTTCAGTTACAGTGGCAAAAAGGAAATTTGGGCTATGTCCAAATATGTGGCCATTTTTTTTTTTTCTTTCAACCTCTTCTAATCACATTATTTTTTCTGTGTGACCTTTCTCCTGCTAATTAGCTGCTGCCTTGAGAAGCATTGTGGGTAATATATCCAAGGTAATTCAACATTCCACTTTACACTGTGGTAATAATTCTTAATGTATCAATGATTTATTTACTGGATAGTTTTTTTGTGAACTTAAAATATGCAAACCACAAAGAACACCCTAATCTTTATTTTTACTGCACTTCAAATCTACTCCAAAAATATGTGAATAACTTGGACTTCTGTCGAAAGTGACAACAAAAAAGATCTGCACTGCAACCTGTTTCATTTTAATATGATGTAACCATGTAGGAAGTGAGTGTTGTCAGCAGGTGCAAGAGAGGTCTAAAGGCTCAATCCTATCTGAATACTCCTGGGTGTAGTGCCTGGGTGTTGTAAAATTGGTTACTCCACATGACTGTGGTGGATAATATTAGATGATGTACAGTGCCTGCTGCTGTTTCTGCCCATAGATCTGAGTGTGGGATCAAACACCACCCTTGGCTAAAACCTAAGGACATATTAAATTCTAATTAAATGTAGCCATCCTTTGAACGTGGCATCAGGTTTTGAAACCAGAAATTACCACAAATAAATTACTAAAATCATCAAGAAAGGTGTATGCATTCCTAGGACCTGTATATTAAGCTGTGCTGTACTATATATATGCTATAGCATGTTTGCTAAACAAGCTGGCAGTTTTCATTATGCTACCTCTGTTATTATAATTTATTGTTTATGAAACAATACATAACATTTAATTACTTAGAGCACAATAGTTTAATTTTTAAAATATTTCGATTCCTTGCCATGAACAAACATTCAGTACAAATTGTTCCTATAAATATGATCCTGGCCGTCAGAGTTTTTTTTTTCATAGCTTAAAAATTGTTTACCAAGATGCAGGTGCAAAAACAGACAGAATAATATTTTAGGAAAAAAAATTATATTGCTCTGTTAAGGCCTGTGTTTTACACATACACTTTTAGAGACTTGGGTAAACAGGTGCTGTTCAAAGTTACAACTGGTTGTGTTCTAATTCTAGTACTTGATATGGTGAGATTTTATTTTCCTCTCTGAAAAAATGTTTAAATTATTTTTAAGGGTCACAATCCATTTTTTTTTCTCCTTTCCTTTTAAAGGAGCTTTTTTCTTCTGTTCTGTCTTTTAAAGATTTTTGCTTTTTTAAGAAAGGGAAATGACTGCTTAAAAGAAAGAGAAAGGAGAAAGACTGCAGTGTAAAGATGTTTAGAAAAAAGGGAGATATCTTGAGATTTTTTTAAACCATTTGCTCTTTCTTCATTACATTTGTAAGCTGCTGCTGTGGTGCTCAGTCTGGCTGGAATCACAAGGAGGAAAGGCAGCAACTGGTTAAATCTGCAGGATTATGAAATGCACAAAGCAGCATCTTCTCTATGTCGGAAGGAGGAGATAAACCCATCAGTGTATGAAAATTTTACCAGAATAACAATATTCCACTGAAGAAATTGCTGTAATTATAAATCTTACCCTGTACCCTTTGCAGAACTGGCCTACTTCTGCACTTCCAGGAACAAACTCCTCTGGTGAACTGGCACCAGCCAAAGCTCCAGGTATTTCTGTAAGAATCCCGTTTAACTGCAGGGATTTGGGCATTTCCCAAAACCTGGCATTTGCTGAGGCTCTGCTAAAAGATTCAATGAGTCCACAGGTGAAATATTTATTATGGGATAAAAAGTGTAGGGTTCAGTTCTTGCAACAAACTTTCTATGAAGGCTTTTTATGCCTAAGGTTGAATCTAATTTACCTCCTGTTCAAAGAACAGCATTCAGATAATTGTTAAATATTATTTTTTATGTACTTGCATTTTCATATAATGTGATTTAATATCATATTGCTGCAAATTTTGTATTTTTTTTATTTTGGTGACAGAGTTTAGTTTGAAAACATCATTTGTGCCCCTGTCCCATATGTCAAAATCCATTCTGGATTCAGCAGTATTAGGGTTTTTCTTGACAATTATAACTTGACAACCACTAAATTCTGATTCATTGTGTCACAGTCATTCTCTAGCAAACAGTTCCATGTTTGCTAGTAATTCTCTAGCAAACATTTCCATGACTGAATGATTTGGGACTCTTACCCAAACTTTTAGGGTGCCTGTGATTTATTCCAGCTCTTATCCTTGAAGCAATTTATGGAATGCAAAGATTCAATATTCTTGATTACTGCTCAGTAGCCAGAGGACTTCTTTTCCATCACTCCACTGGGGAGGAAATGTTCTAATGCATGTATATATATATATATATATATAAATGTTAATATGTACATTTTTAACTGCCCAGGAAAAAAAAAAAAAAAAAAGTTGGCTTATATGTAAACTAGGTGTTCTTATTAGGGCTATTTTTTAGTCAAGATATTAGCAGATCAACAAAGGGATTTATTGTAGTGTGTGATTTTATACAGAAACGCTTTTGGCTGTTTTACTGAACCTGTGGCAAATTCCTCATGGAAATAAGTCATCTTATCTACCCTCTAGGTACAGGGCAGGGCTTCTGCTTTACTTCTTACCAATGGCTGTTACTCCTGAGCCTTTCTAACCTGAGCATTATTCTTAGATCAAGGGGAAGGTTTGAGTCGGTCTTTTCTATTAATCTGTAAAAAATTTACTAGCCATAAATGTGTCTGTCTTAATGGTGGGGCTTTGTTATCTCTTTGTTTTGTGGATCTTAAGTTTTTACAATCCATTACCAAGGTATTTGCACAGTAATGGATCAATCACCACCCTGTCCACCTGCTCAGAATTATCTAGCCTTTTAATATATTATTAATGTCTTTGATTTGCAGAGGGGAAGATTGCAGAAGCTATTTGTAGCTGTCTGTATTGTACACTGAGGAGAAAAAATGAAAAATAAATGGCTTTATGGAGAGACAGTCTCCATGAACAAATATTTTTCATATTGCTGGATTTAGGAAACATAAAAAAATTAAATGGAGGACTTAAAGGACCAGAACAATTTGTTAAAAAAAAAAAAAAGAAGAGAAGAGGGGCAGTGGAGACTAACAGAATTCTTGGTTGCTGAAACCTCCTCTTGGTTTTCCTGCCTCACCTTGCATTTGTGTGCCTTTTTAGGCTGTTCTGTGCCTCTCTTGTAATAAACTTTCCCCACTGATGAGTTATGGATGCAGAGAAACCAAGGGGCTGTTTTTTGTCTCAGGGTGAACGTTTGCTGCTTTGCCATTCTTTTACATTTTCATTCTTCATGCTGATGAGTCAGTCCAGATTTATAATACCATGTTATTATGGATAGTATAGACTGAGTCTCCTTGAAAGTAATGGCATGTGATTGCTTACCCCATTACTTTCAATGGGACTAAGTCTATGTCATCCTTAGGGACTCCATCCCATTGAAAGTAATAGTCTGAGACTGCCCACATTGTTACTGGGTTTAAAATTGGATTGAATTTATACTGATCTTCAGAGGCCTGCCACAAAAAGCCTCATTTTTAACACATAAAGTTGATAAAAGTTTTTTGCCAGTGTTTGGAAAGTTTAATGAAGTATGTGAAATTAGGTTTGTAAAGTTAAAAAGATGGGGTTATGTTGTTCATGGTCCTTAGCATTTGAGATGAACATAGTCAGAGGAACCCCAACTGTAACATATTTAATCTTCTACAGTCCTTTTAATTACTATTAATGTATTTTCATTTTGTAACCCTCCAAAAGGCTCCTGTTGTGTTTTAGTGACTTCTATATTATATTCAGTTGGACCTTGTCAGTGCCCTATTACTTTTTTACATGTATAAAATACTGCCCTAAAAATGTGTATAAATTATGACACATTGTTTTGAGGAAAATTGCTCACTGCTTCTTCTAAAAATAAAAATATATTGTACTTTCTTTGGGTAGAAAGTGTCCTTTCCTGAATCAGCAGCTCTTTATCCTATTGGCATAGAACATATTTTTTGTAAAAAATCATTAGTTAATGTGAAAATATTATGGCCCTCTCTCTGATGGCAGCATGTCTGTTAAATTTATTTAGAACAAGAGCTTTACTTCTACCCTTACTAATGTTAGGTGCTAATGTTCCATTGGAAAATAAAAGTGCATTTTTTTATACTTTTACCTAGCCATGAAATGCAAGCAGATAAAATGAAATCCATTCCAGAAAGATTAATGTTACAGTGATAATGCACTGGATGAAATGGAGAGGCGAAACCGCTGTTTTTTCTTAAAGTCTTGCTCAGTTCTAGGAAGAGGAAATGGTGACTGATGAAATGAGGAAATTTGGCAGAGGAATCCAAAAATTGTTGGTGTATCCTTCCCCCAACTGTGCCTGTGGTGTCACAGAAATGACACCCGTATATCTCTGTGATGGTGTGTCCACCTGCACTAAATGCAGGCTGTAGAATAAATGCACACCGTGCCCCCATTTAATCTATACTGCAACATACAATATCATATGAGAAATGCACTTTTCTTAGGTAATCACCATGACATAATTTATTTCAGAAGAGATCACCGTGCTACAGCTGTTACAAGTGATTTAGCAATTGAGTCATCAGCAGCATTTTATACATACTCATATTTATTAAAACCCTTCAGAAGCATTAGAACACATTTCAGCCCTATGGAATGAATGGAAAACATGTCTTTAAAGGGGCAGTGTAGACTTTGTTTTATGTTTATTGGAGACTGCAGTATGGCCAAATGTCACAAGCAGTCACAACTCGCTGTAACTCAAGCAAATAAAACATGCATATAGCTCTCTCCACACAGCATAATATACCTCCTTTCATCATCAGCATTATTGTAATATTCCCACATGTCACTGCAGGTAACGAGCTGAGCACCTATGCATGGACATGGCTAATATGTAGGTGTATATTTTTAATATGTGCTCATATGTTTGTATCCCTCTCTCTAGCGAATGCTTACCCACTATCAAGACTCCTGTTGTATTTTTTCCCCTGAGTTACTTCAGGCACATCCAGATTTTTAAACCAAAGTGGAGGTTAGGTGTCTTGTGTGTGAAGAACTGTTTCCTGCTGTAGATTATTTTTGTGGCAGGAGCATAACTGGCAGCTCGCTGGTTTAGGAGGAGGGTGCAGTAAAATGCACATTTTTCCAGGAGGATGGTTGCTGTAGCTTCACTCTGGATGTGAGGGATGGAAGGATTAGGTAATCTTATTTACCAAATGAGATGATATAGCCAAGAAGTGAACATGTCCATTTCTTCAGACTCTATCAGCTAGTTAAATAAAACATATACTTTCTCCTCATGGACCTTCCTTCCGTTATATTTTTATGCACATTGCATTTTAAAGAACTATTTTATATATGTCTGTGTAGTAAAGGCCAGATTCCACCCATCTGGTAAAGAATTCTGTGATTATTTATAAACATTGCCTCAGAGAGGAATCTAAAGGAGGGGATTGAGAGAGGAGATTGTGGCCTTGCAGTCTGGGAGCTGCCAAAGCTCTCAGAGTTCCATCTCTGGTAGTGATGCATGGAAATGGCAGTAGATGGATGGGGGAGAGGCAGTGTTCCAACAAAGAAAGGGCAAAATGCCTTTATTTCTAGTGATGATGCCAAGGAACCTGCTGGAGGGATTTAGAGAGAGTCTTACCAAGTTCATCATGATGGATAAAAAGCAAGAAGTCAAATGCTTGAGATTTGTGATGGGAGTTTAAGTACCCTGGGATTGCCCAGAGGTGCTGGAAACCATCAGAGTAACCTGAACCCTGTGGAACAGAAGATATGGCAAATGGGTGCAATGCCTTCAGGTTTGGGATGCTCTCAAAAAGTGCCATTTCCCTGAAAGTCCTGACCCCTGCTCAAAAATCCAGTGCATTAATAACATTTCTCATTGTGCCTCTAAAGTTTGAAGGATGCAAAATCAGTAGCTGCTTTAAAAATGTTTAACCGAATACTTCATGTAGTAAGACTGAGGACGATGGAAATTTGGGTTTCCATCCAGAGGAAAATGCTGCTGTTTATTTTACAGACTCACACTTCAGTGTATGCATGTGTCTATACTTATGCACAGATGTATCATTTTAGAGTCATCAAAAATTTATTTCCCACCCTAAATGCACTATAACTTCTCCTACTCTCATAAACTCTTCTCTTGGGGACAAACGCTTCTTCCCACCAGCAGTCACGCTCTCTGCAACAGCAGTGGATTCCCAAAATCCATGGGGCCTTGTGGGGCTGGATCTTGGCAAGACACATAGCTTCACATGTAGTCTGTTTTGAAATTATTGTCCCAAGGTGAAGAAAACTTCAAACAAGAAGCTGTGTCTGCAATCAGAGTGTTTAATGTGTAAACCCATTGCTCTATCAGGGCCTCAAAGAGAGCCCCGTACTGGGTGATCCTCATTTGTCTATGGTCCCTCTTGGTGATTATGGATCCCAAGAAGAGGACTGGAAGATTGAGAGGGATAATAGTATCAGAGGGAGAGGAATGCTGAATGCTGTCTCTTAGGGCATGAGGAATTGTCCTTTAGGACAAATACATGTGCCAGTCACAGGTGTCACTGTGCCAGAGCTGCCACCTGTGGGTCTGGGTGTGGGGGCTGCTGTTCCTGGGCCTGTGCCCCCAGATTTGATGGGAGCTCCCTGGATTGCTGGGTACCTCCTTTTGTCTCTAACCTTTGTCCTGGGTGGGGGCTGTGGTGTCCAGGGACACTCCAGATTTCCTGCCCTGGCTGTGTTGCAGACACTGTACTTGTAGCATTTGTCTCCTTTGGAGAAGCAGCTGAGAGAGCCAAGTGTGAGGAGGATTAATTAACATTAAAGACTTTCCTGTGTTGCATCCAGTAATAGCATCACATCCTAAAACGATGTTAAAATCACAAGATACTGAAACTGTATAGAAAGCCAATAACCATGCAGAGCCTTTACTTTGGGGGTTTTGAACTTTTAACACTACAGGGACCATCTGGTACAAGTCAGAAAGGCACAACCACGTTAAAATAATTTCTTATGGTGATGCATGTGACAAACATGAAATCTGGAGTTGTTTCAACTGTGATTTTTCTTTGTTGCTTTTGTAGATGTATATGTTTATATATATTTCAAACCCCTGACAATTTCAAATTAAGACAGGTGTTAACTTTATCTTCTTGCTAGGTGAAAAATCAGACTTATTTTTGTACTTGGAGGATGTTTTCAACTTAACTCTGGAATTGTGAGCAATATCTGAGCTCATTATATTAGAGTTTAGTGCAGTGAGCACCAGCTGGTATGGAGTTAATGGCAGAACTGGTGGGAAATGACATATAGCACATAATACATTTAACATGGATATAATAACAAGAACACAAAAAACATTTTTCCTGAATTCTTGTCCATATTAAATTGAGAAATATCATATAGTTATTTTATCACTATGATATCTAAAGGAGGTTCTGTTGGTTTTGAGAAGGAACACTGTTTGACATGAAAGGCTCTGCCTTAAATAACTGCTTTTCTTATGTGTTACAATACTTTTATAGCACATTTTGAAACAGTTTGAAAAATGCAGTTCTAGAATTTTTTAAGGCTTTGTGACTAGTGTAGGGGGAAAAAAAAATCTTTCCAAGTTGGGGTTTTGCTTGCCTCTATTTCCTCTTGGCATGCTTTGGTGATTGGTGATTGGTTAATGCCATAATTTTAATGGACTTGGGAAGTATATTCCAACTTTCCTTTACCCTGTGTTGGAGTAATAAGATAGGTCTGAGAAGAAGATTTGCAGAAAAGTCTTCTTCTGAAAGCTACTGGAAGTATATGTCCAGTAGGAGTGAGTTATTTGGGAGGAATAATTATTTTTAGCAATGCTTTAGGTAAATGCTCAACATTTACACTGTAGCTTCAGTGTCTGTATATGCAGAAAGGAAATGGAGATGCTTGAAATGCTTTCTAAGGTGGGAAGATATTTGTAAGGAAACATAATTTTAAAAAAGAGAGAACAAATGTTTCATGTTTTTATGATACCTCCTCTCTGTCAGAGGAGTTGCAATAGTTTATTTATATTTTTCTAGAATGACTACTTAGTCACAC
This sequence comes from Taeniopygia guttata, assembly GCF_048771995.1. Classification (NCBI taxonomy): domain Eukaryota; kingdom Metazoa; phylum Chordata; class Aves; order Passeriformes; family Estrildidae; genus Taeniopygia; species Taeniopygia guttata. The sequence goes on from NC_133027.1 coordinate 88,921,536, forward strand.
AGTTGAACTATTTTATTTTGTTTCTTCCCCCCCCACCTTTATTTATTTAATTTTAAAAAATTTCTTCTTTATTGTTACCCATATTCTGAAGGTATTTGAACCTACTGTGAACTGTCTTATACTGCCCTGAAATATTTGTGAAGATTTGTGACTTTTCTAATAAGTTGTGACAGTATGTACCACACCCCTGCCTTTCTGCCAAAAAATCTGAGTTTTCTGTTCTTCACAGGCATCACTGTTGTTGCTTTAATATTTTATTATTCATGGTAGCATTTGCATTGTTGGAAACCCAAGCATTAAAAAATCATGAGGTAGGGCTGCAAATCACCTGATTTTTTATTTTTTTTTTTTAATGAATACATTTGGTGGTTTTGGGCTCTTTGCCTTTTTTATTTTAACCTTCTGAAATATATACTTAAGATATACTTTCTATTTCTCTGTGTAACCAGGATGGCTAAAAATTTTCTTTTTTTAAATTTAGTTTTTAAAGGAAAAATATAATTTCTTGGTAATAAATCGATTCAAACAAGAAAATCTAGCTCCATGGGATAGTCTGCAGAGGGACAGCAGCTGGGTGCTGCCCATGTGAAGCTGTGTCTGTAAATCTGTGTAGGGTGAAGAACTGAGCCCCAGCTCAGCCATATCCCAGGGAAAACTGCAGATTTTGGGATGCACACAGCTGATTCCCAAGAGTTTCCACCAATGTGTTTGTTAGGAGAGGTCCTGTTGGGAAAAGACAAATATTATTTGCTGCAGTCTGAGCCTGGCCCATCCTGGTAGATTTTAAAAATTAAGGCTAAGATATAGAATTGGAATTTCCTTTAGAGGAGATCTGGGATGCTGCACTGCCACCAGCTTGTCCCCTGAGCAGGCAGGCTGCCACAGTCGGTACAAGCTGGAGCTTTTTCCATATGAAAAAGTTTGCAGTGACATGAAGTCATAGCAGAATTAAAATCTGGTCTTTGCCAGAGATGGAGGGGTTCCGTTTGGCTTCTGCTAAGACAGATTTTTAACCATGTTTTATGAGCTTGGTACATGTTTTCATTTATCATATTGTGCTGAGTACACCCAGTATTAGAGAATTGCAGAACATGATGTGAGATTGCACTTGAGTTAAAACAATGAAAAGCTAATTAGATGAAATAACTATAATGTATTAATATTTGTGTTATATTAGGTAGGTTATAGAAGTTGGGTTAATGTAAAATGGTTCTTAATAGAATTGCAAGAGCTGTCTGACTCCTGCATGTGCTGTATGGGGAGCTGATAAGGGAAATCCTGGAAATCTGCATTAAAGTGTAATGTTTCCTGCTGAGAGGAATCTGGTGAAGCGAGGGAGGGGGAAATAACCAGTACTTCAGTGGCACTCCCTGTTACACAGGAATGCCATTCCCTGTCTGGTCTAGTTCTCCTGGAAAACCTTTTGTCAGTATTTTTTTTTTTTCTGTCCATATTGCTGAGAATATTGCAGAGGTTTTAAGAGATTTTTGAGAAGTCCAAATTCTGCATCACTGAAAACAGTTGGAATTTGAGTTTTAGCAGCAGTGGGATCAGGATTAGTGGGACAGTGACAAGGGATCATCTCCTTATATTTACTGATCCAAAGGACTCTGAATGGAGTTCACTTGGTGCCTATGAAGTTACACCAGGAATGACTTTGCCCCATTCCAACCAGTTGTGTAAAAGTGATCTCATTCCACCTGTTTGTGGCTGTTCCTGGCATTGTTTTAGGAATGGCAATTGCAGGAGTGGCTCTTCCATCCCAGACAAACTGGTGAAACAGAGATTTTAAATTCCCCACTCCATCCTATACTAACACCATCTCTTGTTATAATCCATCAAGAAAACTTTAGGGATGTGGAGGAGTTGGCATTGATGGGTGCTGGGAACCAATTCATAGTTTAGCAATATATTCCCAATCACAAGTTACCTTGTGGCTTTGAGTTCTTAGACTTGTGATTTGCTGGGGTTTTTTTGTGTTTGTTTGGGTTTTTTTTTCTTCTCATTACTAAACCTGAAGGGCTAAATTTTTCCAAACTGGATTTTCCAAACTGCTGGATTACAAATCCAGCTGCTGGATTTGTAATCCAGCAGCTGTTCTCCTTGTCTTCAGAAAAAATCCTGGAGGTCACTACCAGATTTTCTTTATGTTCATGGGAATTTACATTAAAAAAAGAATAAAAATAAATATTTGCTTTTTCTTGTTTTGACACTGCAATTCTGACCCTTGAAATGGGGCCATTTCTGTAACATAGTGATAGGAGCCTGCCTTGAGAATTTTTCACTTGCTTGTAAAAATGAAGCTTTTGATAGCTCCAGTTAGGCGGACGCTGAGGATGTTTATACAGAAATGGATTCATTGCTATTCATGTTTTCAGATTCTTGAACATTTTAAAAAGATGTTCCGCAATATTTCTTTGAAGAAATAGCACTCTCAATAAAAATGTTGAAGCTATAAATGGAGATAATCTTGCACCATTCTTGTTTGAAAAGCCCAGAGAAAAGAGCACTGTGTAAATGCAAGTGTGCCTCAGACCTCTGCGCTGCCTCCCAGCTCAGGATCCTTCACCCCTCTGGAACACAGCAGCACTGATTTGGAAGGTTATTTTAATTTTTGGCAGGCTCATCGTCACACCCAGTGAAGATAAAGAAGATTTAGATCTGAACTATTATATTCTAAGCAGGCTACCAGGATGTCTTTGTGAATCGGGGCATTTGGAATTGTCTCCCTGCCAAGACATATTCCAAGCATGCATTACACTTCACTGAGATTGGTAAAAAGGAAACATTTATATTCTATTCCAGAAAATATTTCACCTCAAAAATATTTTTTGCATATTATTTGTATTAAAAAGGGATGAAAGTTTGTGGTTTGTTTGTTTTTTTGGGGTTTTTTTTTGGTTTTGGTTTTGTTTTTTGGTGGTTTTTTTGTTCTGTTTTGTTTTGTTTTGTTTTTTGCAAAGCCAGGCTTCTGATTTGGCTGGTAATATTATAAATAATAGTATTTGAAAATGTTTATTTGAATAGGCTATAAAAATAATTTTTCCACCCAGTTCTTTAACAGATAATTAAAATACTATGAATCAAACTAATAGAAGCCCTGAATAAAAATTTTCTTAAATGTAGTACACAGCTTACATTTAAAAACAAAATCCACTGATTTAGTTAAAAATACATGCAAGAGAATGCACATTACTTTAAACTTTGGAGCACTAAATTATTGTAGACTTGCACACATAGAGTGTATGGATTTTTGGGGGACAGCAGATTCTTGCATAGCTATATTTCTAAAATTATTCTCTCAAATAATTTTAAAACAATTAGAAAACTAATCAGAAGTGTGTGCATATGTTTGAATGAGCAGGCATGAGTGTAAACTGCATATTTGTAAGCAAAAATATCTGTAAGGTGCATATATCTGCAGGCTGAAATGTTATCATAAATATTCAGATTATAATCTGCAATGTACAGAGTAGCCATGCATTATGCAAATCCATGTGTGTATTCTGTAGCAGATAGATATAGAATAGTTTCACTAAGAAACAGAAAGCATATGGCATCTCTGTGCTTAATATTGTCAGGCTTGGGAGTTAATTTAGGACATTTGATGGGAAGGCTTTTTTTTTTTTGCCTATAGCCTGTCACATTTTGGATGATGCACAACCACCTCGGCAGAAAAATATATTGAAATGTTTGGGATGTCTTTGTCAGTGGGAGTTTTGTCAACTAATAAAGACGGTGCATTTTGGCCCGAGCTCTGTTCAAAATAAATTATATTTTTTGTCTAATGTAAAATTAAAATGAATAAACATCATAAAGCTGAAACCTATCCTAGTGGCTGCTTGAAAATTCCAGAGATGTGGCACTAGGGAGCGACCGTCATTCCAGTGCAAAATGTGCCGAGCTATTTTCAATGGAAAATGAAGAGCAGAAATAGAAGACTGAAATAACAATAGGCTGATTGCTTTCATTTTTTGGTGTGTAGTTTAACATTGCATTAAAGAGAACAACTGAGTTCCTACATTTTTCCTATTTTCTTGTCATGGATATATTAGCATTACATGATGCATACTAATTATAAAGTTGGCTGTAACAAGAGTTCCTCTTGTGAATCCATTTAAGGACTGATTGTTTACTATCTTTTTCTGTAAGTATAAAATTTTAATTATGCCACTGACAGGAACTGTGCGTGATACAGTGCTCTACATTTATCACTGGGAGAGGGCCAGTTGCAGAGCTGTTTGACTTTGGAGAAATCCTGATGCGCTTGCAATGTTGAGCAGCAGGTGCCACATTATTATGTACAGAAAAGCAATTAGGAAGCATATTGGATGAATGAGGAGTGCATTAATATTAGCAAGTACATTTGTCAGTGGTTTTGATGCGAGTCTTTTTCTTTTCTTTATGCAACATTAAGATTGTGGCTCTCATAAATTCTCCCCTTAAATTGCCATCTGTTCCCTTGTCATGTAGTAGTGAGGTAGAGAAAAGTTTTCTTGACAAAATGAAAAGAATTTCTTTTATTTAAAGTAGGAGCAAAGGAGCCTACACAAAGTGGGAGAATTGTAGGTTATGCAATTGAGCTTTGTATGTGTTAAGTAATTACTGCTGAATGTAACATTAACTATTGAACACTTACGATCTTTTTTTTTCCCCTCCCCCTGCTAGATTTCAGTTTTTCAATGATTTTGTGTATTTTTAAAATATGGTGTGAGACAGTTTTAAATAAATTGTACAAAAAGGCTGGCAGCCCAACCTGGGTGTCTCCACTGCAGGGTTTTGGTGGGGATCAGGAGCAGGCTTTTGAGCATTGGCCCTACATCCTGTGCTTTGGCCACATCCTGTTGGCCCCACATCCTAGGCTTTGTCTCCCAGTGCAGAGCAGTTGGAACTGGCTACAAACCACATGGAACTGAGCACAGAGGTACAACTCTGTGTGTGTGTGTGTGTGTGTGTGTGTGTGTGTGTGTGTGTGCCACTCACAGGTGTTGGGTCTTGGGACCAGACAGGGATCACATAAGTGCCCTAAAGTGTGTTTGGGGGTCCTGGACATTGGCTATTGCACCCCAGGGAGCTGGGGAGGGCTGTGACACCTGAGAGTGCACATGTAGCTGCAGTGTCCCAGCCTTGACCACCTTATATAAAGCTCTTCCCCTAACTCCATGGCCATTTTATCTCAGAATATGAGAATGATCCAGCACTGTCATCTTCAAACCCAGGGACACAAAGCTTGTTGGAGATGTGTTCCACCTGGGAGCCAGTGATGTCCAGGCAAAATGCTCCAGGTCTTCAGTTATTGGACTCTGTATCAAACAGTGTTTGTTTAAGAGTAGGCTTTATTTTGCGGCAATTTCAGAACCTCTGCCTATTGTTCTGGCAAGGAAATTTGTCTTCAGGGAGGACTGGCATGTGGCTCTGTGAGAAAGAGGCTATCTTAACAGAAAAGTTGAAAAACATCAAAAAAGAAAAGCAGAAAGCAATTGTTAAAAATGTTGGCATAAAATGTGGTTTTATGGTGTCATGTGGGAAAGATATATATATGTGTCTCTTTTTTTCTTGCAAATATGGAAAGAGGGAATACCACTCTTGTATGTATATTGTGTTTCTTTTGCCCTTTGCTGTAAATATTTTCATTCTGATCATTGCAGATTAGTGAAGAACTGGAATCACTTGTGGCCCAGACAGGACACAGCAGTACAAAGCCTTCTCTGCTGGCAGCTGCATTCTCATGTTTTGTAGCTCAGTCTTCTGTGTGTTTGCATTGATGGGGAAGGAGTTGGTTCAGCTTGTTTGGGCTCCCTCCTCCATTTCCATGTCAGCCAGCATTCATGGGGAATAAATGATATGTTCATTAAAAAGTGCAGTACTGGTTCTGGCAGGCAGCTTAAGTAAACCAGTCCTACTTCTGAGCCACAGCAGTAGTGGAACTTTTAACATCTTTTCCTTCTTCTTTGCTCATCTCCCTGTTGAGTAAACTCTTCAAAGCCCAAGACAATCTGTCTTAGAAATGCTGTGAAGTGAAGAACGAGCAGCGGGAGCTACAAGTGGTGGCAGCAGCAGTTCTGAGGATACTTTATAGAGTTGGATCATGGCTGATTACAGGATTAGCTCCATTGGCAAGCTCTCTGAATCTAAAGTAGGGGTTTTCTGTAGGACTAAGCCCTCATTTCTGTTTGGCTATTTATGAAAAAAACACAGTTGGTTCTTCTGCTGTGGCAAACCTGTTTGATTTCTGTTCCCCTTGTCTTTGTGTCAGCCATTCTCCAAGAAATCCTTGTCCGGGGATGCTAGACTGGCCCTGTTCTATTATTTCTGAAATGGGAGGTTGCATGTGTTTCGGCCCATTTTTTTTCAGGTTTTTTGTTATTTTCTCTTTGGTCACAGTCTTCCTCACAGGTTGTTTTTCTAACATGTCCTCAATCACTACCTAATCTTCACATACCATAAGGCTCTTTACTTCCCTTCTGTTCCATTTTTTTTCCCACAACGGCATCTTTCTCTCACGCTCTGGTGCATTGTTTCTCTTCTGTCAATACATAATAGCAGTTCTTACTCTTTCTGTGTGCATTCCTGTTACTCTTTAATATCATGGCTAGGATCTGATTTTTACCACGTTGTGCAGTTGCTTTTCCCCTCCCATTCCTCAGAACATGCAGTGGATTCCTGATCTTCGTGTGCTGCCGGCTTAAACCTCTCGTGCTTATTTGTGCATCTTCCTTGTACCCAGCTCACTGCAACCCCTTCAATTCAGATAGAGCTCATCATACATGAACAGATTGCGTCTGCTCAAAAAAGAGCCCCAATCCACATAGTATTCATTTAACCAGCAGTGATAGGAGTGAATTCATTTGAGATTCATATGGATGTCATAGACTGTGAGTTACAGTATAAGCATCAGTTAATGGACACTCGCAGGGAAGTGTTTCCTATCAAATAATACATCACTGAGCTACATGAAGTGGTTTATGTATTTTTTTTTTCCCTTCTATGATTTCATCATGGCTAAGGAAGGTATGATTGCTTGGCCTTGTATTTCTTTAGCAAGCAGCGTTGCTTAATGTTTTATTGATGTATTTTTAAATAATTTATCTTTAAACCTTTGTTTAATGGATGTATTTTTATTCAGAATTTGATACCAGAGAAGGTAGGTCTGACAGTTCATGTTTGCACTCTGACAATATTTCTCTTGTGAACTTTTTTTAGCTCTCTTAGATAAATAGTAATTTTACTTTTTTTATCTCTATTTTTAATTACCCAGTTAGTCATTTTAAGTGGCTTGTATTGATATTTAACAAATGTATTAGCCAATGTGAACAACAGTTTGTTTCGCTTCAGCTCTATTTCAATTTCTACTAAAAGTAATAAATATAAAAATAAACAATCATTGCTGAGGGTACCATAATTAAGATCCAAGACACCTCCTAGAGAAGGTATTAATGTTAATACTGAAGTATTCCGGAGATGGGATTTCCACAGGCAGCCCTTGTTTCTGAAAGCCAATCCTTATTGAATTGGGCCAGCTTGGTTAATACTTGAAATGTGTAGATTAAAATATATTCCAAGGTTGTTTTGGGTGCTACCAACTTTACCTGGATCATATGTGGAAATATCTATTTCTTCTCCCACTGGATGAGGTCCCACTTGCTTTCCAAAGCACCTTCCTTGGCTCTGCGTAGCTTTTTCCCATGGCTGGTGCAGCAATGGGGCAGGGGTTGGGGGAACTGTGGGAACCCAGTGGGATGCAGTGGGGCTCCCCCATTCCTCACAAGCTGAGCAGAGGCCCAGGTGGGGCAGGAAGGCAGGAATGTTTGTGGTCTGTGCACACTGGAATTAAAATAAGCACAGTGAAAACTGTATTGAGAAAATGAGGAAATGCAAATCAACAAGATGAGAGAAAAATACACTGAGAATCTTCTGAGAATCTTCTAGAGGAAAACTCTTCCTTAGTGATATCGATCTGAATTCTCAGAATGTGTTTTCTACCTTGAAAAATATATTGAGAATAAAAACATATGTCCTGGGGTTTTTTTAAACTTGTGATGTTTGTGTGCTTTAGCAGCGTTTCTTCTGGATTTCTCTGTATTTGGCCCTCAGAACATTTAGGGCAGTAATTAAAACAGAAGAAAGATGTGTAATGTTGAGCTGATGTTTATGGTTTAGCTTGCTGCAAATGTATGAATATACACATTATCCTCTCTGAATTAAAAAAAAAAAAAAAAAAAAAAAAGAAACAAATGGAAAATGTGCTGTCCAGCCTGTGTTTTTGCCATGTTTTATTCACTATAAAAATAGTGTAGACATTCACCACATCAGCTATTGTACAACTTGGCTATGTTTGAACTGAAGCCCCCACCATCTTAAGACAACACTTTGATGTGGGTGTTTCTTTAAGTCTTAAAGGCACACAGTGCACCATCAAAGCTACACCTGAACTTTAGGGTATTTACCTTGCTTAATGAGGAATGTTTTCCACTTTTTTTCCCCCGTGACATTTTTGTGCTTCACAATGTTTCTGTGTCGTTTTTTTCTATTTAAAATTTAAAGAGCTACATTTGGGAGAGGAACAATGTAGGTAAAAGAGACCCCTGGAGTGTGTCTGATGTGATAGTTCTCTTCTGTGGCACCATTTTTCCTCCTGCTGTGGGAGAGCTAAATGATAGTGCCTTATACCTTACTGAATAAAGGCGAACACAGTTTCCAGCTGTGAACATGTGATCAGGTTTTGTGTTTGATTTTTGCACACAAGTGTACTCCTGCAAGCATACCCACACACTCCTATGCAAACACTCCGGATGGGAATGATTGTTGACTCAGTCATTAATCTCCCCTCAATTAATCACATTAAGTATTAAGGTGCCTTTCTGTGCAGAGAGGGATGAGAGCCTTTGCTGTTTTACCTTTGTGCAGAATTGCTACACAACCAATTTACTTTCTGGCTAAAGATGTTGAAAGATGTGTTGAGATATGTTGTTATATGAAAACACAGCAGAACGCTATTGTCTGATCCTGAAACCCTCTGAGGATTACTCAGTAATCCTATTGATATTGTTGGGAATAAAGGTTGCAAGACCTAGCTCCTAATTGTTACATATGTACCAAGAGTAACACAAGGTTTATTCTGATCTTTCATGAGTGTTTTATTTTTTTATGCTGTTTATCTTTTCAGTGCTGCTCATAAACCATAACAGTATTTATTCTCTGGACAGAGCAGGGCTTGTATTTCAGTGCTGTTATGGTGACTATGACCACATTACTTACTTAAGCAAAAGATTAAACAAATTAAAACCGTGCCTTTTATTTTTCCTCCCAAAATGAGTTCCATTGTTGTGAAAGCTGAAGACCTGCACTTGCATTCTTCAAGAGTGTGGCACATCATGTTGTTTGTTAAACACCCAGGACTAATAATATCCATCTCTCTGGCTCACTGAGCAGCAGAAAAAAAAAAATGGGTCCTGAAGGAATACATTCGGAGACAAAGAGGAAAAGTTATTTTATTTTTAGTGATCAGATGGCATAATTGTTGGTTGGCATTAAGTGACTCTGAATATGAGGGGAGGGAGGATTAATTTCTGAGTAAATGAGCAACATCTGAAATCACCAGAGGGGCCTGATCCTTTTAGCACCAGCAATGGTGCAGATGTGCCATTGATTTTTTTTTTTAATTTTATATTATAATTTTAACTTTAAGAAGAGAAAAACCAGTGACTGTCATGAAAGACTTGTTCTCCTCAGAGTGAGCAGCATGCTCCCCGCAGGCTCACTGGATCTCTTGAGTGCCACTACTTGTACCTTCAAGGCTCTTTGCTGGGCTTTGTATTATGCACTTGCAGACAGACACCCCTGAGTTCAAGTGCTGCTGGGAACGTGACAGATCCCTGGCAGCACAGACAAGATCACTGCAGGAAAGGACAAATGAGGCCTGTGATTCACAAGTTCACCTTGGTTTTGTGCTGCTGCCCATCAGCATTGCTTAAGTGTGATTTTTGATGTTTTTGTGTCATTTTCCTTTGTTACGTGATGAGGATGGATGGGTTTGAACTTTGCAGCAATTAGAGATGGCTGGAGGGATTGTGTTTTCAAATATTTGCTTTTTTGAGAAAATCCAGATTTGGGATGCTCATGATGGAAGCTTGCTTTGTGAGCAATGATCAGCAGATCCATAAAGGTAGCAGCAGCAAGGATGTAAAATAGCAGCAATCTGGAGACACCCATCACAGATGAGGTTTCAGTGCTGCAGCAATGTCCAGGTGAACCCTTCCGTCCTTCCATCTGCCTCAGGTGTGTGCAGCACCAAAATTTGGAGCCAGGCAGAAAAACAGAATGTAGCCTGAGCCCTGTCAGTCACTGACCAGCAATGTCCATCCTCCACTAATCAAAAGGATTAACTATTCCTTCTGATGCTGCAGCAGGAATGCATCGCACAATTCAGGTACAAGAGGAAATAAGAGAATAAAAGCAACAAGAAACTCTGATGGGAGTGGAGCGAGGGCTCTGGGCAGCAGGTGCACTTGGCAAGAGGGTGGGAAGAAAATGCTGGGGCTCTGGCAGCTGCTCTTCAGTGTCTGCACAATGTGTAGCCAGGGTAGAGCTGGTGACAGTTTCTGAAATAGGGAGTGCTGAATGGTGCTCCCAGTCACCAGTGCCTTTCCCCTTGGATCCTCATTCACACCTGTGCAAATAAGAACACAGCAGGGGCAGTAATGAAATAGAACAGGTGTTTTACCTCACTGATCACATATTTCTGTGCACAGTGCTATGCCATGGCCTGACAGTCAGGTAAGAGCAGGAGAAAGACTGATTGAGGATACACAGGGAAAAAGGCTTTCTATTTTTCCTGTTTTCCCCCTATTTTCCTTCCCCTTCCATAGCCATTTGTGTGTGTACTTGTATCTTTATTGGTTATTGAGATTATCTTCATTCTTTTAGCCTGAGCTCAGACATTTGGGAGGTTTTGGAAGGCTTCCAGCAGGAAAAATTAGAACTTCTGGATCTGGATCCAGTCCCTGTTAACATCAACATCAAGACTCTGCTTTATAGGAGCTGAATCACACTCTTGACCTGTGTGTAGCTTTCAGCACTGTCTGTGTCTGACAGATGCAGCCTTTTTAGCAGCAGCAGAAGGATGATTTTTACTAAGCTTGCTCTGAAGGAAGCAGAAGCAATGGAGCCTGAGCAGACAGGGACAATGTTTGTATTCTTAGAAATAGACTGGAGGGTAGTGGAGGAAACCAGACAGATGTTGCAGGAGGTAGCACCAATGGCTTCAGAGTCAGAACTAAGTGTTCTTTAGGATATAACAGTTGGATGTAATTTTGTTATTTTCTCCTGTGTATTTATGAGAGATTTCATTTCAGATTCCCAGGAAGCAAAAAAGCAACACTGTTTTCTTTGAACATTCATATAATCATTTAGCTTGGAAAAGACCCTTTAAGGCTGAGTCTGACTGTTAACCCAGCACTGCTAGGACCACCCCTAATGCGTGTCCCTGAGGACACATACAATTGTCCTTGGCCCATCGATCTAGCTTGTCCAGATCCCTCTGCAGGGTCTTCCCACTCTCCAGCAGATCAACATTCCACCCAACTTATTGTCTGCAAACTTTCTGAGGGTGCATTTGATCCCCTTGTCCAGGTAATTTGGCAGTGCTTTAGCTAAAGCAGATCAACATGTGCAGTCATGGCTTACTATGCAAATCCGTTTTATTGCAGAAATAGTGGTATTTAACAGTTAATTCAGAGGCCCTCTTAGAACCTTTTCTGAAGTCTTCATTTAACCAAGCACAGTGCAAAATATGTTTCTCCAGACAACTGTCACCTTAAAGAAAAATTCCTGTCTGTCAAGAAGCCAGAGCATTAATTTCCAGCACAGAAAAATTACTGTCTGGCCTGCACATGTGGAAAAAGGCTTCAATTTGTGTGTGGTCACTAATGGTGGTGCCTGACAATTCAACTGAACTCCTGCCTTTGGAGGGAGGGCTTTAAAACTGCCTCAGTTTGGAAGCAAAATTGCATGTACTGGTTGACAAGTGAAACTTTCCAGCTCTTCCATCTTCATAAATAATTTAAAATTAGGAACAATTTTTTTTCTAGAACTTTCAGACATGGTGAAATTTATTCTTTAGATTTCTGTGTTGGATTTTGCTCTTACTTACTAAATTGCCAGTGTGAAAGCATTGCTTAAAATATTAAGGAAGACTGGGATAGGCAAAAGGAATAAGGGCCAGGGAAGTGAGGTGCAAGGCTTGTGTCATCTTGGTATTGAATAACATTTCCCAGGCCAGGGCCCTAATGGATGCTGAGTTCTTTGTATCATTTTTTGGATTGCCAAAAGAGGCTTTGAATGTGCCAAGACACCTCTTAATGATTTAATGTCTGAGTTAATTTTTTATCGAAAAATCTGTGTCTCTGACAGCCGACTGACAGCAACAAGTGAAATGGGAAGGGAAACCAGCCTGGTGTCCTGAACAAGCTGGCAAACCTTATTTGTCTGGAATCCATTCCCATGAGCTGAAACATGCAGGGGTTTTGTTCTGTACGCAGCCAGGAATTTATGTCATCAAGTTACTCTAGGACTGTACTATTTAAAGTAGTTTTGGTATTTTAGTGGCTGGAGTGAGAAGTGTGGGATCTGTTACTGTTAGATTAATTTCAGCATTTTCAGTAGTCAGTCCCTTACACAACAGGAATCAGAGACAAAAATCCCTGGACGTAAGGTGATTGAAATCAATTGATACTGAAGTCAGTGGAATGATGGCAGCAGCTGAGAATTTGCATTGAGATCTTCAAACTGCTGGGTTGTGGCAAAGAGCCGGAGCTGATGAAAATTGTTGCCACCTGTTTTCTCTGAAATAATTTCCCAGAGTCATTCTGTCTTTCAGCAGGTATATCTACCTCATATTGTACATAATTTCCACCTGAAGAAAGATCAAGACTCTGTGTGGAAAGGAATAAACTCTTCTTTTACTGGCTAGTCTGTGAATAAGAGAAATTTGCTCCTTAGCAGTATGTATTTTACATAAAAGTCCATTTTCTCACAAAGGAAAGGATATTCTCTCAGGGGGTTTTAGAATGGGGTATTCCAGGGCCAGGGAGCACTATTTTAGCTCTGCAGTACAGATGATGATTTTCCTAACCTGTGCTTATATAAAAATGAGGCAAAAGTTTGTGTAACATATCTGAATAGTTGGATGGGAATAATCAGATGCCTTGAAATATTCTGGGTTTTTTTGTGTTAAAATAAAGAGGATTATGAAGGTTATGTAGAATGTAATTTGACCTGATTTCCCCCTCACCCCCAGCAGCCTCTGATGTTATCTTCATTTAGCAGGAATTCCTTGGGAGTTTTTCCCAATGTGTAGTTATGCATTATTTATCCAATTATAAAATCAAGTGTAGTTATGGTCTCTCATGTGGGGCTGGATAAAACCAAGGAGAAATGATGAATATAAGAAGTAAGAAGAAAGGGTGACAACGAGCAGTGATTGGTTCCATAAGCAATTGCTGGTACCTTCTGAAATTTTGGACAATTTGCAGTCTTCTGGAGGGGGTCAGTTTGCTAAACAGTTGAGCAGGGATTGTGTCAAGGTTTCATATCTTTTAAGAGGAGAACGACAAAATGGGCCTGGAAGATGTGGCAGCTGGCCAGGAGAAATGGAATGAACGTGGGACTAAATTGGGAAGCTGAGTGGTTTCTAGAAAGAGATGAAACCACCAGCTGGTGACTAGAAAAGGTAAATAGGAAAAGTGTAGAAAGGAGCTTCTCTATAGGGGAATTCTAAAAAGAGTATGAAAGAGCCTAAAATAGCAGGAAGAGGATTGTGCTGTGCCATTGAGATGCAAAGGGAAAATTTCATTTAAAATCAGGTGGACTGAGTGAGTGTTAACTCAAAGAAAATGGAAACCAAGCTGAGGAGCCCAAGAGCAGTGAAATTACTCTCCTGAAACTTCACAGTTGGCCCTGGTCAGTGATCTCTGCTCTGCCCCAGGTGCCAAACAGGGTGATCTGTTATTATTTGGGGGATGTATTTGATTTGGAGAATTCTTGCCTGGAGTGAGAGTTTTGTTCTGAAGAAGAGAAAGCAACTCTGCTCTCAGCTTGCTGAGAGATCCTCCCTCGAATTGAGTGATGCTTCTTCTGAATTTGCAAATGGGTTGAAGCAATAGCTCAACCACGCACAGGCATTGTCTCCTCTAATCATAACAGCCTGTTAACTAGAAGACCTAATTAAGCAGTTCAACAGTTAATAACAGCCCATCAGCTAGCAGGAACATCAAGATAATATGTTTGTCCTGTTGTCCCAGACTACCTTTCCAAGCTCTGGTAAAGAAAGTGCAAATGCTTTTTGCTGCTGGGATCTGCAATTTCTGTTACAGGACAAGAACTTTCTGGCATGCTGAATATTGAAACTGTTGTAGTAGTGGAAATAAAAAACAGGTAAACGTTGTCAAGTTTAGGATGCTAATGTTTGAACTTACCAAGTTCAATAAAACTTAAACTTCTTAATTTTTATAGGATGATTCTGGAATTGAAAGTGTTTTATATGAATATAAAAGAGCTTTTGCTGCTTGAGCGGTAGCCAGTTTATTGGAGTAAAATGTGCCTTTTGTATTTTTGGTTGTTATTTAGTTTTCTTTTTGGTGTAATTAAAAACATACATATATTGGTGCTGTATTATGTGTCTCTATGAAGGATGAAAGAGGCCAATCATGGGCTGCATTTTGTTATGGAATTAGTTTACAAGTACTGAAGAAAGAGGCTACTTAGACTTGCCAAAACATGCTGTCTGATCTTGAGCTGGTTGGGGAAGACAGGAATGCCAGCAGGGCAGTCACCAGAGGTGTTTATTCTTCAGCCAGGGACTTTATTCCACACCTTCAAGTACAGTTTGCTTGTGCACATTTCAGAGAACTTTGGCAGAATTGGAATGGGAATTTGTATGCATTTTCATAGTCAACAAGAAGTAGGTGGAATGTGAGGAGACTTCACTGAAGCATAGCTGTTAAAATGGCCCTCTCATCCTAACAATCCAGGAAGTGAAATTCCTGGCTCCAGGCAAGGGGAAATGCACTGGGTGATGGGCTGCTCTGCTGCCTTTAGGACAGAGAGATCCAAAGGGCTTCCATCTATCAGCCAGGCTGTTGTCCTGCCCTTTGCCTATGGAAGATGAAGAGGCAACATATAAAAGCATAAATCTAAAAGTCAGAGGAAAAATTCAGCGAGATAAATTGTGCTCTTCTAGTAGTAACATATTAAAGGGGGATTTATTTTAATGGTAAATTGGGTGGGTTTTGGTGGTTTTTCTTCTTGTTTATTTAAGAAAACTGAAAGCTGGATCTTTGTTTCTTTACAAATAAAACCAAAAATTTACAGAAACCCTTGATATTACCTTGGTAACTGATCCAGTAACTTTGAGGGTGCACTTCTCGGGTTTGACATCAAGCAGGTGCTCCCGTGTTCTGTGTTGTCAGCCTGAATGTGGTGAGAGCCTCTACTGTAGTCAACTGACCCTGTTTATTATTTCTTTGCTGGAGGAGGCCTGATGAGATCACAACCAGAGGTGGCATGGCTTCAGAATTTCCAATGAAGTGATTTATAATTTCATGGAAGCAACTGCAACCGATAATTGCATAGGACAACTCTGGCAGTTCACAGAGAGCCCAGACATCTCAGGGCAAGAACTTGATGTCTCTCCTAATTCCTGATGAATGACGATCTTTCACATTAGGCAATGCCATTTGTCAGCAAGTTGTGTCCTCACAGATTGTGCCACTGTAGCTGAGATAATGAAGTGTGATGTTCAAGATTTTGTCCTAAAAAAAACAAAATGCCTTCATATATTGGGTCACTGTTATCCGCTGAAATTTATTGCAATTGAAAGAAGCTGGGCAGATGTTAAAATGCTCGTGCTACCCATGAGCCAGGGGGTTCCTCTGTTTATTATTTCCTGGCTGCTTGGCACATTCTTGTGACGCACAACAAACCCCCATTATGAAGGATTATATGATGAGGCAACAAGCATGTGAAAGATAGCAACCAAATGGTGACTCCCAATTACATGAAAAATTACTATAATCACCCCTGCTGTAACACCCGTCTGTTGGCAAAGTGGTTGATCCCCTTGAAAATCTTTCGAAGACCCACTGTATTAAATAAAAATCTCAGTTCTGTGTGTAATCATAAAAATTAACACTGTCACTTTAAAAAAATCAAATTGGTGTCCTAAAGGGAAACCTACTAAGCTGTGTAAAGTAGCTATTATGAAAATGGTTAGCCTTTTGAATGTATTTCAGACAGCGTTTGTGTTGCCAGATTTGTCAGCCAAAAACTCACTAAGCAGATTTGTCAGTAGCTGAGGCCATAATCTGTAAAACAGACATTGGCATAGAGATTAAAGATCAAGAGAATTATATAGTTTTTGTTACCATATGCCAAGATTCTTCTTCTTTAAAAAAAAAAAAAAAAGTTTATTTGGTGCGGGCTGTATCTTAAGGGCTGCTGCTCTTTCTGCTTTGTTGTCTCAAACAGTGGAATTTCCTGTCAGAAAAGGGAAACTGTTTTATTCACATACTTCAGGCTCAGTGTAGCTGTCACCCTTATGCATTGCTCAGTTCTGCAGTTTGTTTCACAAAATCAAAGTTCTGTATTGCAGTTCTTTTGCTTCATGTGTGCAGTACCTGGGCCTGCTGCCCTCTCCAGCAGAGGGCTTCCCAAGGTGGAATCAAATAGGAAAGCTGGGCTTCCTAAAAACAGGCCATGAAGAATGAGTAGCTCCTGATAGTGCCATTCATTAGGAGTCACTGCTTTTGGGATGGGACACTGTGCTGGGACATCATGGCTTTGGGGGCAGGGTTGGAACAAATTAATGGCCCTCTTGGTGCTGGGACTTCCATTGCTTTTGCAGTTTTGTACCTGTGTTATAGTCAGGAAATTGGGTCTTTGGGCTCTTCTTGCTCTAAAATAACAGACTTTGACCACTGTGGCCACTGGTGTGGTGCTGGTGAGGTGATTGCACAGTCACAACATTCATGGATGCTTGAGCACCTGTATAGGTCAGCCTGGGCATACTCCCATGCTCCCTTTATGCCATTATTCCTGTGACTGACAACATTCCAGGCTGCAATCCTATAGGCCATCAGGAAAATCACTGGGTTGTGCAAAAACTGTGTCATGTGGAGCCATAGTGTGGATGTGACTGTAAAACTGGAGTGAGCTCCCCTGGAAGGCTCAGGCTGCTCCTGCAGGTGCCTCTCTGTCCTCACTGCTGTACATGGGGTGCACACTGAAGAATCCCATTGGGATTGGGTGCAGAGGATGGGGACAGACCTTGTATTCCTGCTGCTCTGTGAACTCTGCGTTCTCCCAAAGCTCACTGCACTTTTGGAGGTGGTGGCAAGGCAGTGTTTGTGTCCAGTGCCTTTCTTCCAGTGCTGTGGAATGACTGTGTTGTGTGTGTTACCCCTGCATAAAAGGTATTTCTAATGTGAGCGTGGCCCTGTGGGCCTTCAAAGGGCAGACACCACACTGAGCCTGGAGCCTTTGAATCCCCACAGGAAGGACTAGGCAGAGTGCATCACAAGTATTAAAATAGTCCAATAGGGGACTTCAAAGTTACTGCACTGACTTGTTCTGGAGTGTGAAGTGCTGAGTTCTCTTTTAAAAGCCTTTAATCAGTGCAGTGTTCATCACACAGATGTTAGCAGCAGTGCTAGAGCTCCTAATTGTAATTTAAGTTATCCCTGCCTAAGGGCTTGCAATTAAATTATTAGACTGTTGCAGTGAGTCCGCGGATCCTGGTTGCACCTTGAGAGGGGGTACTTTCTGGTATGATGAGAAACACTGGTTTCTCCTGGGAAGCAAATGTACCATTATGCACTTATTAGGTCCTTGATTAGATCCACTACTGATTAGCAAACAGACTTTGCAAGAGAAAATATTGCAGTAGCTTCTTTTGGCTTCTCAAAACCATTGTGCAATGAAGATGAAAACAAAACAAGCCTAAGAGTAGCCACCAACTTTTGTGTTCAATTAAAAACTTACTCTTTTCAAGGCAACCACATCATTAACCCTTAACTTACAACAGGAAAAAAATACATATAGCTGTGTAGAAATCCATAAATGTGTGTATTAAATACACATGGCATGCAAATGTGTTAAAGACTTGTGTAAACAATCTATATGTTTGTACACACACAAACTGCATGTACTTATATATATGTTGATTTTTAAAACTCACAGACAGATACTCCTTCTGAAAGACCTATATTTTTATTTCACTGAAAATCTTATTGTATTTGTTTTCCTGAGAAAAATAATTAATATCATAATAATTAATAAATAATAATTACTATTTAAAATAATAATTTAAAAAATAATTAATTTAAAGTAATAACAGTTTCTGGTTATGGTCATAGACAGTCTTGAGGCTCTTTATCTCTCTCTGTCACTAGGCTCAGAGATACCTAATGATGAAATACAGAACCATATTTTATCTAAATGCAGACAATTATTAAATCGGGTGTTACATTATTACTTTGCATTGGTGTGTCACCTTTTAAAGTAAGGGCCTGCCTCTGTGATTATTGCAAATTTACCTTTGGGTTTTAAAAACTTTTGAAACAAAGCTAGCCATAGATTATTTTATTGGAGTGTAAAATGAGAATGGCTAGGTTTAAAGCTTCTGATAGGTAAATTTTTTTATTTATCTGAATATTATTATTTGAATCAGTTCATTTCCTGTTCATCTTGATTCTACTAATAAGTCTAAGTATTCACAGCACTTGGCCCCTGCTCACAGCAGAAGACACTAGGAATGTGAGGAGAGCTCATTCCTTATAAATTGCCCGGTGCTTCCATGGCACTCAGCTCTGACTCTGCTCCAAATTCATCCTTTCAGTTCAATTTCCTTGAAATCAGTGGTGTTAAACCAAGGTTAGCTGCTGCCCTCAGACATTTGAGAGAAGAGGAACTTCATCAGGAAATGCATCCTCACAAGCTGTGTGTATGTGTAACACTCAAGACCCAATGCTTTGCCAAATCAGGGTCCAACTGGTCGCCTGCCAGAAGCACAAGAACTATTCTTTAAGGCATTTAGGAGGAGCAGATTGCAGAAACTCGCTTCTGTGGCACAGGAAAAAAGTCCTGCAAAGATTTCCACAATTATTACTAATTTTCCAAGTGTTGACAGTGTGCTCAGTATGTTCAGAACATGTGTTGCTACAGACTGAGCCAAGCACAAGGTCTCTAAGATCAGAAAGTAATATTCTGATCCTGCAGAGTACTTTGTCCACAGTTTTGTGTGGAGGCTTCTGGCCCTGGAGAGCAGTTTGTGCAGAATGATATGAGCTGCCTCTGCTGACATTCAAGCCCCTCTCTTCTATCATGGAAAAGATGTTTCTTAATGAATATGTGCTCGTTAATATCTATAACTGTTCAACCTTTGTACAAGGGGCTTATCCAACTAACCAGCCATAGGGTGGGATGCAGCTGCTTATCTTTAATTACCTGGATGGCACTTTCCACATGTAAAAGCTTAAATACACCCTAATGATCCTTGTTGTCTAAGACATGTTTGTTTTTCTTTATTTTCAAAGGTGAGAGAGAAAGTTGGGCTTTATTCTTTGTTCTTATTGCATCCATGTCACCAAAAGTAGAGGGGAACTGGATAATACCTTTGTTTTGGACCAACAGTTCAAAGACAAGTTGAAATATCTAAATCTGCTTTAGCTTAGAAGTTCCTTCTCTAAGTATCTCCTGTTTGCTTCCAGGAAAATTAAGTACATTATGTGTCAATGTCCTTTACAAACACCTACTTTAAGTCCATTAGAAAATGGTTCACAATTGTTATGTAAGCAGTTTTCACATTGTTACCCAAATCAAACTGGATTATTCCAATATTCAAATCATAGATCTTTTAACTTGTAAATCAAATTAATTTTATTAAGGTAATAACAATTTTGTGATCATGGCACTAAAATTAATACTTTAAGGACAGTTGAATAGATTTTTATTACGCAGTACAGTAAAGGATTTATTACAGCAGACACAACAACCTCCTGCAATGGTTACAAGTGAGGAATGTTTTGTGTCAAAACTCCCCGTTTGCCATCACACTTATAACTTCCCTAAACATTCATCCCATGAGCTGAAATGTTCAAAGCTCTTAGAGAACAAGCAAACCCCATAAAACCAGGATGCCTGGAACTCAATACTACCTGCCAATTACAGCTAAAGGGAACAGTAATTCACTTTAAAGAAGCTTATAATGCAGTTTTACTATTGAGAATTTAATCTCAGGAAATTGAGTAATGATTCCCTTAATGTTTCTACTGGACGAAACATCCAAATATCCTGGATTTTTAATTTGACAGCACGAGCATTCTCTTTGGGAAGTCAGTGGTTTCTGTTAGCACAGAAATGCACCCCTGAAATAGATGTAGCAGAGAAGCAAGCCCTGAATCCCTGTGTAGTTCTTAATCTTCTGTATCTCCCTGTGTCATCTGCAGCAGCCAAGAGCACTACAACACCTCTGCAATACTCTGGGAATTGCTGTCTATAGGCTATGCCAGTAAGGCCTTGTGAAACCAGTGCCCTGAGCTTCCCAAAATGAAAATGTTTGAGGATGATGGGAGGTGTATGTGAATATTACCTATACCATCACAGGGATTTTTTTTTAATAAAGATCATATTTAATGTTAGAAGAGAAGCAGAATTTAGAATGATTTAGTATTTGAGATTTCTTTTCCCTATATTTTCCATGATGTAAATTTTCAGAAAATACCGAATGCATTTAAATTGTTCATTAAGGAATTTAAATCGGTTGGAAAGGAAAATCACTCTTTTACTTTGGCTGTGACTTTGGTTTCTTCTTTGAAGAAAAAAAAAAATCTGTATTTTTTACACACATATTACAAGAAAATTGTGCTGTCCCTTCTCTTGATAGAATACTTAGGTAAGGATAGTCTGGAATAGGCTGTTTGCTGACTAAATTAAAGTAAGGTAATTAGAACAAATGTTTTGTGATTTGTTGTCTCTTTTTTCCTTTCACTTTAATACCTAAAGCACTTGACTTTTTAAAACATTTTTTGCACTGTCATTTTTCAGTTAAAGCTGTAAATTTGGTCCATTATATATTTGTATTCTTTTTTAACTATGCAAATAAATTTTTCCAAATGTATCCTCCCTTCTCCACATTTCCAGGATAATTAATGAGTAGATTTTCTTACTTGAACCATGTTTTTCCTGATTGAAATAGAGCAATTTTATCAATGCTTATCTATCTTTTTCCTTTTTAATCCTGACATAGCTTAAGATATTAATAAGCTCTTATCTCAAGTCTAGAGGCATCATATTTTTAAATTAATTTTATAATGTCTGATGGAGCAGGAGGGCGAGGTAAGCAGGTCAGAGAGTTGAACTGGCTTGTTTAGGGGAATCCTGTATCAGATAAAGACAATGAGAATGCTGCTGTTGCTTTGTGAAATAAAGCCAGTTCTCAGTAGTAGGAAAAAAAAAATCTCTTGTTCAATGTCCTTGAAAAAGTCAGAATTAAATTGGAGTGTCAAGCTTGAAGTGGGCTGCTGGTGTTCTGTCCATCCAAGTTCTAACATCTTTATGGTTTGTGTTTGAATTGTCATTTAAAATGCTGACTTTTCCAAAATACTGCACCAGTTGCCTGATCTATAATGATATAGTCTTCAAAATATTTTTCCCACTCTTTTTCAAAAGGAACTACCCCAAAACTCCCAAACCAATGAAGATTTTAATAAATTTAAGATTTTCAGCAACTTTCAGCAAGTGTTTGAAGTGCCTTGCATTCTTGCATGGACCTTCTGTTGAACTCTAAATTCCCAATAATACTGAGGAGAGGTGATAAATTCATTTATTCTGATAACTCCAAATCCTTGAATTCGTCACTCTCTTAATCCATGGAGGCTGGAGTTTAATGAAGCCTCTTGGGCAGAAGTGCAGCTGAGCTGTCCCTTCTGCCCTTCACATGGGCATGTGGAAGGTTTCCTCTCTGCTTCCTCAGTACCTGAGTTACCATTCTCCCCAGAACGGGTGAAAAAGCCTGTGCCCAGCTTGGCACTGGTTTCCAGTCATTTCTTGGGGCTCCATGCCACAGTCCAGCCACAGAAGTAGCTGTACTGTAAATTTTACACTTCTGTTGCAGCGATCTAAAGCAGGTTCTTGAATACCTTCTTCTTCTCAGCACTTAGAGAGTTTCCCCTATTCTCACCAGTAATCTGTGACAAGCTCTAGGAGCCTACATGTGACAAAAAAAGGGGAGAGGGAACGGGCATGGAGACAAGGAGAGCCATGAAAGGGAGGGAGCAGGATGCTCAGCCAGCAGCCCACTAATTTAGCTCTTTTCTCCCTGTGTCCTCTGTAATAATTGGTAGCCTCAAAATGTTCTGGACTTGGTGGAAAGGCTGGAATCTTGCAACTGGCCATGCCTTAGGCACTGAAGATTGCACCGGCTGATCAGCCAAGTCCTGGTGCTGTCCAAGAGCAGCTCGTGGACATCCAAATCCATGGCAATTATTCTTTGCTCAAATAATAGACTCATAGGATCATTTGGTTTGGAAAGGACCTTGGAGACCGAGTCCAACCATTAGCAGTGCCAAGTGCAGTGCTTCCAGGCCCCTCAAATGGGAATTCATTTCACCAGCTCCTTTGTGCTTAGCAGGGATCTGGGTGTGTTTCTTCTCTGTAGGGAATGCTGGTATGACCACAGACTCGCTCCAGGCAACCTCAGTGTTTTGAGGTTTTGGTTTGATTGGGTTTTTTGGGGCATGTGGTGATTTGGTGTCCTGGATATGCTGCCCAGGGCAGTGGTGGAGTCCCCATCCCTGAGGAGTTTAAAAGCTCAGAGAGGTAGAGCTCAGGGATGTGGGTTAGTGGTGGCCTTGGCAGTGCAGGGTTAAGAGTTGGGTTTGATTTTAAGGGTCTTTTCCAGCCCTCTATGATTCTATTATTCATTAAAGCCTATTTCCTGATGAGATGTTGGAGATGCAGAATATGGTTTGAGACAGTGGTCTGTGCAGAAAAGTGTCTCCTGAGGGAACACTGAATGTACAGAAAAGGATCCATGCTTTGCCTGAGGCCACTTGGAACCTTGTCAGGGCATTTTTTTAGTGTGGAAACATGAGGCAACAACCACAAGAGCAATATTCTTTTTCTTGTTAGTGGAGGAAAGCAACTTTGGGGGGGCTTTTTTTTCTGAATGTCACTCTTTTATGAAGCATCACTTCTTGCAGCTACAGAACAAAGATAACTCTTCAGACTTTTGTTCATAATTTCACAATTTCTTGAAAATTTCAGCATTTGCAGCTGCTCTGATCGCCCTTGTCAGTGGGAGTGCTGTGCATATGCATACGTTTAAGGCTTTTTACTCCTGGTACCAGCTATTCTTTAGGATTCAGACTGACACAAAGAGAGCACATGGCAAAGGTGCTCATCCTTCAGCACTTTCCACAGGACACAATATGAGCTGTTCAGAATTCCCAGTGGGATTGAAAATAAAACTGAACCCTAGTTCTTGATATCAGAATAGGAACAAGTTTTGTACCCATCTTCCATCTCAGTTATGCATTTTGTAATTTTATTCTTGGCATCTTGTTTTAATTTCTTTCACTTTTTTCATACCTTGGTATTTTCTACAGGTTCCACTGACCTTTAAACATATAAGTCTCATTTTTCTGTAATCTTGTGGGTTTTGTTTTTAATACATGATAGTTTTCTTCCAAATACTAATTCTTTTTTATAAACTCTATTTTTTCTTGAAGTAATAATGTTGCATATCAGTGGATTAATTTTTCTTTCTAACAGTTTAGTTAAAAAGAGTAGGAATTCAAACAACTGGCTTGGCACTCTTGTCATATTTTCCTAACATTCTCCATGATTATAAAATGCTAAATTTTGTCTGCTGAACTTTAGAAACCACTTCAAACATGGAAAGATTTTTATTCCCATTTATTAATTTTTTTAAATCAATGACTCTATATAATGTGAATGTGGCATTAGCCTGAATAATGACTTATTCTCCAGTTCCATCTGCATATCTGATTTAATTATACTCCAAAGGAGGAAATGCAAAGGAGATATTATCTTAACAAGTTAAGTTTTCTCTTGCACAAGAAACATCTTCCCCTCACTGCCCTTTAGGTAGCTGATTTATGTCCCCTGATGCACAGCAGGGAATGGCATTTGCCTTCCTGTGGCAAAAGGATTCCTATGAATGGAAAACTTGTCCATGTGTGAATTAGCTTGGAGTTGTATTGTGTTTCTTATACTAATATAATATTGTTCTAGTGCTTGCCCCTGATTAAAGACATACATAAATAAATAATTTATAATTTAATTAATAAGGTATAATATGCAAAGCACAGTAATTTCAAACAGCTTGTAATGTCTCTAATGTACTTTCAATTTTTTATTTTACATAAGGGCTATATTCATTATGTGGTTATGATAAACATACTAATGAATTTTATTACAGGAACAAATTTAAACATGTAAATGAGATCAAATAGTATTAAAATGCAAACGATGGGGAAACTTATTACAAACTAACCTTGCCAACATACATGGAGGGATGTTACAAAAGGACTCAGGAAGTTGTACACTTGATACAAAGTCAGAGCAGTCCTTTCACAAAGTCACTGAAAACAAGAATGTGTGAACTCTCCAGTTTTAGTGTTGCATAAACTCTATTGAACAAAAAAAGTTAACTTGAATCCTGGGCTTGCATGTAACTTTGGGTGACAATTAAAATCCCTTTTCTTGTTCCAGTGAACAGTAATCTGTGCATAATTACATTCAAATGAGATATTAGCATTTTTTGTGCTTACTCTTTGTTAATTGCAGAGTTCACTCACCATGGTGATGCTTTTGATAGAATCGAGCTACCTTATTGACCTGATGCTGCAAGGCATGTTTGGAAATTCTGCTGTATTCTTTTTTTTTTTTCCCTTTTTTTTTTTTTTTTGGCATTTTGAGGAGTCCTGCTGCTTTTATTACATTCCTGACACTTTTGTTAATAAATCATTGCAAAGTTAATGAAAATTGCATTCAGGCATATCCAAAATAATTGTGTCCTTTGTCATGCTAATAAATGGAAAGATGTTGATCCAATGGGTGAGTGCATGCCCATTATGGGGAAGTTTGTGATACGTGTGCCTGTTGCGCTTGGACTTTCTGCCTTGGCAAATCACTTCATGTCAAAACAGGGATGGGGAAAACAAAAGTCAATATGTTTTATTTCAAAACTTACACAACCTGCCTCTTAATTAGGCTGGAAAGGAGGGAAGGATTGAAATGTGTATATGAAGATGTACAGTTACAGTATTATCTGCAGGAATCGGCAACTGCCTTACACCAGAATATCCTCTGGGATGAAAACAATTAAATATCTCTTTCTTCTTGCCTTCTGAAATTTCATGCATATTAAACCCTGATGATAAAAGATAGAAAAAAGCCCCTACCCTTAAGCTTCACTTTAATACTGAGCTGTGGTGGAGAGAAATAAGCCAAAGCTGTGTGGGGCTTTTGAGAAGGGAGAGAGGTAATGATTTTTGGTTTAGCCTCCTTTCCAGATAGAAAGCTGGAAAAGTAAAATTCAGGTGAGATTAAATTCTGCCTTTTCTTTCACTGTGTTTATTAGTAGTGACTTCAGTGGCTTGAAACCACACTGATGAAAATGGGATTAGATTTTTGGTACAGGAAATATTTTACATGTTGCAGTATAACTAAAAAATTAAGAGATTTAATGTTAAGGAAATATTTTCCTGGAACAATGGTATTTAATCCTGCAATGTTAGAGTTAAAAAATGTTAAAAGTATAAAAATACAGGTAGTCAAGAGTACTTGATTTATGCACTGGCCCATCCTGCAGGTTTGAGGTGGGAATTAATTCTGCTACTCAATCAAAGAAAGTAGTTTTCAGAACTGTCACCTTAGGTGTAAGAAGTAGGGTGCTGGTTGAATTAAGGTATATTTAAAAGATGTGGATTTGTTGTATTGTCTGAATGTGTTTTTTTTCCTCTCCTAATTTTAAGAATGGTATATTACCCTGAGACGGGCAAATTTTTTTAAAACGTCGTTTAAAGCTCACTGAATCATAATAAGGACATTTAGGTTCTTAAAACAGTATCTGCAAAAAAATGCAGGGTTTCAAATCTTCAACTTCTCTTTCATTTGCTCTTAAAGCACAGCTAAGTTTTTGCACATGAGGACCCCCCTGGCTTCAGTGAGGTTTGCACAGGTAATGAGGGTAGGACGCAGCTGGGAAAAGAGGGTGTTTTTGGGAGACTTAAAAGATGCCTTTCAAACGAGCTTTGGAAAACAGTCTGGAGTGAAGGGAAAGAGGTGTGAGCAGCAGTATTGACAGCATCCTTGGAGAATCAGTTAAAATCTATGACTTGTAAAAGTTGAAAAGAGACTCCCTGAGAGTCATAATTGCCCACTGTGTGATTTCTCTGTAGCATTTGAGAAGTGTTTGGCCACTGATGACATGTGGAGGTGGAATAAGGGAATCAGTACAAGGCTGATCCAGGTTCGGAAGTGTGCTACACAGATCTGTGTTTGTAGCAATGTTTTCCTCCATTTGCAGCACATTTATAAATCTTGAAAACATGAAATTTTAGGCAATCAAAACAGGAAGGTGAAGCAGCACAGTTTCAAGGCAGCATGAAGGAAAGTCTCATTGCTCCTTTTTATTTTGGAACATTTTCTCTGCATGACAGAAATGGATGTGCTCTCTCCCTTCTAAATAGCCTCTGCAATGATGTATATTTTCTAGAAATAGATAGTGAGTACCATTTGCTGTCAGGTTATTGACCAGGTCAGATCATCTGCCAAATTTAGATTGAGGGATTTAGTGAAGGGCAATTTATGGAGTTCAGCTTTCGCATTTGGACTCCTTGCAACTCACGGGAGCGAAGACAGGCTCGTTCAAAGGGTAGAAATCCATTCCTCTGCTCCAGTATTTGCATCCAGGCTCATTCTCTGTTGTTCTCCCAGACACTGAGGAGCTCCTGCTGTATTGCTGCTGAGCTCTGGCCCTGTTCTGTGCCCGTTGGCAGGGGATGTTGAATTAGTATTGCAAGATGTGCCACTTTGACCTCCTCACGGCAATTTTGTGTGATCCTGACCTAACTACAGGCTCCTGGTGATAGCACAAGGTAAAACATTATGCCAGCGCTGCCTGTATTAGTGGGATTCCTCGGAAGAGTTTCACCATGGTGATACTTGCAGAAAACCAGCAAATCCCTGCCATTTATGCTTTTAAAGGAATGCTGACACTTCAGCAGATAGGGCTGTAATGTGTATCCTGAGAATGTTCACTGACTCTGAATGAAGTGACAGTAAAATCCTCACTGAAGTATGAAAAGGTTACTGCAATCCTCTTATAGCTGGAGTCTGATGAGTTTTCCTGAGTTCCTGCTTGTTTCTTCTGGTGCTCTTTCAGATTTAGGCAATTCTCACGATAAACTTACTAGTGGTTGTTTTACTCCATGATCTTAAAGGTCTTTTCCAGCCTAAAAGCTTGTAGGGTGACTGAATTGTTAGCTGTGCCATTTGTACTTCACGGCAGAGGTTCCTGGGAAGCATTTTTTCTGTTGCTCATTTCTTTTGGTTGTTTGTTCCTAGGAGTTGCATCCCTGTTCACCAAGGCATTTTCCATGGATATGGTGGCCTGCAAGAGCTGGGGGGGCTGGTCCATCAGCATATTTAATTACCTGGATGTAGAATGAATGTGTTTGAATGGGTCACGTAGTTCTACATCCACTGCCATATTTCACAATCCCATTTTAAAAGTAATTTTATACAAGAAAATGTGGCTTTGTAAAACTTGGCTAAATCAGAGTCAAGCTGCCTCCAGTGAATTTCAAAGGGTTTTTTTTCCATGAGTGTGAAACGTAAACTTTAAGGAATTTAGAGATTTTAGAGGAGCTAAGATTCTAGTTAGAAATAAGCCTTACTAGAGTTAATTAAAATAATAATAATAAATGAGTAGGCCTTGATGAAGTTAGGAGTTAGTAGTTAACTAATAATTGATTGCTTGTTAGCACAATGTTTAGTTAGCTGGGTTTATAATGAAGAATATATAAACTGACAAATAGCTTTTAGGAACATAAGACAATTGTGGACCTCCTCTGTTCTGAAACCAATTGAAGACAAGGAATGGGAATTCTACCACAAGTTCATTTGTCATATTTGCATTGAAAAGGTAGAAAGGTCAGAATGAGGAAGACTTCATTTACTTCCTCATTTTGGGACCCCTCTCCATGAAAGGGACCACCGACCCATTTCAAGGAACAAACCACGCATGCTTAATAGCTTTTGGAGTGATTAGCATACAAAGTGAGGAATGGGATGTACCAAAATGATGAGTATGTATTTGTATTTTGGGTATTCAATACTTGGATGGATAAAAGGACTCTGTAATCACCTGGAAGGCGTGGTTTGTATTTGGGAGCTATCCCACACAGAATAAACACACACTTTCTAACTTTAAACTGTTGGAGAGTTTTTGTCCGTCACAGTTGGATATCGGTACTAGATCAATATCCATATTTTTTTTATAAATCAAGTGTGTTGCACATATCATCACACATGTATAAAATTTATATCACATACTTATAAATTTTACAGTTGGTTTTACAAAGCTCTTACATTATAGTTCCCAGTTTTCTCGTGCAGATCTTGCTACAACTTTTATCCCACAGGCTGAATTTCTGTGTTAAAATGTAACAAGCAGTGCAGGAACCTTTTTTTTGGGGAGAGAATTAAGAATTGATGACCATGAAGAAAATTTTGCTCAATACTTTTTAAATAGTGCAACATGAAAAAACAGTTGAATTTGATATTTGAAGCATAGTAGGGCTGTTATTCCTGTTGAATGCTATTGCTGAGTATTCTGGTTCTCAGTTTGTGGAGGAAAAAAATTTAAATTTCAGGCAATAAAATTAGTATTTCTGTTTTTTGAGGAAAATTTACAAGAGGTTTACCTTCAGTCAGGCTAACGTGGAGAGTCAAAAAACTCTTCTTGTGTTTCTTTGTAGAAAATCTGGTGTTAAAGATGGAAAAAGGAACAAGACGAACCCAGGAAAAATTCCTCCTCCGAACAGCTGCTCATAAACCTTTTGGGGCTAATAGTGACTTCCTGTGACCTGGCAGTGAAATCCCAGGTTTTTTCTCATGCAAATTCCAACACGTGCAAGGATCAGTTTGCTTTGGATTTAACAGCCCCTGTGTTGACCAGGTGAGCTCTGGCTGGGCTCCGAGAGCAGAGGGAGCCCCTGTGCAGAGCTGGGAAAGGGATAGGCAGGAAGAGCCCCCTTTCCCAGGCTTTTGGGGGCACCCTGTGGGAAAGGCTCTGTCCTTGCCACTTCAGGTCGCCGAGTTTTGTGGATAAGCACAAAACTTGTCAGATGGCATCAGCACATCCTGCTGGGAACTCCCACAGCAGGGGTGGCCTGGGTCAGGAGAGAGGAGACCTGCAGAACAAGGAGCTTTGGAGCAAGAGATGGCAGAGCTGTTTTCCTTTCTCAGGGAACAGAAGCAAAAAAGAAGCCAGCATATGCTGGGAGTCTGAGCCCCTAGAATGTTTGCATGGTTTGGGAAAACATCACCAATAAAACCTAAGTGGTTGCCACCTTGTATGGGTGAGTCATGTGCTCACAGTTCTGACTGTGAACAAAGTCAAAAATACAAATTTTTTGGCAGTCGTAGAAAGCAGAAGACAATTCATCATAATTTATGAGAACAGCAGCATACAGTGCAGGTTTCCTTTGTTATTCTTGCCTTAATTTGTCTTATACATAATTCCCATAAATGGTTTTTAAGAGGTTTCCCCACCATTTATTGTAAGTACAGGGTTTCCCTTTGTCCCTCATTTAAGAATGTCTTAAAATTCCCCACAAATCTTTCTACTAAAAAAAAAAAGAGAAAAAGCTATGTAGCTCTTGGAGGAAATCCAAGACTGTCATAAAAATAATCAAAATATGAGTGATTTTAAAATTAAGCTGAGAACATCGATACCTAAGCCCAGCAGATCCTGGGCACTCTATATTTAGAAGAGTGAAATAGCTGAGCTTCAATAGCCCCTCACAGATGAATATTTCTTTTCCTTGTGCTGGTGCACACTCTGTGCAGTCAGTGTCTATTTAAAACCTTGTGCTAGAACACCTCCATAACTCAAATTCCTGTTGAGTTTAGTGGATGTTTTGTGAATGGATATACTCTAAAGAATTAAAGTTTCAGACTTTTTAGAGGAGTGGTTTTGATTTGTATGAGAAATTATCAAATTCAAGAGAAAAGGAAATAGATCTTGTCAGATAAATCATGTTCTTATCCTACATAAAATTAGCTAGAATTTATTTTTTGGAGTCATATGAATATGGGAGGGAAGATGTGTTGTAGTATTCATGAGCAGATAATAACAGGAGAGGGGCAATTGTTCTAAAGTCACAGGGCAGGGTCAGAGAGAATACTGGGAAGAAATTTTTCCATGTGAGAGTGGTGAGGCCCTGGCACAGGTTGCCCAGAGAAGCTGTGGCTGCCCCATCCCTGGAAGTGTTCAAGGCCAGGTTGGACAGGGCTTGGAGCAACCTGGGATAGTGGAAGATATCCCTGCCATGGCAGAGGGTTGGATTAGATCTTTAAGGTCCCTTCCAAGCTAAACCATTCCATTTTCTTCAGTCCCTTCCCCACACTCTCAGCCTGCTCTGAGCATGGGCAGGACGTTTGGAGTTTGTCCTTTTAGCCCAGGAGCACAGAGCCACTGCGGCCTGAGCACAGCCCTGCTGAGTACCCAGTGGTAGCTGAGCTTGCTCTGTGGATCTCAGCGCACAGCAAAGGTGATGGATTGCTGGTCCTGCTTGCTCCCAGCTGGGAAGCAGAGCGACAGTGGATTGATGCCTCAGGGCAATGCCAATTTTTTGTTTTATAATTAGCCATGGCACCAGTTTTCCCCACCGGAGGGCATGGTACAGGCCTCCTGATCAGCTGCAAACTAGCAGCGCCACTAAACTGTAATTTCTGTGTAATTTCATGCTGTTACATGATAACTTTAAACCTGCTTGCTGCTGAAAGTTCTCGAATTGCGCAGTTGTTTCAGTGAGTCTCTAAAATGTTACAGGTGTGCTGACATTTTATGGGTCACCACAACAACCTTGATGCTCTTCTACACATCCTGGTACAGGCAAATTCCAGCAGCAGAGTGTTATTTTATTCTGATTGTCAGGAATTTTATGCCATGTGCTATAAAGCTTCAACAGTGTGCTTCGGAAGTTACATAGAAGAGAAAGATAACAAACAAACAGTGGTGTAAGTGTAAGAATCTTTCCTGGTTTCCTTTCTGTTTTGTCTCTCTGGGCAGTGTATTAATATCTTTAATTAAGACATGTAAGATCATAAACTGCATTCCAAGGGTTGGTTACACAAATTTTAACATTTCTTTACATTCTCTTGATACTACTGCAGCTCATGCAGTTATATTATGCACTCTGAAATCTATGTCATGTCATGTTTGCTCAACTTGTTTACTACTAATCAAAACTAGGAGTTTGTTGTTTTGGGTTTTATTTCTCCCCAGTTCTTTCTCTGCAGGGCCAGCCCAGATAAAAGAAAATGAAGCTGTCTGCTCTCAGCTTATGCATCATCACCAACACTAAACATGCCAGGTTCAGAACCTGTATTTTGTTATCTGACTATTGTTGATAGCAGAAAAAAGACAGCTTGATTTTCATTAGCAGGGCTGACCTTACAGGGCTGGGAGCAAGGGAAAGAAATGTATTTTGACTTGAAGTAAACTGAGGAAACATGACATGGAAGTCAGAGAAGGATTATATATGCATCCCTAAGGTGTCATTTTTAACCAACCGTCGTCTTTCACTTGAGGAAATTCTGAATAAACCACTGGAGAGATTACTGTAGCTGTCCAGCTGGCAAGGGCCAATACTTCTGACTCTGAATTATGCATTATCCTTTGCTGCTGCTGCTTTTTTTTTTCCTTTCTCCTTTTGATAACTGTTTCTCTTGCCCTTACTGGGGATAGATATGAAAATATATAGTCTTTGAAATATGAAAATTTAGACTTCTTAGCTTTTTTGCCCATGTAGCTCATTCTAAGAGGGCATTTTATATGCTTGTGTAGGCTTGCCTTTTTAAAATTGTTTAATTTTCTTCATGCAGCATAGATTGCAATAAGAAATCCTTCTTTATGCTCATTCCAAGGCCAAACATTAGCTGGCAGAAGTGTTTCCTTCAGTCCCAGTTACATTGAATTCCTCTTTCTCTTCTTCTGTCACTTATATTGTTTGTTATTCCTTTCCCCCCTACCTGTGTGTTAAAGGTTGGGGAGATATTCTGAAAACCTAGATTCAGACAGAGTTTCCATTCAGAGCTGTGGCTTGGGAAATATATCTCAAGTTAGGTTTCTTTCCCACCCTTCTGCTTTGTGAAGCCCACTGTGAGGCAAGCATGGAGCTGCTCCATCCTGTTGCTTTTGGACACTGCTGGAGTTCCTTTCCGAGGGTGTTTGGGGAAAGGATGAACAGTTTTATAAGAACAAAATTTGGCCCTGAATCTTAAGCACTGTAACCCTGTTTGGGAAGTTATACCAACTGTTCTATAAATCAGCCAGCAATGTGCTGTCAGTGCTGAATTTTACTTTTAAAGCACAAGTCCAAAATAGAGGCAGAATTCAAAGAATTGCAGAGAGCAAAACTTTTGCCAGAAGCTTCTGATGCAATTAAGGAGAGTGGTCTGTGTGTTGTGCCACAAAAAAGTGCAGCAGTTGTCACTCCTGTGCTCCACCTGTGCCCCTTTGATTTTTCTGTCCATCTCATTTGTTCTGAGCAGAGAAATGAAGTTTCCTCTGCTTACAGCTCATGGAGCTGAATCAGTTGGAATGTGCTCAAGGAGAAAAACCCACTTCAGGCATTTACTGCAACAAGGCAATAGGTAATGCAGAGATGTCTAAAGGGTACAGTCAGGTCCCAGGCTCTCCATCCCACCCCATTCTCATGGGAGCTCTGGCAGCAGGAGCTGACTCTCCTGTTATTCCACTGTTGTTGGCACTGGATTTTGGGAGCCAAACGGGCTGTGGGAATGCTGTCACTCCCTGCTGTAGGTGGCCTCAGTCCTTGGCAGTCTTCACACTCCCAGTTTGCATCCTTCCCAATCCAGGGGTTTATATCAGGTGAACCTGAACTTTCTGGAAGGCTGCTCAGCAGTTGCTATTAAAGTGACACCACCAGCTGTAATCTTCTTGGGTTTCACTGGAATTTTAGTGCCAAAAAGTTGACAAAGTCCAGATTGTAGCTTTAAAACTGCCAGGCAAACTAATCCTGTATAATTTTGTGTAAGCAGGGGGGTACTTGGTAGCTAAAGGATGATACTTGACATCTCTTTGCTTTATTCTGTTTTATTAAAGACAACTCTTTAAATTTTCTTGAAGGCAAACAGAGATCTTAGTTGTCATGTAGAAGCATTTACATTATAAAATACTGTTAGTTATTGAAGTGATAAGAACAATTTCAGTGCAACTATGGTTTACATAGAAGTAGAGAATGGTGATGAACTTCAACTTGCTCGTATTTTAAAAACATTGTACATAAACATTTTTGTACAAATTTTGAACCCTCAGAATTCTAGACTGTAAGTCTTCTTTTCCTAAACTATCCTAACACTACAGATTTACACCAATAAATATTAACAAAAACATTGAAGAAGCCAAAGTGGTCTTTTTAGTGTTTCTCTGAGTGGTATAGTATTGATGTTTGAGTGAGGGAGGAAAAGATCGAAGTATTTAATTCTATAAAAAATGATAAATGCTGAATTCTTTAAGTGTAAGAGAGTGTCAGCTTTTTCAGGG
Source organism: Taeniopygia guttata (assembly GCF_048771995.1). NCBI lineage: Eukaryota > Metazoa > Chordata > Aves > Passeriformes > Estrildidae > Taeniopygia > Taeniopygia guttata. Next base: position 88,955,416 of record NC_133027.1, read on the forward strand.
TGTTGGTGAGAATATTCTTTTTTATTTCTTTCTTCTTCCCAACAATGTAGCAACCTTGCTGAAATACACTTTCTCTACCCTTCACGTAATATGAAATATTTTACTTTTGTCTTTATCTTGTTTATTTTGCTAAACAGTAACTTTTTGCTGGTATTAACCAAATGAAAAGCATGGAACAAAATATCAGCTGTCTTTGGAAATCATATATGGTGATACAGATGTAAGGTACAATGGCACATGGAAAAAATACATGATGAGATAGGGAATTGATATTTCACATGCAGATCCAGACATATATCCACAGTTCCCTGTGGTCCTGGTGCCATTGCAATTTTCCATGTGTCTACATGGTGAGTGATCCCTGTCTGCTGGAGTCTGCATGGAAAATCAGCCACAGAAAATCAGCCAAGCCCCCAGGTGATGCAAGAAAACAGCAGTTTAAAAAGGAGGAGAGAATTAATCTCAAGAAAAAAAGGATATATGCTCTCTCCAAGAGATGATCCCAGCTCAATGGAGAAACAGAACTGTTTAAGCCCCAGACAAGGCACTTAATTAATTATTTTAGGACAGAGTACTTAAAGTCAGGTCCATTCTGCTGTCTGGGCTGCAGGGTGACACAAGTCCAAGGCTTCATCTGGAAGTGTTTCCTGGTGGATATCAGGGGTTGAAAATGCCTTTAAATGTTCATAACCTTGACAGGGAAATCTGTGAGTACACATATGGTTGATTAAGCTACCACCTGCGTTCTGGCATTAGAATATATATGAATTTTTGATTTTCATGCTACTAATTTTGAGTAGTTAATGTTGCTGTCCCACTGTGAAAAATTTTCTCAAATACAAAAATGCAGTTTTGTGGGGGTTTTATTTGGTTTGTTGTTATTTTGTTTTTGTTTGTTTTTTTTTTTTCCTTTTCTCTAGAGATCTTTAGTTATCCCCTAAATAAATGCTCTTTACATGCTATCAGCTTGTAGAAGTATCAGGGGGTACTTGTCCACCTTACCCTGTACAACCTTGACCATTACATCAGTTCAGAATTTAAAACCAGAAAAATCATATAGTCCTGTATTTGTCAGAATAAGATTGTTTTGAATCTAACTCATCAGCCTTGTTGGTTTTTTGCACTGTTTTCCACTAAACTCCAGCTCCAAAATGGCAAAGGGCCAATGTGAATCAGGATGTCGTATTTCTATTGTTGGTGCTACAGCTTGTGTGAAATATGGAAGTGCTGCTGCTTAGAATCTTTCTATGACCATTAATTATTTATTATGTTGCGATAACAAAGTTGCTTTTAAAAATCTTAAAAGAAATGTGTGTTTTTGGAGAGGTAAGAAATTAGTGGGGAAGATTTCTGCACAATATGGCTTTTTCACACTGCCTCATTTTCAGCATCTGACTTGAGTGTGCAAAGTCAGGGGCTGAGCTACTTAGAGAACTCAACAGATTGCCCAACTGGGACCCTACTTATTTTTGTAGATTATTTAGGAGACCCGCTCCTGCCAGGGTAGATGATGTGAATATATCTCTCTATGGTAAATCAACAGATTAAAGAAAAAAAACAAAAGGAAACCATCATATTAAAGGAAAACAAGGCCTTCTGAAATTTAACAAGGGCCACAGGTAATTAGTGTTAAATCTGCTTTCTGTGTCATTGAAATGTTATTGGAATCTGACCCAAGACTTAAGGTGTGGTTCTTATTTGACATAGGGACACTCCAAGCAGCTTTAGCTCTCTTGAAATCAGTCCTATTCAATGGCATAGGACTTGAAACAAACCAGTTGCAGAAGGTATATATCACACATAGGTGACAACATGGGTAATCCTTTTCCTTCTGAGAAGGCAAGTCCTGTTTTTAATTTTGTTTTCTCTGTAATGGTGCCACTTACAGCATATGATGAATGTACATCCGAATTAGTGCTGATAAATAATGCAAGTCTCTTGAGTTAATTTTTCTTGCTGAGCATATCTTTGGCATGAGCAAATCCTAATCAAAGGTGAGCATAACACAGAGAAATCCTAGTTGTGGGTTCATTGCGTGATGGGATCTGAATAGAGATGCAGTGACAGCTCCTGTGCCCAAATGAACATTTGACTTTTAAAGACACGGTTCACTCAGGAGTATACTTCATCTCCAGTATGGTTTACGCACACCTGGTAAAGCTGCTGGGAGAAGGGCAGGGGCCCAAAGGAAAGGGGAGGCTGTGGAGGAGGCCAGGCCCTTTCCTGTAAACAGCCTTATCCCTGGAACTTGTAGGGAAACTCCACCTCCTTGTTGAATGTCCACATCCACACTGTGCTTTCCAGCCTGTGAGCTATAGCTTCTTGACAAGACATTCCTTATTTCCATGACATGCTGCAAAAATGTAGCAGCATGGAGACCCAAAGTAATAATTTGCTGAAAGAATTTCATCCATCCGGGAAGAGAGTTAAGCTACTGCCTCCTGGTTTTGTCTTTGTCCCTGTAATTAATCAGATACGTAAAGAGTCTTGGAAGAAATTCAAGGGAAAAGAAGGCAAGCTGCAGCTTTGCTGTATCTTCCTTGTGACTCCCATGAGGATTTTCCCTGTCTGCACTTTTCCCTGTCTTAAATGTTCTGTTGAATGTTCCCTCCTATTTGTCATAATTTTCTCAACATCTTCCAATGTAGGTACAGTTGTATGCACACATGTATGGATTCTTTCCCAAGAAGTGAAGACACTTTGCCTTTTGAGTTATGTTGCATCATTCCTTGACAGGAGTTTTTCTCTTCTGAAGCACTAATATATTGGATTTGTGGGGAACATTTTTGGTTTAGACAAGAATGCCTGATGGCTGATTTTTTTTTCCAAAATTAACCTAAATTTTGCTTCCTGTTTTAATATGCATAGAATTACCTGTAACTTCAGTGGGGGTGGTGCATGTCCAACACTTTGGAAATCAGGTCACTGTTTAAGGGTTTAAATATGAATAAGGTGCCTAAGGTGGGAGATTTTGGCATTTGTGAATTGCCTCAGGTCACAGAGCAAATCAGTGGCTGAGTCAGCATTAGTAGCCAGGACGTTTTGCAGACAGGCAAAGAGTTTCCTGTGCTGTAGCTAACCCATACATATGTCTGTATATACCTCAATGTACATAATTAATTCAGCCCATAGTGTCTTTGCAGTCTTCTGTACTCTTATGGCTGAAGGCAACATTACATTTCCATTAAAGTCTCAGCAGCCCTATGCTTGCTTCAAGGCAGGTCGCAAATCTACAGTTGGGAGTCAAATCCAAACCAACAGCTGCCATTGGGAAGGATTCAGCTTAGCAGGAAAATGGAGGCATTTTGCTTCAAAGATTGGCCCTGGAAAAAGAGGTCTCAGAGAAAACAAACCATAGTGTTGGCTTACAGTGGAGGGTTTGTTTAACTACTGGGGGTTATCCCAGTCACAAGTTCATCCTCATTTGATAATAACGAAACAGAAGTTTGATGTATTTTCTTGACTAAGACTGCCATCTGGGAAATAATATGTTTTGTGAGTGTTTATAGCAATCATGGTTTAAGCCAAAATTGACTTATCATGATTGCTGCATATAATATTGCAATGTCCTGATTGAGCCTGATATTTCTTCTTTGTGAGTGGAGAAAATGTATTTTGAGGGCTTTTTGATTTTTCAAAGTATTTTTGTGCAGTATAAATCATGCATTTCCCAAAGCAATGATTATAGCTGAATATTCTCTGTACTGGAGCTCAAAAGAAAAAAAAAGATTGTTTATATAATTTTTAAGTTTTACATGTATTTAGGCTTTTGCTTTTTAGCTTGACTAAAGATTGTTCCTTTTGAATTTTGGACTAGAATGAGTTTGAATTTCATGGGTTTGGATTTTTTTCTAAACATTGTCGTTCCAGTGAAGGAAAAAGTTCAGTACTTTTCTGTCTTGGGAAAGAGCAGTTCCACAAAATGTGACAGATCTGGATCATTCCAAGACTGCCCAGGAATGCCATCTTCATTTCTTAGATGTGATATAATCTGCAGGGAGAAAAGTTGGAGAAATTCTGTAACTTTCCCGGGTTTCTGCTTATTTCCTTTTCTTCAGCATAGTACAAATTGAAGATATCAGCTTGACTTGTCAAAAGGACGGGAGTCCTGTCTTTTCCTCGCTCAAGAAACTTTCTATTTACCAATAGTACCAACTTTCTCACACTGTCTCAATGGTTGGATTCAGTGCAGAAAACGGTGGTAAAAGATTGGCTCTTCCCGTTCATTCTCTCTTCCCAGACTGTTTTCCAGCTTCTGCCAACTATAGTGTTGTAAGATTTTGTACAGTTTTTATTTTTGCAATGTGGACATCTGTCCAGTGGGAACAGAAGTGAGAATTTCAGAGTTTAATGGAAACCTGATAACTCAGTTATGAAAATGCTAATTAAGGCATATTTAAATGAGGCCTTTACAAATGATAGTTTTTACGGCTAAAATCCCTTCCCACTTATCATCTGCTCAAATGACTGATTGAAAAAATTAACTGTTAAATTTGAAAACAAAGTGACTGTAGGACTCAGGGATTGTACACTGGCACTGTGATTTCTTTACATTTGCATGTGGTGGAATTTTTGCTTTCGAAAAAAGGATATTAAGTGAAATTATGTGTTTTGAGGTTCTCTCCTATTTCTGAGTTTGCTAGTGCATATTTTCTTGCACTTAGAACTTCCAATACTCAAACTTTCACAAATTTCTTAATCTGGAGCATTTATGGTACTGGGAATTGTATCTTTGCATGGTGTGGATCTGTGGATCCAGAAGTGTGGGAGAAAGCCATTGCAGGGGGAAAAACGTTCTGTCTTAAGCAGAAGCTGTCGGATCTTTGTAGATGAATAAACACAAGAACTTTTCTACATCTTTTGCATGGCGTGGCCAACACTCCCTGGTGCAGTGTGAGTTTGCTGAATTAGGCACCGTTTCACACCCCCCTTTCTGCCTGTCAGAGGGGTGCCAGAGAGACTGGTGCTGCAAAGGCTCTCTGGAGCTCGGCGTCCTCAAAGTGCTTCTCAAAGGAAGATTGGAAGTGCACTCCCCAGTCTGGGGCAGGTACCGAGTGCTCTTGCAGGGAGGACACCATGAGAATTCTGAGCTGTATTTTAGTTGGAACGAGTGCCCTGTAGGTTGCCAGTTTTACCAGGATAAAGCTCTGTCTCTTGTCAGGGTCTCCTCTTTGACCAAGTGTTTATGGGGAAAATGTGCTTTTTATCAATCATATTTTTAAACCTCTTAAATGCACACTTTCCTACCTTTCAGTAATTCACTAAAGCAAGCAGGACATGATCGTGCACAGAATATGGGGTGCAAGGTTTAGAGCAGTTCTCTTTATTTATCTTTTATATAAAAACTATCTGTACTGGATATTCCCTCTAAAACAGAGATGAATCCCAGGATACAGAAATCATTTTGTTTCTTATCAAACTTGTTCCATTTGCAGGATTTTTCTTTTCTTGAAAACTCTTGCTGCGCACAAGGAGCTTCAATGTGTTGCAGCATTATCTGCATGTGATAGCATTTTGATACAGATCTGATGGCATTCTGATAAAGAATAATTTTATTGGGTTTTAGTGCTTTATTTAATGTGGTAGATTCATGTAGAAGACAAAGGTGTAACAAGAGCCAAAGGACTGGAAGCTGAAACTACCTAAACTCATGCTGGAAATAACTAGGAAGTTTTAAAGAGAATTCCTAAAAACAATTTGCAATGAATTAGTTATTTTAATTCACTGCAGTTAAGAAGATAAGAGACTTTCAAATGACTCCTCAGCCTCAAATAAAGGTTAAAGGTGCAAAAAAGTGAGATTTTGTGTCTCATGATACACAAATGTCTGAACAGAAGCTGACACTGTTCTTAAAACTTTCTGAATGCTCAGCATTGTGCAGTTTATGTATACACACAGCTTTTGGTAGAGACAGATGCACCCAGAACCAAACACAGGTTTTTTGGTTTTTAAAGACCATTTTCAGAGCTTTTCAGAGAGTTTCCTTTGCTCTAGAAGCAGAAGTGTGCATTGTATGAATGCACAGGGTAGATGCGCCTACTGTTTGTCTGACACTTCAGTGCAACAGCACTGCTAAACCTTTAGTGTTGGTGGTAATTAATGGGATTAGACGTTGAAGTCATTGTTCTCACTGGCTTGGAAAACCAACACTTTATATTTTAATCTCTTTTTAACGTCAGAAGTGGGATTTCTGTGCTGCCCTAACCCAAAATGTCTGACTAGATTAAATAAGTAAAGGCATTAGCAAACAGCAATTAGTCTGTGTATTACTGTGAGTAACTGCATGTGTGTGTGTTCACCCAGCAACAGCGAGGAAAAGGAAGTGTGCACAAATCCTTAGGCTGTTATATAGTACTCTTCATGTTTTCAGACTAAAGCTGTGTGAAGTATTCTTTTTGGTAATGTCTTTACAGCAGTGAATTTGTTCTATTTTGACTCAAAGGGCATCAATTTTTTCAGTTCATTTCAGTATTTCTATACCTGGAGTGAGAGCAAAACTTGGCATAAAACTGTAAGAAATCCCTATCACTGTTCTGTCTTGCACCAGGACCAAAAGACTAATGCTCAAAAAGTTGAAAGAGTAACCACAGAGATCTGGAGAGAAGTGCTCAGAGGGGTGAAAATTGTGTTGGTGATCAAGAGGATTTTGATTAAAAAGCACTTTATGTATCATCTTCCATGCACTGATAAATGTTCAGCTCTAAAAGCTCTCTGGGAATGAATTCCCTCTAATAATGTTTGTTTATTTTTACCTTCTTTTAAGAGCAAACCTCAATTATGCATCTGACAAAGGAAAGGAGAGCATTTTGTCCACTTGTTGGGGGCTTTAGGATTTGATGAAGGGTTTAAAGGAAACTTGAAGGCTAAGTTGCTCTTGACATTTTGGTTTTCTCGAATTTAATACATTCATATTTTTGCAAAGGATTGATGGTGGGGTGGGAGACACTTTTTCCATGTTCCAGTATCTGACAGGGTACTTCTTTCAGTTCACTGTGACATTCCTGTTAAATTTAGGATCATTTAGGCTCAATTTTTGCAGCTTTATCCTGAGCTCACCTTATTCTCCAAACTCACTCACACTTGAAAAGGGAGAAGACCAACTGTGTGATTTTCCGGCAGATTTCTGTTCACTGGCCTCAAAACTGGTCTCTGACTGGATTCTAGATAAGGCTAAATCTGTTTTATTTGTGTTTGAAACACCTGTGTGCATTATGGGATGCTTACCTGGAGACAAAAGCTCTTTGCTGGTTGTACTGCTGCCCTTGAATGCTCAAATGGCCACGCTTCAGACAACATTGATAAGAAGTGTGGTGGCATCTCATGTTTTCACTTGTCTGCTAGGTCCAAAGTAGAACTGGTCTATCCAAAGCAGACATCTATGAGCTTTCTGATATAAAAACATGTTGTTCAAGAAAAGACTCGGTTTAAGGAAGATTAAGTTGTCTAGAAATCATAAGAGATGAGAATGAGTCAAACTTTTGCTTGCTTGGTGTTTTTTTATCGTGTTGGTGTTTTACTGGTTTTAAGTTTTTCAGGGTTTTTTGGTTTGTTTTTTTTGGTTCTTCTTTTTCTTTTTTTTTTTTTTTTTCGTAGAGAGAATCTGTCATTGTTTTTTTTTTTTTTCCTTGTTTGATGTGGGTTTTTGTTCTTAATGATAGAGCCAGGTGCCAACAGCAAACGATTTGCAAAGCTTGTTACGGAGCTCGATGAGCATCACAGCTGTTGCTGCAGTTCTGGATCCCTCCAGTTTATGCTAAACTTGCTGCTTTGAAATCCACACAGCCTGCAGATCATATCCCTGTATCCCTGATGAAGCTATCCCCACAAATTAAGGAATGGCTTCTTCCTTTCATCTCCTGCTGGTGGATGTTGCTGGCCTTACACTTGAATTATTTCATAGGAATTTTCTATAGTAGAGGATGGTCTGTACTCGAACACAAGCAGCACTGGGAGTTTGATTTAGGTAATACAACATTTTCCATCAATATTTGGCTCAACGGCCTGTCGGGTCTCTGGTACATGCTTGGTGCAGTCCAGTCTGATTAATCCAGTATAAATCAGTCTATAAATTCGCTTGTGGTGTAGATTAAATGCCTCAATCAGTCAACTTTGACTGGTCTTGCATGGTCATGCTCTATGTGAGTTTTTGTTCCTTTAAAATGCTCTGTGGTGTTTTATGGTCACCATGCTCAAACTCCAATGGGAAAAAAAGCTGCTGGTAGCTACTTAGTAACTTCTTGTGTCTCTAAATAAATGTTATCTCCTTAGTAAAGTTTTTTTCTTTTCATGCTTTTACATAAAGGACTAGGAAAAATTGTGTCAACACTGTCTGTTTAAGGAGAAATGTTACACTAACCTTTTGGATTCTGAGAAATCTCATGTAAAGCAAGAACATCTTGACAGGGTATAACTTCACATTTATTCAAAATAAAATGATCATTTATTAAGAAAACAATGTCTGCTGGTGGTAACCCCATTCTGATTTTCTAAATTAGCCCTTCTCCACAACAGGCTCATTATCTTGGAAATGACTGCTGCTAGTATGGTATCAAAAGAAAATAGGCACAAGTAGCAGGAAGAATATTATTATTATAGCAGCTCCCAGTAGTGCTGCTACCACTAAGATTCTGTCAGAATTTTCATGGGAAGGCTTCTCTTTTCTGATAGTTTTTATTTTTACATGACTATAAAATCAGAGCTATATAGGAATAGTCCATTTAAGGTCTGTGGCCAGCAGTGTGTTTGCTTTGAGCAGCTTTTGAAAAGTAACTTAATACCACCAAGTAGCTGTTCTGTGATTCCTATGACTGTGTTAAGGCATGGAGTTTAAACTGCCCGCTTTTTCCTCTGTAGTGCACTAAATCCACTCATTTTATCATTTCCATCTGGGTTTGATCTCTGCCTGTCTCTCTCATCTTCCTCTCACAAGCAGGGATTCTGTTGGTGGCTCTATGGAAGGCAGTGACTTAGGCAGGAAAAGCGTGATTCTCTAATCCCAACTGGAGTTCACTGTTAACATCACTGGACATCAGGATTTTCCTCTGCTGGGTAAAGTTAGTGTTGATTCATTTGATTCTGAATGATTGAAGCTTTCAAGCTCACCAGCAGCTCACAAAATAAACAAAATAGATTGCAGAAAGTCTCACTGCTTATTTATTTGTGCAGTTCAGCTGGAATTCCAGAGTTCCTTACTATGCTACCTAAAATATTTACCCCATAGTACAAGAGGAGTGAAGTGTTTACTGTTTTCTAAGGGAGTGATGGAGACCTCTTGGAAGTTCAGGAATTCAATGCGGGGACATCAGGATAACATGCACCTGTTATCTTGTTCTATAGGCAGAAGTGTTGTTTGTGAATGGAAAATGTTTCCTGTGTACTGACTCATGTGAAATAATTTGGAGGCCTTCATGCAAAATCCACTTGTTGAAGATCAGTTTTGCCAGGAGAAAAAAGTCCTGGGAACTGATATTCTAAGCAATGTTTTTGTAAAAGGAACCAAGGATTGAGTGGATCTAAAAACTAATCTACCCTCACTGCAGCAAAAGTGACCCCTCCAAGGAAGAGGAGCACTGAAAAGAAAGGGAAGGGGTTGGGAAGAATATGGTGTCTGCTCTGTGACCAGACACCCTCACCAGTGTACCTGTTACTGTGGGATATTAAAGAATTTCTTTATGGGTCTCTTTATGAATTCTTTATGAATTTCTTATGGGTCTCTTCCTGACCTCTTGCTTTATTTTGCTGAAAACCTCTTCTTCCAACCGCTACTAAGTAAATGAAACATTTCTAGTGAAATATTTCCTGATTGATTTCTCAGAGGGCTAAGCAGGGAGCTACAGCACTGCCTGGCATGGGGAGAGGGGAGCAGTGATTGGGTGAAAGTCAGCAAACCATGGGCTCGTGCCTGAGCATGTGCTTGAGGAGAGCTCTGAGCTCATGGGAAGCAAAGTTTGTGGCCAGCGTGGCTGCATTGCCACGGGGAGGAGGAGTGGTGTCCCTGTGAGAGGGGTTTCTTCCCCGCTGGAGCTGGGACTGGGATGATGATGGTGACCCAGGCTTGTCTGTGTTACAGAAGACAAGCTGGGCAGACATTTTTGGAGGCACAGCGAAGCCCGTGCCCTTCCTAATGGACAATGGGGCTTTGGTCGCTGTATGAATTCCAAGCTGAGGCTCCTGCTGTCCAGGGCTTCAGCTGTCCAGACAGTGTTTGCTTTAGTTTTGTTATGCAAGGACATAAAATGATGCAAGTACCAGCAAAATTCAAGTTTGGAATTTGTCTAATTATGACCTCCTTAAGTTAATTTTTATGCATCAAAGCTATTTGACATTTGTCAAAACAAATTCAAGTCCCTGAGAGAGATTTTATGACAAACCCGCCATTGATCTGACAGCTTGCTCTCTAGGGAAGGCAGAGTGTGGCTGGCATTAAAGACTTAATGCTTCCAAAGTTCTCCTTTACTCCTGGTCCCAAGGCAGAGTGGCTGGGCCTGGGCAAAGCGGCTGCCACGGTGGCAGCTGGGAGTTTGACAGTGTTATGAAGAATCGCAACTGTTGAGCAGTGGATTGTTACACTGCTGATGACAGCATTGCAAATTAATTCTGAAATTAACTGAAGGGACATGGAGAGGTCCCACTGTTCCTTGGAAAGGGAGAGGGCAGCGTGGAAATGAGCGGCGCAGCAGAGGGAGAGCCACTCCCCGTGTCCTGCCTGGCAGCTGGATGCGAGCGCGGAAAACACGGATGCGCGGAAAGCGCGGATGCGCAGCAGCCACGTTCATCTCGGCAACACCTCGGGAGCCTTGGAGGAGATGATGAATCCAGGCTGCGGGTTGGGGGCGGGGATGTTTGGGGTTCTCTATTGCTCTGGTAAATGATTTATTGCACCTCCTGTATCTCTGAGATGAGAAATTAGTAGGCTGATATTTCACTTCTATTCTTAAAGCAACCTGTTATTTTGCAAAATGAAATAATTTCTCATATAGCAGCCTTCTCCTAGCCTTTGTCAGATGTTATTCAGCCCAGAGTACTTCCAAATACTCAATATTATTTCACCTACGTGTGCAGAATGCTGTCTACTTCCAACCTGAGGTATCAGTCACTGGTTTGTAGTAGCCATTAACATATGCTTTTCCCATGGTTTGTGTACTTATTCTAAGCATGTGCCTTTTACAATGCAGAACACAAGAGACTTGTTTTGTAAGATTAATGAAGGTCACCAAAATTCTCAAAAGTATTCTGATAATTAAGGCTTTGTTTATCAAAAACAAGTTATATTAAGAGCAAAAAGATTCATGGTAATTATTCATAATCTTAACAATTCAAGTGTAGCCACCTCATTTGTGCATTTAATTCTTCTTGTTAATGTTTTGCATAAATCTGCATAATTACTTGAGTTGCCTGTTGTAATTTTGACAGCTACTCAGTTCATGTGCACTAAAGTATATCAAAAGCTTGATGTGCTGAATATTTATAATTTTACGTATGTTCTTGGGATAATATTTTTTCAACAATATTTTTAGTTTTTGTAAAATTGACATGGAATACTTGGAAAGATTGCCAAACACAGATCTCCATATCAGCACATGGTGGAACTAGAGCAACACTTAAAGGTATAGCACTGAGGCTTGGAGGTATTTTACAGAAAATCCAAATGAATTGTGTACATGAACTGTTCTGATTGTTTTCCAGTGGGTGTGTTATACTACATTAACGTAAAGACATCCTTTTTTTTTTTTTTTTTTTTTTTTTAATGAAGTTTTTTCAGCGTGTTCTCTGCCTGTGCAAGTCCCGCTGGATTTTATTCCTGGTCCCATGCAAAAGAATACCAGGGAAAAGTGTGGAGCAGCATTAGCATGGGCAGCTCGCCCCGCTGGCGGCACTGCGGCACTGCCGGGCTCCCGGAGGCTCGGAGAGTTCCCTGCCCTCCATTCAGCCAAACAAAACAGCCCCCAAAACAACCCAGTCGGACTTCTGGCTTCCCAAATGCTCTTGCACATGGGCATTTCATGGGTGATGGACTGAGAGCGGCATTTGTGGGATATACAGAAAGAATAATAGCGTGGCTCAGTCGTGTTGTGGCTCCCTTCACACACAGTTTTGGGGAGGGGGGGATTTGCAGAGTGGAAAGGTGGCAATGACCTCTTCAGCACACAGAATAAATACCCCTCTCGGTAAGGACAGCAAATACTGCGGGTATTTATAAATATCTTTGTGCTGGTGAATTACAAAGGCAGTTGCTAACTAATTACAGCAGGAAGTTTTCAGTGCATCTGATGAGTGTCTGGCACAGCACAGTGTGAATCTTCAGTCGGCTCAAATCACACACATTATTCAGGCTTTTTACAAATGTTGACAAAATGCTGATTTGAAAATTCTTGCTCAGATTCCTCAAAAATAATGTCTCAAGACAGTTTTTGGAAAGACTATGACTATTATTTTTGAAAGCCTGTGTTCTGCACAGTGAAGTTACCAAGTTTTGCACTTAGGAATAATCTTCTAGTGCGTAAAGCTGGTGGAATGCTCTGGTGTAAAGCTCTGGTGTAAATAGTGTGTGCTCACTATTTGGACATGTTTTTACCTAACTAAAATAATGCTGTGCCTTTTAAAAAAACATTCCCTGGCATATGTTTATTAGCTCTTTCATGCAAAAATTAATGTTTTAATATGGAACCCATCTTGCTTTAAAACAGACAAAAGGAGGGGAAATCCTACTTTAGCCATCAGAGCATTGTTTCCTATGAAAGAGATTTGATATGAATGAATTGCTGCTGTCCAACAGGAAAAGAAAATGAATGTATTCAAGTCTTATCAAAAAGCAGAAACAAAATCCTTTGGATGCCAGTGTTCCAGCCCTGCAGATTCCTCTGCTGTCACACAGAGTTGGAGCTGTACAATAATTTTGAACACTTAAGGCACCAGAAATATGGCTTATCCTTCAGTCATAGATCCACTTCAGGGGGGTAACACCATGGGAGGAGGAAGAAAGATTTAAACTGTTTCTGTTATGCTCAAAATATATTTGGGGTTGATTTAAGAGTAAAAGCAGGAAAAGTGCAGTTGTCATGCCCTGCTATCTTTCACTTTAATGAGCACTCAAATGTAAGTGAAAAATTAAAAGGTTGTTATATTTAGAAATAGCTGGAGCCATACACTCGATGTATGTTACACACAGTGGGGAATGAGCATAAAAAATTAAGGGGAAAAACCCATCTACTTTGCAGCTATATTCATTAATTAAAAAAAGATTTTTAAACTAAATTTGGAAAGGGAAAAAAAAAGAAAAAACTTCTTTAATTGTGTTTACCCAAAAGCCTTTTCTTCTTAATTTAAATAGCATAAACATCTGGACTAAAGCAATATTAGAATCATGGCAGTAGTCAAGCAAATCTTGTGGAAAATAATGAAATTAGATCCCTGGTGTTGTGACAGAGTAAGGGCAGGATACATCAGTTCGATGTTAATAAAATTTCCATGAATGACTGAATACAATTAAGAAATTGTCAGTTGCGGCAATGAACTTTTGTAGCTCATAGATGTTTGCATCATTTGATTATGCTGGCAATTTAAAATTGTTTGTTAGTGTCTGTGTTGGGATATTAATTATGACCTTTATTATAGCCCACAATTAAACCAGTCATATAGCAACAAGCAGCCTGTGTTGTGGTACTAAAGGATCTGAACTGTTCAGAACAGGGTCTTGGTGTGTTCAGCCCATTCACTGATCATTCAAATTGGAAATTATTTGAAATGATCCAGTACTTTAAAAAACAATTCAGCTGGGTTGAGTAATCTCTTTAATAAAGAAATTTTGGTTTAATAGCATTTTAACAGTTTTAATTGCTAACAACATCTGTAAAACTGTTTTAAAGAAGGGAAAGAGAAAGCATTTTTAACTGTGACTCCAAGACAAGCTTTCTCCTGCTTCAGGAAGAGAAACCAATTATTCATTGGTTAATTAGCTGTAAACAACTTTTTAAAGACACATCCATTATATATGTAATTATTTGAAAAAAAGCTTTAATATTATTTGTGCTAATGCATAATTATTAGTGCATGCTAAAAGGATTAGCAGCATTTAGATGACCACTATTGTTGGGAAATATCAGAGTGGAGAGAGATTAGCATCAGGCTGAAATGTGCAGGGAGCGTGTGCCTGCACCCCTTCACTAGTGGCAACAGACAAATCACACACATGGAAACAAAGCCTGGAAAGCTGAAACCTCACACTTTTTCCTCTTTAATATTTCTCTGCTACATTCAGGAAATATATCCCCGCCAAAGGATTTCTGTACCCAGCAGAATACAGAGTTCCTGTGATTTTTTTTTAATAAGTGTTTTTATTATTTAAAAATTTTTTTAGACTCTTGTGGTACCTTTGTCTTTTTTTTTTTTTTTTTTTTTTTTAATAGGACTGCATAGTCCCTTTATTATTGCACAGCTGACTGGCAACTTTACAATGCCCTCAGCACATCTATTTACTAACTGTTATACCTAATTTACTAAGAATATGTAAAGTCCTGGTGAAATCTATTTAGGCTTTTGTAATGTGTCAGCTGAAGCAGTATTTATAGTCATTAGCATATGAATGAAAGGAATCATATTTTAAACATTTAAATATTTTTAAAATAGGTCAAGGGAAACTGTAACATTTGTCCTAGCACATTACAAATTCTAAGTAAGACATCACAGAACCTGCCTGGAATTTGTGTTGATTTATGCTTGTGTTTATCAAAAAATGGTTTGAGTGTACAAACTAAATTTACAGGAGGAAGCAATTCAGGGCTACATCAATAACAACTTAAGCATCTGAGTGACCTAATTCTGACACAACCACAGTTGTGTGGTGCTGAAGTAGTTCTCCTGCATATATCTAGCAATATAATTTATGATAAAAAGAGACCTGGCATTTTGTGTGCCAGGTCCCCATATTTTGGGGGAAACAGAATTTTTCAGAGCAAGTTGTGGAAGTGAGTAGATAAATGGTGTGACAAGAGCACTGCAGCTTCCCCTGAAAGAGTCACGGATGTGCTTTAGCCCTGACTTGCAAGGAATAACCTGAGCAGTGGGAGATTTGTTCAGTCTCCATGAATTTGGCTGCTTTTCAGATGCTGCCAGTAATGATGCTAATTGCTGGCACTGGTAATGCTCACAGGCACCTGTACCATGGCAGGATTTCTGATCTTTTCTACAAGAAAACAGCTCTCAATTCTCTTTTATGAAACTGGAGCAACAGTGTTTGACAGCTTAGGAGGAATACTGTGGGTGATTTTAGCATTTCAGTTCACTGGATATTTGTAATTATCTGGAGTTTAAGGAGAAAATGTTGCACTTTGATTTATTTCTTTACAGCAGTCATTGTGTGGAAGCATTTGGGGGGGATGGAATTTTTGTTTTAGTTGACAAAGAAATTATTAAATTTGAAGGGCTCTGTGTATTTAAGCACAGATGATTATTTAGAAGGCTTGGTTGCTGCAAATTGGAAGCCTGGTAGCTCAATTTACTATTTTATTTTGTGATCTGTGACTAAACTGAGTAAAAATGCAAATACCACAAGCCCTTTGCATTTTATCACCAGATCAGTGTACTGATGGGAGGATGAGAGTCACTAAACAGTTCAACACTTGTAATTTCTAAGCAGTCAGACACTAAAAGCATCTGTAGTGGAGGCTACAGGAGAAGTCCCGTGAACAGAGGTTTTAATGGAATTCAGTATTTATTTGTTTCTGACTTGGAATGCAGAAGCAAAACTTTATTGTCCACTGTGAGAATGTTTTCTTTGTCCCCCATCACATGTGGCAATGAGCCATCACTCTGCGTTGCAGCAGGATCATGGGCTAGGAGGAAACAACTGGGAAAGGTTGAAAGAAACACTGAAAACTTACATGGGTGCTGACATCGCCTTTTGGTCACACTTCTCTTCAGAGAGCATCGCCAAAATTATAATCTCATTTTTGTATTTAACTGATATCCCTCCGTGGTCTTAGGAGGTTTTGTTTAAAAGTAATTTTATTTAAAAGTATTACAGCTATTTATTGGCTACTTATTTGCAAGTCAGTGTTAGCAGTGATGTCAGCTCCACTTTGGAGGCAGTGCTAGGGCAGAATCATTCTTCTGTTGAACCCAATGGAAGTCGTGCCCTTGCCTCCCAAGGAAGCAGATTTGGGTCTATTAATCCCTATTTTTGCAGATCCAGCAGAGGGAGCAGAAGTCCACTGATGGGGTTGCTTTGGACGAAACATTTGGGGTGGCAGATGGGTTGGCAAAAATTGCTTGTGGAGGTGGGGAACTGCATGAGTCATTCCCCCCATATTCTGAGAAAGCTGCTCAATTAAAACACTAAAGATTGCACTGTAATTCAGTAATTTTTCACATCCTGGAATTCCATTTTTTCTTAAATTCTCCATGAGTTGGTACATTATTGTAACAATTGATTTGAACTATTTCCAGCACTTACACCAATGTAGTGATCCAAATTAGCCAGCAGATAATTGTTTTTGTAGGGAATAACACCCAGTCATGTCTTTGCACATCAACTCCCCTGCCATGTTGCTGCACTTGTGAATATACAGCAGAAGAATTGTCCCATTTAAAAAACAATAATTAAGAAAGGATTAGCTGTAGTGCTGC
This sequence comes from Taeniopygia guttata, assembly GCF_048771995.1. Classification (NCBI taxonomy): domain Eukaryota; kingdom Metazoa; phylum Chordata; class Aves; order Passeriformes; family Estrildidae; genus Taeniopygia; species Taeniopygia guttata. The sequence goes on from NC_133027.1 coordinate 88,972,039, forward strand.
AGTTATTTTAGGGTGCATGCCATGGATACAGATCTGTCCTGGGCGTTGTTACCGCTGCCTTAAAACCAAGAACAGAAATGAGTGGCATGGGACTTGCTGCTGGAGGTGGCAGTGGGTGGCCTGTGATTTGCATCCAGCAGAGCTACATGTCCCAGTGCTTTGGGACGTACACGGAATCTTCTGCTGATTTCTGAATTCTGTGGGACAGCGATCAGGTGTGTCTCCTTAACAAAGAGCATTTCCCACTTCTTTTAGAACTCTTGGCAAATTTAGTCCTATTTGATAAAGTTAAAGTAAGTCTTATCTTTTGTCCTGCTTTTGTCTGGGACAGAGTTAATTTTCTTCCCAGTAACTGGTGCAGTGCTGTGGTTGGATTTAGGATGAGAATGACATTGATGGCACAGGGATGCTTTAGTTGTTGCTGAGATCACCCTAAATCAAGGACTGTTGAATTTCCCATGCTCTGGCAGTGAGGGAGCCATGAGGGAGTGTGGCTGGGACAACTGACCTGGCCAAAGGGATATTCCATTCAGGAAATTCCCATCAATCTCATGTGCTAAAACTGCCATAATCATGAAATTACACTATCTTTGGCTTTTCATTTGCTTTCTGTTGGCCAACCCTAAAGATTGTGTTAAGGTCACAGATGCAAATCTTCTCTGTGACTGTAAAAGCTAAAAACTCACTTCTAACTTGAAAAATCTAGAATTTTTTTTTTTTTTTTAAAGTAAAGATTGTGAAAAAACAGGGCAGTGAGAGCTGTCCAGGTATTGTGACACTGATCACTGGAAGAGCTGCAGCAGAGCTGCTGCTCAGAGTAGAAGTCAGACCTGTGAAAGGAGCCTTGTGTGCATCCAGGGCTTCGTCTGGCACAGAGGGCACAGCAATGTGCTACTATCTTAGAAAAAGGAATTTGTGAGAAAACATCCAAGGCAGACTAACCAGCTCACAGACTAGTTTTATTCAAATCATATTTTCAATTAGAAGTAAGCCTTCAGTATTTTTAGGAATTTAATTTGAATAAGCATTTTAGATTTTAACTCAATATCTTGAACAGAAAAAGAAGAAATTAAAATAAATGCTTGGGTTTATTTTTTTTTCTCTTCTCTCATGTCAGATAGATGTGACATGAAGAAAAAGAAAAGCGCAAATGGGGGACAAGAGTCTGTGGATCCAATATTTCTTAGCTGATGAAGGCAGCTTTGTTTGTTTCAGATGAATTCAGTCAAAGATAATATCTACTACTCCCAAGGAAAAAAAAAAGACAAAATAACATCCCAACCAAAATGGAAAAGCTCAAACTTTTAAACTTAGAATATAATTTCCCTTGCTTGGCCACCTTTGTTGACAAGCAGATGTGGGATTTTGGTTTGATTAAGCTGGACATGAACCTGGCTCCATATGGGAGAATATTCCTGGAGATGCTCTGTACCTCACAACACTTTGGTTTGTCAGAAATTCTCGAGTTTCCTGACTCCTACCTTGCTGAAGGGAGAGCTTGAGGCAACAGTGGCTGCAGTTGGAAGGGTGGATGGATGACTTAACAACAGGAGGTTTCATAACAGGAGCTACTTCTGTTCCTTCTGTTGATGGCTTTTGGATAATGGAAAGAACAAAGGCGATCCCATCAAAACAACAACAAGCTAAAATAGAACAAAACCCTCCAAGCCTGCATGTTAATGGAAAGAATCAGAGAATGGAAAATGAAACAAAAGCTGAGATATTCTGAATGCAATCTTACAACAGTTCTGGCATAAGATGCTGGAGCTTTTAAACTCTGATCTCTAAGCTAAAAATGGAGTTGTCAGCCTTAACTTTGAATTTTCTTGCTTTTAGCAGTTTGCGTTAAACATTAATGTTATTGAAAATAGCTTTTCATCCGTGTGTATTAAAGGTTTATTTGCCAAGGCCTTTGCTCCCAAATGCGTGAATTTCAGCAGCTAGCAAACATCAAAGCAAGATTTTTCAGCTCAAGAAGTTATCTTTAAAATTAAAGCTTAGTCTTTCACTGTATACTTTTTGTGAATAATTATTAGAATCTATAATAAACAGTCTCCCTTTATTGTTCTGTCTATTATACTGAAAGAGATATGCCTTGATTGTATCATTTTAATTAACTCTTGCTGTGTTATATTGAAGTTCAAAGCATTAAGCATTGTTTATGTAAGCACCCTGACTTTCAGGTTGCCTGAAAGAAGTAAATAAAACTGTAGGTCAAACTGTATTAATGTTTCTTGCCAGCTATTATTACATCTGCTTTTGAACAGCATTTATTCTGTAATTGATGGTTGTCAGCCTGTAATTTCCATAGTTACATTCTGAACACTTGGTTTTCCCTAATTTTTGTAGTGTTTACACCATATAAAGTCAGAGATTAAAGTAAAAGGGAAAAGTGAGTTACCAGCTTTTATTTGACCAGCTTAATATTTCTTTCTTCAGGAGAATCACTTCAGTTATTTGCCAAGTTCATATATCTATAATATTCTTTTAGATTCAATTTTCTGCCCCTTACATTTCTCTGTTTCATGTTTACTTTATTCTTTGTGGTCATCCCATCTAATCTGTCTGCCTGCGTCTACCTAATCGACCTAATATGTCCATGTATCATTTCTTTAATGATTTTATTATTGAAATTACTCTCAGCATTTGATACTTAAGCATACATTCTAAAAGCCTAATTCTCCCATTAGTGGATCAAGCTTCCATGAGCCTGCCACATCCAGGCTGCTTCAGGAATTAAATGAGCTTTGTTGAATTTTGGCCAAGAGCTATTCTGCAGATCTATTCTACTTTTTTTAAACTCTGTAATTGAGAAGAAGCCACTGCACAGATATGGGTTGTTTTTTGTACCCCAGCATGGTCTAGAGGCTCTCCTTGGTAAAGATGCAATGTTTCCTTTCACTGTGCAGCTTGAGTTTTAGCCTTAAGGACTTGCTTCTGCAAAGGAAACTTAGGAATTAATTTCTTTCAGTTGCTTCTGCTACCCATAATGAACCACAGATGTTTTGGAACCTTCTATTGCTTTCTCTTTCCATTTTAAGTCCAACTTTACCAAATTAGTTTCTTTGTTTTAGCTTCCTTCAACAAAATAATTAACTTCTGAGAAGTTTGCAGTAGCCAACAAGAACATCTTAGCAATCTCATCCATTCTTTTCTCTCTCAAGCTGCTCTGGGGATTTAACATCCCTGTAACCTTTCCCTTTGAGCCCTCGGTCCCATCCCTAGACTCTATTCTTGCCTTCTTTCTGGGTACCATACCCTGTGTCTCTGTTCTGTTTGTGTTTTCAAATTATTTGAATTTGAACTTTTTTGTTTAATTTTTTTTTCCTATGAGCTCTGAGTATGGGAAATGTCTGACAAATCTGCTGTTACAAAATAATTTGGATAAAAAACCACTTTTGTGCTGTTGAATGGCTTGCATGTAGAAATTTTTATTTATTTTTGTTTTAGGTCAAGCTTGTGGTTTACTTAAAAGAGGTTGTTAAAGAGAATTCCATTGTGTTTCTCTAGTCAAGCATAGCTATCCTGCTAAATATGTTGTACAAGCAGTGAATAGTGTGACACTTAAGGAATGCTGAATTTATTTTTGGACATGTTTTTTGTATTTCTTTATCATGGCAGAGACTTTTTGGCGATAGGGCAGCAGGGAACCCAAGTGTCCGGTTACGTGCTGTGGTTAACAGAGTGGCCTGCAGTGAAGTTTCTTGGCATGAGACAATTTTTCTTTTTTCTTTTTTTTTTATTTTTTCCTTTCCTTAGCTTGATAGGCTGCAGTTGAAGTCCCTTGATTTGTCTTTATTGTGGGCAGAATCCGGGGATTAGGTCAAATTAAAAACTGACATTTCCATTCTGTCTGTACTTTTATGGTGCATTCCTCAGCTACAGAAAGTCAAATACCTCCTTGTGTATTGCTGAACCAAAGAAACAATGCAAAAGAGAATTCCTTCTAGCTCCTAACTGAACAGCAAACCTCATTATTCCTGGAATAATCTTAAACAAATGTAAATAGGTGAACCTTCCACTCTCTTTTTTTGTCTCTTATTTAAGAAAATGGCATCATCTCAGGAGAGCATCTTTAACTAAGAGAGCATAAGTGCATCCAATGGCAGTTACAAATATTTTTAAACAACAGTCAGACAAATTGTGCTGATTGTCTGTATTTAAAAAAAAGGGGGGGGGGAATAAATAGAGCCTTGCCTAAAAGACTACAGTAAATCATGAAAGTGATCTCAAGTGAACAGAGATGGATTTCTGGAATACGGTGTGCAATGAAACCACTGACCTCTTATACAAGGGTTCATGTCTTTTTCTACAGAAACAGATGGGTAATAGCATAATGCTGAAATCATGCTCTACATAATATGGACCTAGTGATTGCAGACCTGATTGCTTGCCATATGGTTGCTGAAGGGTTGAAGAGAAAATGGGATGATAAGCAAACCCTTAAAAGCAACATTTTTATTGAATGGCCATTACATTAAAACCCAAACTCTGCAAATGAAGGCAAGAACTGTGGTGAATAATGATGAAATAACAAAACAATAAAAGAAGAAACACAATAGCATGTATTTGTTTGCAGTATGCAAAATAATACTCCTCATTTTTTTGGTGTCATTCTGCCTTGTGTTATGAGCATTTGGTGGAAAGTTGGTGGGACATTGCTGCCTGCAGGGCACAAATACAGTATCGTGGAGCACTGCAGTATTCACTAGGTCAGACAGGAAAAGAAAATAATCACTCGTCTCAAAGGAGAAGCTTCTGAGTTAAATGCTAACTAAAATATGCAACTTGCATACATGAGCCACATTAGTGTGAGGCTGGTGGGATGACTTCATGAGACTTGCTTTTCCAATGCACACTTCTACACCTATTTCCTCTCTCTCCGCAAAAAAATAACTTGCTTTTATCACTGATTTTTTTTTTCCTTGGTACATTCTTGTAACTGGTGAATAGCCTGGGGGTTTTTTATTGACATTTGTCAGTGAGTCGCTGAGTGTGGGCAGAGGAAGTGCAGAGAGTAAGTGATGTGCAAGTCCTCACTTCTAACACAAGAGGCTTCTTTGTAGGAAGGAGGTTCCATGTAGCACTCAGCAGTGCCACCACACCATCATGGATATGCCTGTTCCTGTGTACAGGGGAAATGACTGACAGGGTGACAGGGCAAGGCTTTGAACCATGAAAATCCTCTGGTTTTTGGCTTTTCTTACACATTTGGAGGGTGGGCCCAGTGTGGTCTCTTTTGAGGCAGTAATGGTTTGCTCAGTTATTGCTGTAAGAGGTACCCAGTTGGTAAAAGCCAGACATTCAGCTCAGTTTAGAGATTGCAAAGGTTTCAAGTCACGTAACATGAGCCACTTGAATCAGGCTGGACTTGCCTCCTTTAGAGACTCAGTTGTGCATGAGCATCCAGGTGGCTGATGGCTCAATGCAGAGTGGACCTCAGTGGCTTTGTAGTCAGAAAGGATCATTTTGTTCTTAACTTTTCCAAAGCCTGTCCAGTCCCTAGTGCTCAAAGTGTGTAGAAAGGGATGGGGAAGCAGTTCCCAGCTGTTTTTGGCAGGTGCAATCTGTGTCCTGCTGCGTGGCCAAACTCCTCACATGTGGGGACCGCGCCAGGCAAGTCCCCAGACACTTGTCCTCTCTCCACCATGCTGCTGAAGAGCTTCCAAGATCCAGACACGGTAATATAGCTATCTCTGATTAATCACTCCTAAATACAGACTTTCTTGGCTTGACAAGCTTGTCCGATGCATCCCATAAATCACAGTTTGTTTGACTGTGAGAATGGAAAATATTTATTTGAACCATTATTTTCAAAGAGGAATCTGCCATGTATGTGAACCTCCAGATCATCCTCAGGCTTCTCACAGGCTGCCCACCTCACTTGTATTTCACTCAGAGACCTAAGGACATGTGACAAGCAGCATATCCCAGTATTTAAGACATTTTAAGTATGGCGAAACCGATTTTCATATGATGAGAAGAGATTTCCTGCAGCCTATAAAATTGATTCTCATCCCTCTTGACTCATGACATGCCGTCTGTGTGGCAGCAAGAAGTTTTGCATAACTTTTAAGAGCCCCTGCTGACCTACTTAGCAGGCATCCACTGCTACATAATGTATTTAGGTCAAGTATTGTGTTTGAGCTTATCATCAATCTTGTAATAGTCCAGCTCACTGTGAGAGCCACAGGTACATGATTGATGCAAACATTCCATAGGGTAGAGAATATTCTTGTCATTTTCTTAAAGGGAGGCCTAGCATTAGGGTGTTGCTATTTTTGTTGGAGAAGAAACAAGGATTGCCAATCACAAGCCTCCCAGCCTGTGCTGCTGCACCCCTGGTTTTCTCCCTATATTAAGAACACTCAAACCCACCTATAACAAGGAATTTTTACTTTGTTTTTTACATGATTCATTTGGACTAGACAGTAAACATATAAAATCTATATTTTTATTATGATATATTACTGACTGTTTCTTACTTCCAAAATAACATACCTGGAAATTTTGTACCAAACCATTTTGTACCCAGTCATTCTGTCCCTCCCCTGATTGCAGTTGGTGTTTTAGCCACATTTTTGGCAGGCTCTTAAAGCCTGTATTTTAATAAAGTATTGCCAGCACACTTCCTCATCCAGATGATATTAGTGAAGTGCACGTTGGTGTGAGCAGTAAATTGTTGCAAAGTTCTGTGACATCTTAATGCTCTGAAAGGATGTGAAAGACAATAACACCACTGAAAAGACCAGAAAAAAGGCCCTTTATAGCTATTGAATAATATATTAGCTTTTAACACTGTATGTACAAGCAAAATGGGCTAAGGTATAAAATCAACAAAATAATTACTTATACCAGACATTATGTATTTTATCAGGATCAGAACTGCATGACCTCAGCCCGTGGTGCAAATGGGGTTTGATTTGGTATTCATTACCTCAAAGAGCTGTAAATACCTGTGGCCCAAGTGGAATCTACCCTGGGGGCTGATGAGATGGTGTCTTGTGTGTAATTTGGAAAGAGTTCCTCTGAAAAAAGCCTCAATCTGTTGTGTGAATGGACCCGCAGGAATCGTTCCCAGTGCCTAAAATGTGCCAATGAGAGGACCTGTGAGCAGCTCCTAAAACGTGCAGGTGGGTACCTGCATACAAATGCTTCTAAAATTGACATGTACAGTGCTGTGCATCTGAAAATCTATACTGCACTTTTTAGCAGTACATTACAAAGTCTGAACTGAGGGAAGAGTTACATGGCAATGAAATATGCGTGAAAAAAGTCAAATTTATACATGGATCCCAAGAGTTTGGTGACTTGTTTCCTTTCCTTCCCTTTCAAATGCTGTGCAAAGTTTATCAGGTTGTATGACAAATTAGTTTGTGCTGTCTCTATATTCCAAACAGAACTTCCATGACGTTATTTGCTTCTTTTCTCAAATGCTTTTGGAGAAAAAAAAAGAGTAATGATTGTACTAACACACCTTTCTCACAAAGTAAGAGTCTACAGTCTGAACTCCCTCACTTTGGAGGTCTTAAATGACACCTTAATGTTGCTCTAGTTTGGTTTAATTTGTGATACAGCCGGACTTTTTCTGCAAACCTTATTTCCAGGGTTTTGGCTTGTCATGTTCAAAGATTTCAAAAGTTGAGCTTAAATTCTGGCTAAATAAAAAAGGAAAAAAGTGAAGCGTCTTTTATATAATTTTTTTTTTTTTTTGCTGATACTCAGAAATATGCTTTGCATCATCCTGCAGAAAATTATAAGAAATTCAAAATTCAGAAAGAATTTCTGTAATATAATTCAATTTATGTCAGCAGCTGTGGATTCCTTGCCTTGAGTTCACTGATACCAGCCTGAGAAGGAGTGGGCAGAGGTGAAATTCCTTCTGTCAAACACAAAGTCGGGAAAATAGGGAGGAGGTTGTATGCAAAATAGAGACACTTCAGCGTCTGCTTATACACTATTTTATTTATACATGCAACAAGAGGAGCACTTCTTACTCAGGATAACATAAATAACCCAGGCACAAAATGTTTGAGGAAGTGCACTTGGAATTACAGCCTCATCTTAGATAAAGTCAGGACTTATGTAAGTGAATCACTTCTCTAAATGCAAACAAATGGGCTCTTTGTTTGGAGGACAGTTGTTTCCCAAGCTGTTGATACAGCTCATGGCTGGGTGCAGCTTTACCTTTTATTTGCTTTTTTCAAGGTAGCTGTGCAGTGAAAGGGAGGAAAGGAGAAGGACAAAGAGGGAAGAATTTCATTCAGATGTTATTCCATAAAGATCTATTCTATAAATATAAGCAAATATATATAATTTTTATATATATTTATATTCTATTATATCTATTTCAGATGTTATTCTATAAAGATTGCTGAGTTTCCTGTATTTGGAGCATTAAAAAGCCACAAGAGTTGTTTCTTTCCTCCCTTGTAGAAGGTAATATTTACCTGGTGTGAGTCTACTGAGCCAGCTGATGTAAAAGGAAGTGTTCTGAGGGGAACAGCTTCAGAACCTGGTCTTGGATGTTTGAATTCCTGCTGCAGGTGCCTTTGATTCCAAAATGTAAGGGAATAAATAGTGAGAACATTCTCTAATGTAGGATGGGTGAATGTAGATATTTTTCTAGATTTTTGTTACAGCTTTTCACTTTAAAATTCTTAGAAAGTCGGAAGTACCTTCTAATCTTTTAGCTTCCTTTCTCCTTTCTATTTAACAATTCAGCAACACATCGTTTGATCCCTTTCCCCAAACATTTTGAAGCACTTGAAACCATTTCTTGCCATGTTGTTATTTATAGAGATTCACTAAATGAAAAAAGGCTCCTTTTCCCTTGCAGGTCTATGCATCATTTATAGTCTGGCTTCATTATATTCTGTACTGTATCAACTCCTGTAGGAGAGTGGTTATGTAATGCTCTTATGTCATTACATTTACATGCATTAAATTCCTGGCAGAATCATATTCAGTGGAACAAAGGGTTCATTAGCAGGACAGAAATGCTTAACTTGGGAAACTGCTGGAAGAAGTGAGACACATTTCCAGGCTGATATTGTTGATATGCAATTATATATTATGTACAGAGTTGATGTGGGATTAGCTAATCCCAGATGACAAGTATAAATGTGGTAGAAGTTGTTCATTCAAATATCTTTCTGCAGTGGTAACTTTGAATAGAAGTTATCATGGTTAAATCTGGAATGGCTAGGAGGGGGACTTGCTGCAGTATGACAGAGCAGTGCCGTTCCCACCATATGGGAGCTTTACAGAGGACCGGCACTCATCCACAAACTGCAAATACAGGAAAAAAAGTTACTCACTGCCCCTTATTTACACGTGCAACTGGTGTAGAACAAATTTATGGCCTCGATTGTGTTATGCATTTAAATATGTTCTTTATTCTTCCATCTCCTTTCCCCTGTCAGTGAAGCATTATGGTGGGAGCTTCCAGGGAGAGCACCTGGGCACAGTCCTTTGCACAATGTCAGGACTCTGCCTGAGCCAACTTCAGAAATGGATCATTTTAGTTTTGTTGAAATGGCAGTTAAATAGCAGGAATATATCAAGAGTTAAAACTTCATTACTGGGGAGCCATAAAAATACATCAAGCCTGGAATATTGTCTAGGAGATCAGATTTCTTGGTTGTGTTGACACTTTAAAGAAATATGTTTATTTAAGGAATAGAAATTCTATATACTGGAATACTACAGTGGTAAATTGCATTCTAGTTAGGCTATCTCTGATGTTCTAATTTTATCAGCCAACAATGGACTGTGTATCCTATGAAAGTCAGCTAAAAAAGGGCAAAAAATAATGCTAAGGGCAAAAATCTTTCTTAACCTTTCTGTACTGCTTGGCTGGGACTGGTACTGAACAGTGCTTGGAGTCTAAAAACATTTAATTGTATTTGTTAGCACTTTTTCATTGGGTTGCAGCGAGGAATGTTCAGGTGTAGATGTGCTGAAGACAGCACAAAGAAATGTATCTGCTTGTTATTTCCATGAGGACGAGAAGCAGGGGACTCTGAGTTTCATGCAAACCGGGAAACAGGGACGTTTACAAGTCTCCAGACTTCCATGTCTGACAGCTTCCCTAAATTTAGATGTTATGGCTGTTTTTGTGGCCTGAAAAGTCTAAGTGAAAAGCACAAGTGTAGATCCCTAAAAAGGGCTACCTGGAAAGCACTGTGATAAATATGTCTAGTTCCTTCCAAAGCTGCGAGGAAGTGATTTTTAACATATTTCACAAAAAAAAAAAACGCTGCTTGTTCTCAGCTTTGCAGATGGTTTCCCAGGTTGACTTGTTGGAATGATAAGGAAGGACAAAGGCTCATTTGGCAGAACAAGAACTCTGTCGTTACTCACGTTGAGAGCATCTGTCTTGCTCATGTAGTGGTAGGTTTGGGGCTGAATAGGCTGTGGAGAGTTTCTTCTGGTTTCACTTACGGGGGACATTCCTGGGGGATGATGAGGTGTCTACAGCTCCACTTGTCAGTGCTGAATCACACAGACATGCTGGCTGCCCTTGCAACTGCCGCAAGACAAACCCAGAAGTTTGAAGGATGAAGTGTGAAGGCCCCAGTAATTTCAATGTGACCACAAGCAGCTTCCATGGAAAACAAGAAAGCACAAAGCCTCACTTTAAGGGGAACCCCCCCATATTTATTCATTTATATATTTATAGAGGTGTACCATAGCTTGTGCTGAAGTTGTCACAATTTAATAAATCAGTGTGGAATTCTGCAGCAAATAACAAATAGCTTGCTCATAGAGGCCATACTTTTGTCAATGGTCTCAACTGGTTGAAGGCTGTGTCTTGCATTTGCTTTCACTCTCAAATCTTTGAGAATGCTTTTTATAGAAGTTTGATAGTCAGATATCAAGATCGTTTCAAATCAGTATCAAGGATGATGGAGGTTTTGAGACGTCTGCTATCAATTGTCACTATTGACAAACAAGGGTAGGAATTTAAATATAAAGTACTTGGCACAACTTCCTACTTTAGTTCTGTGGAGTTGGTTTAAAAATGCTGTCTTTGATGTAAATCAAATGGAGGAAGATTTGCAGTCGGCATAACAAAGCCAAAATGGGTCTGCAAAACTAAAGCACCACATATACTTACTCTTCCTCCTGTTTCTAAATTCTCTTTAGTTCAGATATTTCCAATGTATTTTCAGTGTTTCAGTATTGCTGCATTAATGATGTGTTCCTGTGGAGTGGATGGAAATGATACAATGTAGGTTGCAAAAATATGTGCTTCAAGAAATACAAACACAAAACCAAATAAAAGGGTTGGGTGAAGATGTGCATCCATTCACTGTTTGGCACTGAAATCCTGCATTTCTGTTCAAAGAGATGCATTTCTATTTTGTGGTTTCAAGCACCTACTTGATTTTTCTAGATTCAGTATTTATGCACATCCTGAGGTTCAGACTGGTGAAGTCTGACTCCTATTTTGAGGCAAAAACGGCCAATTGCATTGTGGGAAAGAGAGCTCTTCAAAGGTTTATCAATTAATTCCTTCCATTACAGGAGCAGAGGGAGAAAATGCAAAAATCAAATAAATTCAAATATGTTTAAAAAGACCAATAATAGTCTAAAGGAATGACATGGAAAAGGCAGGAGGAACTTCGGAAGTATATAGGACACTGTTAGCTTTTCCTTTCAGCTTCCAAGCTCCGCAGTGATGCTGCAGAGGGTGTTGCAGGAATGTCTTCAATCCATGGCAGCCAAAAGGTCTGGAAGATGCACCAGCAGCTTCCCCTTTGCCTCTGGCAACAGGCATTGAATCTTTGTGGCCCTGGCCATAGAGTTCAGTGGGATCAGTGAATTTCTGCAGAGGCTGTGCAGTGGGAAGTGCTCCCTCAGGATTGCAGAGGAGCAGGAGCTCACTTCTCTGCAGATGCCACATAGATATTGGTCATGGCATCCATGTCTTCAACCCTGTGATGGGCTGGAAGATTAGCCGAGTTGGAGATATGCTTGTGAGGATCTGTCTGTGCTATCCTTTTACTTGACAAGTTTATAGACCCCAAAATATGGTGGAAGATGTACCCACAGAGAAGGGATTTTATTTTTATTCACAGCACAGGGTGGAAAAGGGCTCTATTTGTAGATCTCCTCTGCACATGTAAGGAACAAGTCCTGGGATTGATTTAATCCAGATTTAGCCTTGAAACAAGAAAAGCTAAATGTGCAAGATGGCTGAAATTCAGGATATCAAGTGTGTTCAGTGAAAAAAAAATCATTGAAGTCAAATGTATTGCTGAATACCACCTTAAGTAGCTTTGCTGTCTCCATCCATTGTTTTTTTTACTGTCAAGAAAAGGATTAGAAATTGTAAAAGTGACAAAGAAGGCAAAAGAAGGTGTTGCTTTTAAGAACTTTGATTTACTCAATTTCGCTTAAAAACATTAAGCTGTACAAGTATACTTTGAAAAAAGGATGTCTGTCTTTCAAGATCTTGAATGAGAAAACCTTCAGGTTTGTATCAGGCAGAGCTTACAGATTTTTTTTTAGGTGCAAGTTTAAAAACAGACACCTTTTTTAAAAGAGATTTTAGGGTTCTTTCTTTGTAACTTGACAGGATGGTTTGTTCATGTCAATAGTCTTTTGATCGCTCAAAAGAAATTGAAATAAAAAATGTCAATGCTTCCACTCTTTTGATCCAGCTCCCTTAAGTATTGCAAGAGGAATATATCAGATTGTATAATTTTTTTACTTTGCTTTATGTGTATAACCTAGAGCCACATTTTTGGGTCTAACCCAGAGGGCTTTGGAGGCTGGACATTTGTGGGTCCAACCCAGAGCACTTTGAAATCATTTCTGCATATTAACAGTGCCATATTTTTTTCCTACAGGAGAATAATTTCCTAAGTAATTTCTACTGCTGACCACTCTTCACTCTAGTAATAAATGAACTACAATGGTGTTTAGCATTTTGTTTTTAAATACTGGTAAACCTTGAATTAGAAATATAAACCTGTGACTATGAAGGGTTATTCTCTCCTGACTGATCACAAAAACTGTAGGGAATGTTTTCTGTAGAACTGAAATTTAGCAGAAAAAGAAAGTACATAATTAAGAACAAATTCTGGTGTTTGTACAGAGTCTGGGGGTTTTATATATGTGTATAGAAAATAGTGATTCTAAATTTATTTAAATGGATTATTATTTTACATGAATGATAAGCTGCACTTCAGAGCAACCATTTTCTAGGATTTGTTTTGTATCTCATGAAATAGTTAAAAGCAGCTTAAGCCTCCAATTCAGATGAATCAGGTGCAGGCCCTCAAGATGGAAGATTTCTGTCAGGAGTGGTGAATCTGGATTTGTAGTGTGCCCCTTGCGTCTTGCAGGAAGCACAGGTTGAAATCCCCACTGAAGCTGCTGGGAGTTTTGTTTCTGACTTCTGTGGGTTTAGAACTTCACTGTAAGGATTTTTAGGTACTTTTTAAAAATGAAAAGGTGACCTGTTTAATACTGACCCAAATAATTCACTGCACAACTTCTGTCCTCCTCAAATTCCCACTCGCAAGCCCATAAACTGAAAGAAAAACTGCAGGAAAGTAAAAGTCTGGATTTCAAGTGAGAAAGCCACTTGAGATCTCTTCACATCACACTCTGGCTGGTTATTCCGGGTAGCAGAAGTGGCTGAGCCGGAGCTATTATGATCCACAGCACTTTGTGAGGAGTGGGGAAGCAGAGACAGAAATGGGTGCACTTAGAAAATGCCTTGAGAAGGTTCGTGACACAAGTGACTGCAGCTCCCCAAAGGAATTGGCACCACGGCACACTCAGCACTGCTGGGCCCTTTGAAAGGGGAGTTAAAAAAAATCCACTGTGGGATGCAATGAAAGCACTGATTCTGCCAGTGAGAAAGTAATCCCAGGAATTCATCAAATTCTTGCCACAGTCACACCCAAACGGATGGCACCGAGTCTCTTCTTTGGGTTTTGAGCTCTTCATTTCTGGAAAACAAGAAAACTGAATGAAATACATGAAGATCTAGGATTGCAGAACAGGGAAATTGAATTAGTTTGTCACAGGATTTTTTTTTTTTATTGACATCTTTATTTTGTTTTGATGTCTGTAATTAAATCACTAATTATGTGTTTCTATTGCAGTGGTCATGCTTTTATTACATAATTGCTACAAGTTTTTCTCTCCCCACTAACAATATTTGTTTAACCTTAGTGCATGCTATTTACATCCTTCAGAATGGAAAAGCTTAGAAACAGTGTTATTGATTGTTACAATTAACTAAATCAGAAGGGCTCAAAGTTCTTTGCCATAAATTAAATACATTTTGTGGCACAGGATCAAAGATAATTAAAGGATGAAGCAATTGCAGTCATTAAACAATAAATATTATTTTGATGCCAATTGAAGAAAATAAAGCAGCAACCAAAAAAGGCAGGAAAACAGAGGAATTTTAAAAGGAGGGGAGAAAAGTGTAGCCTAGGGTAAAAACATCATTTAAAAAAATAATTTTTACTGTGATCCTTTGAGCTTCCTTCTGTGTTGTCTCAAAAAGCATCTGATTAGGTGAGATGCAATTCAGTCACCTTCTCTTTTTTTTTCCCTTTTGAGTTTAGGCATAATTTTTGTCAGTATATTTCAATGTATTCATTAATTTTTCTCATTTGTTTATTTTATGCAAACCATAAGAGACATTTTTTCCTCAGTGAAGATTGCCTCTTTATTTTATTTTGAAATATTTGTATATTTATTTCATTAAATGAGATAATGCTTTTTCTTATTAACATAATTTCCAGTACATTAAACATATTTCTCCACAGACAGAAGAGAGGAATCAGATTAAATGACAGTTAAATCACTTGCAGCAATTTCAACTGTTAAAAGAAATAAGTGTCTCTGTTTTCTTTGTGATCACGAGATGTGCTGTAAAGGGAAATGAAATACTAAAGAAAGGAGGGAAAACATAAAGAAATAATGACTGACTTATTGCAGTAATACCACTGAGAGAAGAAAAACTCACTACAAATAAAAGGAAAAATAATATAGTGCTTTTGAAAGTTACCAAAATTCATTTCTTATTGATGAGATCAGTGTGAGCCTTATACTGAGTAAACTGAGGAGGGGAAAAAAATAGCAAAGCACACCCAAAGCCAGACAATACCATAAACTGTGGGCAATGAAAGATGGAATAAATACTGTGCATTTGGAGGGCTGTTACTCTAAATGCCTCTAATTTTTTAATAATTTATATTTCATCACATTTAGGGAGGAGAGGGAAGCAGAAATTATCTCCTGGTGAGCCAACCATGCCCCTCTGCTGCTGTGTTCAGGGCTCTCCAAATGTCCAGGTGTCCATCCTGCAGCTCCCTCCCCTTTTCTTGGGCAGGTGTGGGGCCGCAGGAAGGAGAAAAGCATCTTTTATTAACTCTTTTAATAAGATCTTCCAGAATTATTATTATAATATTTTCTGTCTTAATTATATTCTTTTATTATTGTAATTTCTAGAGCCTGAACCAGCTGCTTTGAAGAGATCTTGGGACTGAAGGACTGAGCTGAGGCATTTCTAAGGTAATGTTGATATTATTATTTTGCCCCCAGTCAAGATTTCCTCTGTGCTTTTAGCTGTAAACCAGTTATTTTTCACCAATTTTGTGTGCCTGATTTTTTAATCATGAGTAAGGACTAGTCCAATAGTTGCCATTTTCCTTATTTTTCTCAGTTTCCCGTCAGTGCACTCCACAGCTTCACTGATTTCAGCTTCAAGCTCAAATCAGAGAAGGGATTCTTAAGAAGGGAGACCTTTCTAAGTCCCTGCTCTATCTCAGAGTTAACTAAAATGATAATTTTTCAAGAATTTAAATGCCAGTATTTTTGCTGTTAAATGCTTGATGAGGAAAAGTGATGCCATGGGGTGCAGCATCCTCCTTATGTGATGTGGTGCAGGGAGAGAGTTGGAAAATGTCACCTTGTAAGGCTTTTAAGGAATTGTTTCCTGGGGCTGGAGAGCAGGCTCTGCATTCCTGCTTGTGCTGATCTGCTGCAGCTGGGCAGGGGATGCTGCAGGGTCACCACCAAAGACGTTTGCACGTTGGGGTTGGTGTCCCTTGGGTCTCCTTTGGAAGTTGTATTTGCTGTGCCAAGGGGCCTGGTTGGGCAATGGAGGTGGTAATGGAATTTAGCAGTTGAAGAAACTGAAAAATCACAGAGCATGTGAAATGTAATTAAAAAAATAAACCAGGAGCATCTGCCACCATCCTCTGCGGACACCCTGCCAAGCAGAGTCACATCTGTGTCCCTGGAGGGGCACCAGCCCAGCCCTTGCTCACAGATGCTCCAAAGCCTCTGGTGGGCACAGGCCAAGGGTCACTCCAGGTTCTGCCACAGGATCCCTGCCCAAGGAAGTTCTGCACAACAGAGAGAGCTGGTAAGTGGAACTCAATGCACAGAAACATTTCTAATGGTGGTGATCATACTTACAGACTTCATTACCATATTTTCAGGGGGCATAATAATCATTAATGTGTTTATTGTGACCTTGTGAATTGGGGCAGGGATGTTATTCTTTCTCGCACACATGGAACTGAAACATAGGCGGCTCCGTGCTCATGCACTGAGCTCCATCTTGTGTGGGAGGGCTGCCAGAGACCTGCTCCTGTTTTGTGGCTTTTCCTGCAGGATCCTGACCCTTCTCCATGGCTTTAGGTTCTTATTCAAGGTGTCTAAATAGGAGATGAGTTGTGCTGGGTTTCCTCTGCAGTCAATAAAGGGAGACAGGGATCTCCAAAAGCAAATTCTGACCTCCTCCCAATTGGCTTTGGAGGGTGCCTACAAAACTCGCCTGCCTCATTGAAATACATTAAGAGAGACTTTTGCATCTTTCCGCTCTGGACACTCACTAAGGATAAGATTCGGTTCAAAGCCACCATGAAACAGAACATTTCCCTTTTTGCCTCTACTGAAGAGGCCCAGCACGGCTGTAATGAACTTTTGAAGATCCTTCATGGTGCTTACAAAATGTGACTGCAACTTAGAATGTCACAGGAGGGGCAGAAACAAGCAAATTAAAAGTTACGTTGATGAGGTGTGAGGTTCAGTGAACAGATGTCCCGCACTGAATTTTGTTGCAATCCAGTCATCCTCTAAATACCTGTGAAATTCTTAGCTCTGTGAACAATTGTCCTTTTTGGTCTCACTGTGAACAATTGTCCTTTATGGTCTCAGAGGTGGAAAGGTAGGATGACCCAAACCTTCTCTGTGTCCATTTTAGACTTGAGTTTTTAAAATTTTGAGTAAAAGCTTAGCTAAGCATTTTTAAAGAAACTGTTTTAAAATCAGGTAGATGATGAGAGGACTGTCTTTCAGAATTTACCAAGTTTATATTTTGCATATTCCATACCGAGGCTGTTTCTTTTCTTGTGACATCGCAAAAAATGAAATTAGTTTTTGACTGGGAGGGCATGATGATAAAGGTGTTCTCAGAATAACATGATTTAGCTTTTCGGAAATATTAAAGCATGACTACGTTGGACCTTTTTATGTTAGATAACAGCAGTTTTTCCATTCCGCACTAAATACTCCTTTCAGATTTCTCATCTTGCATGATATTGCCTATTTCATGCCTCCAACAAAGTGGCTGAAACAAGCTCTTTCCCCAAACTCATGATATTTGTGGATAAAGGATTATTACCTGTGGTATTTTTTAAGCAATGAATAAATTACAGCATTGTTTAAGCAGATGCAGACAAGGTGTTGGGTTTCTTGTCTGATGCCACAGCAAGGCTTTGTGTCAGAGTTCAGAGCATTGTGCTTGGATCACTACGTTTAGCATCTAATAGGTCTGGAATATACACTGGAATATTTTCTTATTCTGTTTTTCATATAGTATTTTGGCTGAATGTCCTCTTCCCTTGTCACATGGCAATATTTTAAAATGAGTGAGCAAATTCTCTTATTTAGAGGGTACTCAAATTCATCACTATCTTGTTGTTGTGGACATGCATGGTGGCACTGCCATTCCATGCTCCTGGGTTTTGGCAATAATGTACCTGCCTTTCTTGGAGAAAGGAGAGCACACCAGGCTCATGGGAACACTTCAGTGCAGAAGGGTGCCTTGGGAATTGTGCTTCTCCTGACAGCATTGGAGAAAGCCGAGTGAGACTTGACTTTACTCTTGGGTTTGGTGGTTGGTTCTTTGTTTTTATTTGTCACGATAGGAATGGCAAAATGAGAGAGAAAAAAAATAAGGTTGATTGCTCTTCAGAGAAGACCTTAGACAACAGAATTTCTCCATTTCAGTGACTCTGGTACATGTCTGACTTGATTATTCCTGTCCTGTTGAAATATGAGGCAGCTGGACAATATCTTGACTGAAATACATTGGAGGAATATGGAAATGCAAAGTACAGCTTTTGTGAAAATCAGAATCTCTGTTCCCTTTATCTATACCTACACTTGTTGATTCTTGTGACTGTGATGCAATTGATTATCTCTAAAGATGATTCTCCCTGAGGTGTGAGGACTGCACCTTTCCCTAATAGATGGCAGATCTCATCCAGTTTCTTCCAGACTTGAGGCAGTTCAAGGTTAGAATTTTCAACTTTTGTTTTGTTTGGTGTTTTGTTTTTCCTGTGGCTGTCAGTTCAGTTTTATTTTCCAAAATAAAATTCCAGGGGAATGCTGTAGCATCCTCTGAAGGCATTCAGCCACTCTGTTCCTGAGTGCACCTCACACTCAGCCCAGCTTTCTGAGGACGTGAGGTTCAGTCTGTGGTCTGTTCCTCTTCTCCCTGCAGTGACTTTGGCATTTCTAAACCTGTTTGCAGAGCAGAGCAACATCTCAAAGTCATTATGTTTTATGAGTTGCATAATTACCAGTGTCTGGATATGGGATGGGGATACCTCAGTGAGGAAAACATGGACAGGGCTCATTTGATGCCATTTCTCTCTGTTGGCAGCAGCAGTGGGACACACCAGAGCATTCACTGCTGTCCTTTGCATGATGAGGGGCATGAGGTGGTGTGACAGAACAAAATGTGATCATGGCAAACCAAGTTTCAGTAGTTCTCTTGCTTTGTGAAATGGATCATTGTTTCTTTTTATGGGGATTTAAATGGAAAAAGTGGCTTAGATGGGAAGAAAAAAGATCTCTACATACAGTTTCTCTTGATACTTCCAGCAAATGGGAACATAATAAAATGATTGTGTTTCTTGAAAAAATGTTGGTTAAATTTAGCTTTGTTTTCTGCTTAAAAAGGGGAGGGGGTGGAGAGATAATAAATGTCATTTGAAAATAGAAGTGTCCTCGGTTTCCTGTTTCCAGTAGGCTTAAGATAATTCATTTGTTCTACTTGTAGTTTGTCAATTGATGCCTCCCTTCCAAAACTGTCTGTGGGTCGCCTTAGCCAGAGTTTCCTACAGTTATTTTTGCACTATTGTTAAACAGAACCATGCAGCATGTTGCTTTTTCAATTTACTGCGTGGGATCTGCACATAGTTTTCCATTGTGGCATATTTGTGTCTTTGTCACTTTTATTGTTTATATGCCAGCATATGGCCAGAAAAAAACAAACTTCTTTCTTCAGTTTTCTTCTTTTGTATTGTTTAGTCCACAGTGCCTTTACAGCAGCAATTTGTAAAAATCAAATTCATGGAATGTAATCGGTTTGCTTGAAAAAAGAAGAAAGTGGGGAGAATACATCTCAGGGATTAATGCATGTTTAGGAATGGCTATATTTTCCTACCCATGGAAATGGCTGTATTTTCCTACCCTTTTTTGCACATAGGCCAAAAAAGCCAATGCCTGTTTTTATTTAAACTTCAGTTTGATCATTTAGGCTCATATATCTCACCATTCCACTTGCACAGACATTAGTGCCTATATCAAGATCTTCTCTAGAGCAAGCATCACCAAAATCTCCCAGCATGGATTTCAGTGCCTGACAAGGACCAGATGTTTGCATTTGTGGGATATGGAACCACAAACCCAGCAGTTGTCCAACTGTTTCTTTATTGCCGTTATCTAAAATTGTCCAGAAATACATGGGGGTTGAGTTTGTTTTTTTAACAGTACTGACAGTGTAGTTATTGTTTTGTTCAACTTTGAGGTTGTAGAAAAGACCATTTTTTATTAATTTCTGTGTGGCATCAATGCTTACATGACACCCTGATAAAGACAAATTCTTGGTTTATCTACTACTAAAAATCAATACAAACTAGGCCATATCCGTGAAGTGATCAGCTCTGTCATTCCATAGATTACTGGCATCCACTGGCACATGGTTTGGCTGTAATTTGAGGCAGGAATGTTGCTGTTAGCACGACTCCTGAAAAACAGAAGTTAAATTTTAAAGCAAAATAATCATTCACTTGCAAAACTCTGTTTTCTTGTCAATGCACTTCCAATGTACCACATATTTTTAGCAGTAACTAAAGACCAGTAACCAGTTTGAAATCCCATACAACAGATGGATCATGATAAATGCACGATGTTGGCTTCTCCTGGATTTTCCATTTGTTGGAAGTTGTTGCACACCACACAACCTACCACGTAAAAGCCTGCTGGAAACAAAATATGAATTTTCTGTAGTTTCTTTGGTTAGTGAAGTATTTTCAAGAATACCAACAGTGATTTGAGGTAAAGAATCCCTGCAGCAATTAGGATTCATTTACTGCTGGAGCACTTTATTAATTACGCGTTTGTAATCACATGGATGGTCACAAAACCATTTGCACATGTCTGAATTTTGAGATTTGCAGACAGAAGATTTAACGTAAACATGGAAATGTTAAACTACTCATCTGTAGCCTGCAAAGAAGATAACAAGAAGGATTCTGTTCTCGGTGTAATTTGTGAACAATGCTAAGTAAATATTCATCGTTAATATATAATAACTGTTGCTTTTGGCAGTTCACTTTTCATTTAATTTGATAATGTGTCCAGTAAATGAAGTGGTACAGGCTGCAGTGTTTTACCATCAGAATAGCATATTTTCAATCATTGTTAAATGAAGGCAGCTCAAGGCAAAGCTTTAACCCCCACTAGTTTTGTGTGTGATAAAAAGAGAAGGCGCTATCAATCTTTATTGTCTGTCTCGCTTACTGTAATTGCATTCAATAGTCCACTGATTCTGTTGTCTGTGCTAATGTCAGGAACAGGGAAGAGCCAGATGCTCAGACTTGATCAGATGCATCCAGTGGCCACTTTGATAAGTTGGCAGCAAGGCTCCAGCTTCGATGATAAATTGTGAGTGCTGCAGATTATGAGCAGCTGAACACCAGGAATGTGTGTGGGGAAACTTCTTACCTGCTTGGAATCTGGCATTCCAGTCCCAGCCAAAGGCCAGCTCAGAGGTCATTCCAATGCATCTCGTGCTGGGAAGGTGCCAGGGAGTTATATTCTCATGGACAGCAACATAACAAAGAAGCCAAACAACCTCAGAGTGTTTTGAACATGACATTGAATAGTACCAACACTGTAAAATGTGTTTCAAAATAGTCTCCAGTAGTTATGGTTATCTGATTCAACAGGAGAGCTTTGGAATTATGGTATTCCATGCTTGAATCCATCTTAAAAGTTGTACTTTCTAGGCACCTTTTTTCCCCTCTCTAATTTGAAGTAGTGCCTGGAATGTGTTGCAGAGTAACAAACAATAATGCTTTAGTGCAGTATGAACAGTGATGTATCTTTGTGAGGAAAAAAACTCCAGTGTAGACAAGGGGACTATGGAATAAGCTGCTTTCTACAGGTTCTCTGCACCTTTAACGTTCCTCACAGGTTAATTATAATTGTTTAAGCTCTTCAGTGAGTGTTTCCAGATTGTGTCTGCAGCAGGCCTAGGTTTTGTTTGGCACAATTTGATTTTTTTGGGTGCTCAAGGAGAGGACAAGACTATCCTTTTGCTATCACTCCTCTTGGATACTTCAGGCAGCTCCTTTGACTGCTGCAGGTGTGTAGGAGCATCAGCCTCACTCTGTGCAGTGTGGCCACATGAAAAATAACCTCTGCTAAGGCTCTGATGTGTACATAAAAGACTCATTATTTGAGGAAATTTGGAAAACTGAAATTAGTTCCTTAAATTCAACAGTACCTACTGTTGCCTTTTTTTTCCCCGTTGCATTTTTTTCAAATTAATTAAAGTGCACAGATGTTCAATTAATGCCTAAAAAATCCATGGCTACAGCTGTGAAGCAACGTTGTTGAGATTTAACACATCTAATAATGTTTCTCTGTTTGAAGAAATTCTATTAATGACACTCCGCTAAATAACTTTGCATTGATAAATTAAAGGAAATGTGGAGTAAACTAGAAGGAGATGTCAACTGTCTGTTCCACTTATTTATGAAAATAACAGAGAAGCCCAAAATAAAAGATCTGCTTTTCATTTTCTTATACTAACATGTGGAAGAATTGTTTCTAGGCAAAATGTATTGATTTAGCTGGAAATTATTGATACCTCTCTTGCAATTCAAGGAGAGGTAACTTGAAAAAGCTGCCATGGAAAAGCCAGCTGCTAACACTAAGCATATTGGGATTGTGAATCCCTTCAGTGCTGCTTTGTAAGGTGGAATAACAGCAGAGTCTTGCATGTGAATTGTGGTAACTGTTAATACCACAGGGGCTTTTAATTTACATTGTTAAATTCTGGTATAAAACAAAAGAGCTCGGGATTATGCAGGAGATGTGGTGATAACAGCAGAGGTGCTGCTGGACCAGGAGCTGTTTGATGGGTGGTTGTGCTGTTCTGGGAAGGGTCTCAGATACAGAATGGTGAAGGTAAGCTGGATATGAGGACCAAAAATATCTGTGTTCTGTGGGGTGGCCCCAGTTTCTGAACAATACTGCCTGAGCCACTCGAATTTATCTGGTGTGAAGTGTAAAATACAGAAGAGGAGTTTAATACTTCTTTGAATTGTCACAGTTTCTCTGCTAGGCCAGCTGTTGTCCAGTGGAGGGCTAGATTTCAACCCTCCCAGTGAAGACACCAGTAATCCTCCTTTTCACTTCAGCACAGGGGATTTTGCCCCTGAGTTATTTTGTTGGTAGCATTTATCTTTCTAAGCATTAATTAATAGCCCAGAAGAGACTGAAGGCACAAGCCAAGTCCTGTGCTCGAGGATGTCACATTCTGTGCTTCTAACACCTGGGCAGTTGATCAGTTTGTATCTTCTGGACACAAATCAAGGCATTTTCTGACAAAGAAAATTACGTGATCAGTAAGATCACGTTCAGTAAAGTGAAACTGGGCTTTGTGCCGATGTTTCCTGTGTTAGGCCAGAATTCCAGCTCCTAAATTAGAGCAGCTCCACTGGAACTAGAAAAGGTCATTTATACAACTGTCCCCTTGATTGTTTTGGCTCCAGACATCTAGAGAACTGCTTAGTGATACAGCACAGGATTGTTTTTATTCTTTCCTACTTGCCATTAAATCAAAACTAAGTAATTTTTACAAGCTAGTTAATTGTAAAGGAATACCCTTTAAAATTCCCTCAGGAGTTTTCTCCAGGTTTGACAATATGTTTTCTACTTGAGGTGGAGCTGTATCATTTGTGGTGTGTTTGTACAAGCACCCATTGCTTGTGCATTCAGGAGTGGGGAGTTTCTTTATTTTCAGCTCTCAGGTAACTTTAGAAGCAATAAACATACCTGTCTCTTGCAAATGATGTGGCTTCACTGGATAATTTTGGAAATAATTTGATTTGCAGATAGTCTGCTAGACATGAGTTCAGTGCTCTAGGACTTGCTTTCTGAAAGCTTTACCAGAACAATAGATAAGAGATAGATGTGATTTTTTTCTGGGGCCAAAAAAGGCATTTTGTGCATGAAAAATACCGTCTGTATGTTTTTGCAGCTGCAAATAATTGGGAATAAATGTAATGGCTGCAGCTATTGCTTCATTTGTGTTTACAGGTGATTGCAGCCCAGTCTCACTACTTTAAAAAGATCCCTGATTCTGCTGTCAGGGGAAGTTACTCATTCCCAGTCGAGCAGATCATGATCTGCACATCCACCTCCTGGATGGGGGTCTCAGGTGGGACAAAAAGAGGAAAACTAAGAGCACATGGAAAGCAAAAATATGTGTCCAATATCTTCTTTAAAGGGTGGGAAAAGAACCCACCCTTTTAGAACCCACAGGGTTAGAAATATTCTGATGCTCTTCTCCAATGGTGCAACATTCAGAATTACTGTGCCCAGAAACTGTTGACTGCAAGGGAGAGAATTCTTCCCTTTAACTCAAAAACCTTCATTTTGTAATCAAGTATCTAAAATTAAAATTTGTTTGAGATAAATTTTCTCAAACTAAGGAACCAAGCCAATTTTCTTTTAAAAGATAAAGTCAAGTCCCTGAACTTAGCAGTAGATGAATATGTGAGAATAAAGTTTGTAGTTAGGACCAGTTTGAGGAAGCAGAGAAGAATTTCTGAAACATCTCAGGAGCATTAAATTTGAATTTCATCCTGAAAAGGTTTTGGCATGGAATTTCTCTCAATTTGTGGTGTACTATGCAAGGTAAACTTCTCTTAGCTATGGGACAGGAGCCCGAGTCCACAGGCTTTGGAAATCACCAGCACCTTTGTAGCTGAATCAGCAGATCTGGGATCATATTTAATGAACTTGTAGTATTTTAAAAATAAAAATCCCCTTTTTTCTCTTTTGCTTTTAAAGCAGCTTCAGAGCAGTGGGGTCAGATTGAGTTCTGTCAGAGGAACTCGGTGCTCTGATTTCTCACTTTGTGCAGTAATTCCCGCCTGTGTTAAGTTGAACATTGTCACTGGACATTGTGCTCTTGATGAGCTGAAAATCTTCACCTTTGGAAGGATACCAGTGACTGTGCAAAATGAAAGTTGTTAGAGACAGGCTTTAAACTTTTCCCTTTTTCTTCTCATATGAGTTTTATTAGTAGTGAGCTGGGCAGATTTGAACAAAACCCTGCTGATGCTTTTTATGCATTTTCCTGTGTTTGTAGAATTGGTTTGAGTTATGTTACAGAGTCTGGAGTGTAAAGTTCCCTGGCTGTAGTGAGTTTCAGTGTTATATTTTAAAATATCTGCATGCTGAGATATCCAGTAATGTGCTTTTCCAATAGGAGTTTGGGGAGAAAGCTCAGAATTTTGAACACGTGCTGTAAATTCTTAATTTGGCATGCCCTGGAATTTTCAAGGAGTATTTGTGTTTCCTGTGAGTATTGTCAGCATGTTGTTGGGGAGGGGAGTCAGTGTATATGTGGTGGCTGTGAACAGGTCCATGAAAATCAGCCACAGAAACTTCCAGGAGCATTTGTGTGGTGAAGTCTAACACCATCACTGGGTATCTGCACAGATGTTAAATGGATGTCACAAAAAACCAAACCAAACCAAAAAAAAAAAAAAACAAACAAAAAACCCCAAAAAAACCAAAAACAAAACAAAAAAAAACCCCACAAAAACCAGAAACGTTCAGGTGTCGAAAATTATTCAAATTATGTAAATATTCAGATGTTTCATATAAAAATAAGAATATGCCACCTTGTGGTAAGAAAGATGCTTTAGTGTATCAATTAACTCTTTGGGTGAGCAGGGTACATGTCTGAAAGCTGTCAAGGATTTTAAAATTCTTTTTAAAGCAATAATTTAACAAATAAAATTAAATTTTGGGTCTAGAAGTGCACAGCCAAACTTCCCCTTTCCCATGCGTTTTCCTTCTCCTCGCATACTCAGGGTTTTCACAGGTGTGCTGAAGCGAAGGCTGAATATTTCCCATCTTTGTATTCCTGTGTCTTTCCTGTTTGCTGTTACCCCAGAAAACTGGGGCTGGGAGGAGGGACCCCCTTTCCCTGGACACAGCTCTGGGGGCTGAGAATTTTTTTGGTGGTTGTTGCTTTGGGGTTAATTGTGTGGCCAGGCTGAGGGAGCAAAGTCTTGTCTCTCTTTTCTGCTCAGCACTTTGAGCAACTGTGATTTGATTTGCAGCCAAACTGGAAAAATATGGAAAAATAAAGGTTTTAAAAGATGGATAAGATCTCTAAATTTATCTAACAGTCAGGCAAGGCTAATACCTGTGGTATTATGATGGATATCCATTCTTTATAATGGATTATATAAAGTTTGTCTTTGCCTTTGCACAAACTCAAACTCCATTAAAAATTACAAGGTGAATTGTGTAACCTGACAACATCCTCTTTCTCACCAGGATGCTCTTCTTTAAATGTCTGTTTGGATTAAAAAAAAGAAAACTAAGAGCCCCCCAAGCCTTATGCTTTTTCTTTATTTTATTATTCTGTATGCTACTTGTGTGATTTGAATAATCTACTTTATAAGCCACACACTTAGTGAGAGCACAGCACAACTGCTGTCATGTGCATGGCAACAAACTGCTGTTGTCTGACTGTTGGGGTCTCTTTATTTTACATATTGATGGGCAGGAAAAAACTACAGGCAAGAGAATAATTGGAAAATGTTACACTCCTAAATTTTGTTTTTGTGCACACACAGGCTCCTTAACAACTGGGGATGTGCGGGCACTTCTGTGCATATCGAGGCTAAATTTAAATGTAAATGTAAATGTAAATGTAAATGTAAATGTAAATGTAAATGTAAATAATAATAATAATAATAATAATAATAATAATAATAATAATAATAATAATAATAATAATAATAGGGTTAGCAATTTTTCCCCAATTTGAAGAAGTATTGTGCTTGTAATTAAAACATATTTTCTCTTAACATAATTTATTTCCTTGCATAATGTAATTTGACAGAGGATTATAAATGTATATCTCTATGCTTCATGACCCCATTATGGGGACAATTTTTCCATAGTAATTCATTACTGTTGTGTTTCTTCTTGCTTTCTGATTATACAATCAGTATTGAATTGTGCAACCAACATCCTGATTAAAAACCTATACAGCTCAGCTCCCTGAAAATCTCCTCTTGTTCCCCTAAAGACAATGGCAAAATTCTTACTTGTTGGAGGACACAAAGTTATTAAAATAGATTTCAAATGTGAAGAGAAGAAGGTGGAGCTCCAGCTCCCCATGGGAGGAAGGCAAGGTAGGAAGAATCAACCACAAACACAATTTGGAGAAGTATTGCAGGAAAAAAGGAAAACCATTAAAAACCCAGGATTGACAAGAGGGATTTGGGAGAATGTTTCTCTTTTTTTTTTCCCCCCAGATTTTAGGATCATACCTAAGGTATATGTTTTTTTCCCAGCAACAATTTATTTATTCAGAAATTAACTTCAAAATGAAGCAAAATTGATTTTTAGGCAGAAATGATAATTCTTCCAAATGCACAAATGATGTTATTTTTATTTTTATTTTTATTTCATTTTATTTTATTTTTATTTTTATTTTAAATTTTTATTTTTATTTTTATTTTTAATTCTATCCCATCACCAGGCCCAGGAATCTGGTGCTGCTGTGGGCTTTGCCTAACTCCATTTACAGCATCTGTGTTTCCACCCAAAATGTGCTTAGGAAATAATACAAGCTAACCTGTTCAGCCACTTGAGAGGGGTTACAAAATCATTAGTCTGGACTAATTTTTGTGTTTAAAATTAAAAACACATTCTGGCAAATAATAGGATTAAAGTCTGAATTGGGCATATTTTTGCCTGGGGTTCAATTTCCTTGGTTTCTTTTATGCTTGTTTTTTCAACTCTTTGTAAATAATATAGTATTTGATTATTGATCAGCTAGCAGTTAGAAAAGCAAAATTTTGATTAATTTCTTGAAATTATTAATTTCTTGAAAATATTAACAAGATGAATGTCAACTGTATAAGCATATTTGCAATGCTGTGTTAATCTTGGAAATAATCAACTAAAAAAAAATTAGGTCTTAGTCCTTGAGACTCAAACATATCCAGAAGAAAGAAAATAAGGGAGTTGCAGCTTTTGCCTGTGAACTCTGGCACCCATATTTATTGATTCATTTGGTCATTTGAGAATGGGTTTCAATGGAGCATGGGCTGCCCACAAGCAGCAGCAGCAAATTATTAGGTATTAGAAAGCAGGGCCATAAATCTTAGCAGTGGGCCAAGTTCAGTAAAATGGTGATTCATATCAATTATTAGTTTAAAAAAAAAATCATTAGAGCAGAAGTTTGGTCTGTCCAGGCTTTGATTTGGGAGCTGTGAATTCCTAATTTTAATATCTTATTTTTTTCTCATAATACACACAGTTTTATATTATCTCCTCTTGCTTCCTATAGAAATAAGACTATTTACTTCAGTGCTACTACTCAAGATGTCATAACTCCAAGTAGTTACAGTTAGAACTGGTTGAGAAATGGGAAGCATCTTATGGAACATTTCTGACCAATGCTAATTATTGCCCTTAATGTATCGTTGCAAAATTTGAAACAGGATTTCTTTGGAAGTTGTGACCTGCTCTTTGAAAGTAGGGGAAAATACTTATTTTTAATCACCTTCATCTCAAGAGCTGTAATTGAGGTTATGAAGTTATAGTGGATTAACAAGTTAGTGATTTTTTTTTTTCAACGTGGAGAAAAAAATCCAGCAAGTTTCTTATAAAAACTTTACTAAGTGCTCAACCTTTGAACACAAATGCAAAATCAAATGTTTTAAGTTCGGGCCATAAGCTTCACATTAGAAATTAATCATGAGATGTTTTGGTGATAAAATCTCTCTCATTTGAAAATGTAATTTATTAACCAGCACAATATCTATTTCAGGGCATTATTCAAGCTGCAATAAAGATTTTCATAATATTAGAATAATGTGACGATATTAAGCCCTGTGTGAAAGGCGAGCACATTTCCCTTCGCTCACAATCATCCCTTTGGGATGCAAACCCCGAAAGGCCAGGGATGGGCGCTGCTGTCTGCTGGTGACACAGAGGGGTCCCAGGGAATGTTGGAAGGGCTGTGAGCTCCCTGTCCTTGAGCTGCTCCCCTTGGCCCTGGCACTTCTTCCGGTGCCATGAGTGTGCAGGACAGGTGGACACCGACCGCTGAAATCCTTCCCAGAGCCTCTCCCACGGGCACAGCAAGGGCTGAGCTTCCTGTGGGCACCTACCTGGGGTGAAGGCTCTCAGAAGCCTTGGAGTTCCCATCTCCTGCACTTTCACCTCACTGCTGCCTCTCCTCCCTCCCTCCTGTCCAGCTCTGCACTGCTGGTGGCCCTGTGGACAGCAGAATACACAGCGTGCATTGATCCAAAGGGAACAGAACAGATGGAGTCTTAGGATTGTACTTTGTTGTCTCTTTCTGTGCTTGGGGAAGGAATAGTCAAGAAAATGAGAGCAAAGTATTAGTTCTGGGCAAAAAGAAGATCCTCGCAGTTCCTCTTGCATTTGCATGATTTTCTTTACATTGTAAAAATAATTTAATGTGACTGCAACGTCTGGTTGTGGGAAGCCTCATGGAAAGGCAAAAAGTACCTGACAGCATTTGAACTGTGCTATTTTGCCTGTGCTGTAATTATTTTCATTTATGAAATTCTAAATTCGAAATTCTGTTTTAAATATTGAATATTTCTGGTGAACTGACAGCTTGTGCTAGCTTTAGGATATGCCTGCTTGGTAATTATTCATGAGAAGAACAGCTGAAAACAAACTCATTATACACCTTGGCAAGTCACTGTGATTTGAATTCTGTGAAATTTCCCCATGGCCATGTGACTTTATTCTAAAGTACTCTAACAGTGCAGATGTCCAGAATGCCGTAGTTGTTACAAATGTTATTCCTGTAGTCAAAGTTTGGAATCATCAGTGCTTCAGGAGATGTGGAAGGAAAAAAAAAAAAAAAAGAAGAAAAAAGAGAAGAGGAGAAAAGACTGATGATAGAGGGTGTGTTTTGAGTGTTTGTCACATACTTCATTATGTGCAGCTCTCATACATTACCAGATATATATCATAGGGGATATATCTCAGTGCATGTTCAGGGCATAGAATGGAATTTACAATGCCTGCAAGAACATCCTGCTGAAATGCACTAAGTGTTTGAAATATCTTGTTTAAGCCATGATACAATAAGCATCAGCACTGACATTTTTGGAAGTTTAAAAGTAAGATAATTTCTGTGTAACATTGGATGAAGAATCAAAATGCTTCATATTTAGCTAAAAATAAAACATTTTTTTACTTTTGCCTTTTCTTTTTCTTCTCCATATGGCTCCTGAAGCATTCCTTAATTTAAATAGGTTTTAGAGCTCATCCCTTATAGTTCCTGAAGCATTCATTGCTTTTGAGAGAAAAAAAAAAATTTAGCATGTGCTATTCTTGTTATTCTAATTAGAAAAAAACAGCTGGTCCTGCGCAGCTCTGACTGGAATATTTTTCAACACATTGTTCAGATTTTTTTTCTTTTTCTGTCAAGCCACAGGCTACCACCTCTCTTCTTCCCACATGAGCCAGCTCCCAAACACCTGCATGTGGATCCTGAACCCACACATCTGCCAGGGAACACAAAGAAAATACTTCATTGGCCACAGGACATGTACATCGGATTATGCATATTAGGAATATCTATATTTCCAAGGAACTACAAATGACACTGAGCTAATGGCCAGTGGCTTCCATTGCCATCAAGAGATATTTTTTAGGTGCCTTTACTTGCATTCCTGCTCCTACATAAAGAACAACTGAGATGCTTTCATTTAAAAAAGGAAAAAAAAAGTAATCAGCCTTCAGTTAGGATTTTGATATCTGTAAACGTGTGTGCCTACAAACAATCATTGGAGCTGATCAAAGTCCCACTTGCTGTTGCTATGGAAATGAATCCCCATTTTGTTTACGGATGGGTATGCGCCACATAACAGGGAATGATGTCAGGTGGAAAGCTGAGATAAATTAAATTTGTGGTCTGAAGTTATTAACATATGTTTTGTGTGAGGGTGTGCATGTGTATTAACTAAGAAAGGGAAGATCCAGAAAATTCTCTTCCTTTAAAATGACAGGAAAACAACACCTTCAACATAAATCATGGCATCATTTCTTCCAGTGGGATGAAAGAGACACGGAGAGATTGGGGCAAGGCTGTTTCTGTGGCTTGTCCAGATCCATGGAGCTGCTCTTTAATAGTTCTACTCATTGTTTAATTTCCTTCTCCATTGTTTCCTCCTGTGTGAGTTCCATTTGTTGATCAGATTATTCTCACAACTGTCCTGAACTTTGTATCCATGTGTCTTGCCCAAATGGAAAGTCAGAATTCATTTCTAGTTCTGAGTAAAAAAAGTCATTTTTTTACAAATAAAATGAAATAACTTGTGCATCTGAGGAATAAATTGCATTAATCTTTCTGTAGAGTGTGTATGGATTAATTAAGAGACACATCACAAATGTGAAATAAGGAGCACTTCTCCCATGATAACACCGGATGTAGCAGAGAAGAGGAACTACTGACAAACTCAGGCAAAGCTTAAAGGTTCGAGCAGGCCAAAAAAATGCCAGATTTTTCCTTTCCAGAGTTTAACTTGTGGAACATAGAATATTAGACCAGGAATGCAGAATGTTAGACAAGTACCAGAGACTGCAGCAGTTCTGTTGCTCTACAAAACATCTCTATTAAAAAAGTGCCCGAAGATGCTCTGATATTTCCGTACATTTATATATTGTTATTCAATAGAGGATCAACACTGAATTGGCCACTTTGAAGGCCACAGAGCATTTTTCTGTCTCTTTAGAAACACAATAATCTCTCTAATTCACCTGCCACGTGGTGCTGCACCACCTAGCAATAGGTGTGTAATTGAGGGCAGAATTTGACCCTTTGATTCTGTAAATCACATATGATCATTACAGAAGGGCTCAGATCTTTAGATGTTGTATGATTGCCAGCTCACCAGCCACCCTTCCTTTGTCACATTATTTTTTTAGAGGCTGACACTCTAATGAAAGCAATACAAAAGGCTGCCAGAGCCCAGCTCAGAATCCCCAATTTGCTTTGACTGCCATTTTCCAGAGCAAAAAGTGTGTTCCGTTATTTGTATCGATATTAGGGTGAACTTAGAACAGCTGATCTTCTGGACAGGGGCTATACATTTCCACAGCTGTGCACCTTTGTGGTATCCTGTAAATAATAATTAAACAGTAGGAAAATTAATGCAATGCTGAAGTTGGACTAATTGACTTCTGTTGGCTGTGTGGAGCAGTAGGATTTAAGCATTACTCAGTTTTCAGCCCATACACTTAAGCAATAAGATTTCAGAAGATTTAGTGTGTGTGTGTCTGTGTGTAAAAGCTGAGCAAACCCCATTTTCCTTGGCCCAGTCTTCGAGAATAATCCCTGGTCCATCCATTTGTACTCATTACCTCTTGTCTGCAGCAGGGAAAGAAAGTCTGCTCTTTGGCACCGTTTTGAAAATCTTGAATTCCTTTCCCTTCTGTCCTCCTCTGCTGCAAACTTTTTCTGTCCTCCTCATCTGAGCTACTTGGGGAGAAGGAGCATTAAAGCAAGTTTGTCAAATGTTAACCTGGCAAAGAAAAGGCTTGGAAATGCATTTTGTTCCCTGGAGAGAGGCTGTATTATTCCGAGGTGCCCTCTGCTGTGTCAAGAGCTAAAGATGCTTCACGAACCACACCTTGGCAGAGATGAGTGAGACCCTCCCTTCACTAGGCTCTGACCTGTTGAGCATCCTTTTCATCATTACAGAATTGGAGCGTCTCGGATTAATCATCTCTTCCCACAAGTAGAATCTCCTTTTGTTAAAACCTTAGGGAAGCTAAACTTTTCAAAATACACGCCGGATGGGACTGAAGGGTTTTTTTTCCTTTCCTTTGGAACCCCATTCACAGGAGCAAACCTCCATGTTCAAACTTAAAAAACAGAGGCAGCAAGGGTTTGGATTCAGAGGAAGAAAGATGCGCTGGTCTTGAGATTCTGTGAGGCTCTGGCATTCTCCTGAGTGCTGGAGAAATTTGTGAAACTCATTATCTCCCAGGCCAGTGTTTTAAAGAAATCCCTGACTATATCAAATTTAGCCTTGGCACAAATGGGTGTAACTAATATTAGAACCCTAAAAAGGATCTCATTAATCATCATTAAAAAACAATGTTTAGATATTCTTAGAGGTGGGATTTGGTGGTTTTTTGTGGAGTAAATTGAGGCTTAATTTTCTGTGTGGGTATTACATGCATCTTGAGCCCCAAGGGATTTCTTCTGAGACATGACGGTGAGAACATATTGCTGCATGTGAAAAATACTTGCCAGTGGTGCTCAATCGAAAAAGATTTTTCTTGTTTCAGAACAGGCTAAAAATATTTAAAAGAACAATCCCCCCTAAAACCCCACCATGCTATTACTTTGCATTTTGTTAGAACAGAATCTGAAGTTTGGGGGTTGACAACAAACTCATTTTTAGACAGACAGGCATGTTGAGCCTATAAAGGAGTTGGAGGCACAGAGTAAATTCAGATACACAGTACAAAGTTAGGCTTCCATGTGATTTACTGGGTTCATTTTCTTCCTTTTCTACTTTTATTCTGGATCTTTCTATTGTTATCCTTCCAAAAGGAATACAGTGCAGCAGATTCATCAGAGGCCATTATTTACTGATTCTGTATATTGTTTTCATAATGGTTGAACTCAGCAAATCATGAACTGATTATTGAGTTTTAGCAAGTGGCTAATGAATCATTGATGCTGGCTCAGGGAGAAAGAGATTCCTCTTGTTTCTGCAGTTCTGCAGGTTTCCAACAGATTTCACAACTACTTCCGTTCATTCCTTTTATTTCTTCCTTATCTTCTTCTCTTGGAGTGCTACCTTCAAAAAACCCAAAGCCAGCGACCACTTCAGTTGTGTCAAGGGTTTTTCATTATACCTTAGTGATGTCTACTGACTAAAAGCGCATTTAAGAAAGAACAAATATTATTTGCAAATTTCATGAGGTCTCAGGCGAATGAGAAGCTATCAATAAACTTTCAGTTTCACTATAAATCAGCGACAAGATGGCACTAAAATAATACGTAATTTCAAATGAATGATTTTAATAAGTTAGCAAAACAGAATTGTTGATTAATACAGCATAACATATTCCATGTGTATTATGGAATTGTAATGAATTATTATCAGAGATGCTATTTTATAGCTGTATTGTAGCAGTGTGAAAACTTTAATAGAGGCCTGCAAAAAAGGCTCTTTTCCTTCTCATTTTTATCTTTCAGCTTCTTGAAATGCCTGTCCCTACAGAATTGTTACAAGGTAATAGAACTCAAAGATTTATTTCTGATAAAAGGTTTAAATTGCAACAGCAAAATATAATAGTGCAATAACAAAACTGAACAGATATTAAAGAGGAAAGAAAAAGGCATGGACTTATTGCTTACCTGTCTAGTCATGAAAATGGATCCATCATGTTGCAACTTGATAGTAACTCCCTATAAACTGTATGTTGGAATTCAGGAGGGGAATAGATTCATGGGAACTATTAGAATTATAAAATGATTTAAGTTGTAAGGGACCTTAAGAATCATCCCATTCCACCCCCTGCCATAGCAGGGACACCTTCCACTGTCCCAGGTTGCTCCAAGCCCCGTCCACCCTGGCCTTGGACACTTCCAAGGATCCAGGGGCAGCCACATCTCCTCTGGGCAACCTGTGCTAGGGCCTGCCCACCCTCCTATCAAAGGTTCCTTTCCAATACCCCACCTATCCCTGCCTCCAGCAGTTTGTAACCATTGCCCCTTGTCCTGTCACTGTCTGCCATATAAAAAGCCCCTGCCCCTCCCTTTTATAAGTCCCCTTCAGGCACTGGAAGGGGCTCTAAGAGCTTTCCCTTCTCCCAGCCTGGCTCCAGAGCAGATGCTCCTTGGAGCATCTTCATGGTCAACTCTGGATTCACTCCAACAGCTCCACATCTTTGCTGTGTCTAGAGCTGGATGCAGGACTCCAGCTGGGGTCTCAGGAGGGCAGAAGAAGGGGACAAGTCACTGGTTGCATTATAATGTGTGTGTGTGTGTGTGTGTGAACTCCAGAGAATCAGATTTTCCTGGAAGTAATTTCTGTGTGGATTAAGCCTTATTTGTCCCTTTCACCTTTCCCTAGAAGAAAATTACCTTTATCATAATCTGCCAAATTTAGTGTGTTTTCATTTCTACTCAACTGATATTGAGACTAGTAGAATTTTTTTCCTTGTGGTGAAGGTGAACAATGTTTGTGAAATAAGAAATTCCTGTATTATACACTAAAGACTCCTCACAAGGTTTTAGAGCTTGTGTAGAGAGGCTTGATGTGAAATCAGAGTCCTGGGGTCATGTATGTCACTCCTACACTGGGGGAACAATGGTTTGGATATTTGCTTGGGGAGACATCCCAGTTTTTACCTTGAGAAAAGATGTAGGTTTGTATATTTCTTTTGTCCTTTTTTTCTGCTTTTCCAGGTGGAGATGGGCAGTTTCAGCATGGGAGGTTGAATCTTATTGGAGAAAATCTGTAGAAAAGATGAGGAATGAGGCTGGGAGGAGTGAACCAGAACTACCCTTATGTGTAGATTGGCAGGCTGGAATATTTATAGTTTTTGTAATACTTTATTCCCAATCTTGCTCATAAAGCCACTTCATCATCAAAACCAATCTGACTGAGTTGAAAAAGTCCATTTTCTGTAGTTTCTGTTGAATCTTTCCAAGCAGCTCTTGCACTTGCTCAGTAAACTCAGCACCAATTTCTGTTTTCATCTTTATGGAAAACGAAGATTTCCAGGGGCTGATACAAAGAAATATTCTGCCTTTTGCAAATCTTCTCTGAAAAGAGAGTCCTGGTCCCATTTCTAACCCCCAGTAACAGCCCTCTGATTTTCTGAAGTCTGGAATGGTCCCACTTTCCTGGTGCAGGAGTAAGAGATACCCATAGCAGTGCTGAACTCTTTCCTCTCATCTGGTTTTCTCTTCATATTTCACAGAAAATTTCTGCCATGTATGGAATTGAACTGCAGTTCATGAGCAGCATCTTTGTCAGATTTGCTCAAAATAACTGAGAAGATACTTCAGGTATTTTATATATTCTCTTTCAAAGATTAATAAGAAAACCCTCTTTAAAATAAGGAAGTAAATATTTTTCAGTGTTAAAGTCATTGTGTTTTTTGGTATGATACGCCATTAAAATTAATTACATTCCTGGTGTGCACACATTTTCCAGGACAAAGACTGTGAAAACTTTGGGGGATTTTCTTTCAAGAGCTGAAGCAGATGAAATACCTGGATATTTTTTCAGGTGTATTAAATCCTGCTGAGGAGTTACGTTGAAATGTTGATCAATTATATTTAAAAGAAGTTTGGGGGTTTTTTGCTAATTTTATTTCTTTTAGAATAATGAGATTGAAAAAGACATCTGTGAACTGGCATCCCACATTTTTGTACTCTTTTTCCAGGCTCATCCAGTCCAAAGCTTGAGTGTGTGTTGGATTTGATAAACAAGGCAGACAATTTGCAGATGTGGTGTTTGTTGGCTACCCCCCCTTTTTACAGAGCTGCTTGTGTGAAGCCTTTTGGCTGCTGGAAGTTGGGATAATACAAATAAACCCCCCAGCCTTCCCTGCCAATATTCCCTTCTTCCTACTCCTGTCCAGCCTGGACTGTGTACCCAGAGGTGAACTATTAATATTGCCTTTTTACAGCTAAATTATCTGACTCTGGAATTGTTCACAGATTCTATTAAAGACCCCTATTGAGGATTACTTCTACAAATAGGCATTTTAATTCATCCGGGTACACTCAGTTACCTTCCTTTCATTAATAAAATGGAAACTCATAAAGAAAACCAGATTATCCTGAATTTATGATCAAGTAATTTTGTTTCTCTTAACTCTGGTAATAATTGTAGAACATTATTTCCTTGCTTCTTTTCCTTTCTCCTTCACCTACCTAGGCAATCTTAATTTCTCATGTTTATTTATCTTTTTTTTCCTGTTTTAATTTGACAGGAAAAGCTATCTAGGACCCCAGGAGGCAAACACAGAGAGTTAGGAATTGGTCCTTCCCATCTCCACTTTAATGAAATAATAAGTATTTGGTTCATATTTACCCACATTTTAGACATTCTAGGTTATTCTTTTTGTCCTACCTTAAAAATTCTTCAAATTGTCATTTCTGTCTTTGGTTTTTATACATATTTTACGTGGGTTTAGGGTTTTTTAAATTTTGTCTCTGCACTGCAAGATGATTCATCTCATTGGGACTCTGAATATTCAACTTTGTACCTGCACTTTCCTATTTCCCCCTTGAAACAAAGCCATCAGCTCCAAGTGAATGGAATTTCCACATGCTTGGTGTCCTCAATGGAATGAATCAGCACAGTTTTCCTGCCTCCAGCCCCTCTCTGTGCCCTCAATGGCAAAACTTTCTCTGCGTTGCCACCTGCCTTTTTTGGGGAAAACTCCTGAATCCAGTTCTTCTGAAGGGGGATCGTGGTGTGGCTCACATTCTGCCTGAGCACTTCCCTGCTCCAGAGCCCTCCTGAAGCACCTCTGCAGGACCACTGGAGTTGAGTGACTACTTCATGAACTTTGAATGAAGTGTGCAGGGCTAAATTTTCCCAGGATGTGCTTTGGCTCAACTTCCAGTAGCAGGTTGTGCTTCTGGGATGTCTTAGGGAGCAACCACAGGAAATATCCAGTGTATTTACAGGAACATGAAAAAGGGCAATGCCATCACTCCCAAACTACATTTCAAAGACACCACCAAATTTTAAAGCATCTTTGTTTCTTGTACCTTTTCATTCAGAGATTATTATCTCTTTTAAAATACCATAAATTAGATTTTAAATTTAATTGTGAAGCCCACACACACATTAAAAGCGAAATGCATTAGTCAGATTTTAATAATGATATATTAAAACTGGCAACAAAAGTGGAAGAGACAGATGTCCATTCCTATCACAGGAAGAAAATCTTCCTCAAAACCACCTTTATTTCTCAGTCTGTGGCAGTTCTGCCATGTTTGACCTAAAGGCCACCTACTCTAGAGCAAGTGATGATCAGTGCCTGTTTCGGTAGAACAGTGTAAAAAATGTTGTACTGCTTATCATCCAGTTTTAACTCCATGAGCTGTTCCTGCCTTAAAAATGAATTTTCTTTATTTCAAAAATAGTTTTCTTTAATGAGTAGCATTCATTATTTTTGATAATCTAGTAACTGAAAAGTAGTTTATGAAGATGGCCTAATCTCACTTAATGTCTCTGTTGGTATCATGGACATTGCACTTCTCTTTCTAAATGAAATCTTTCTTGCTTACACATTCTTAACCTGCTCAAGCATTGAAAGCCAATAAACTATGCATTTTCTTAATTTAGAGCTGCTGAAGTTGATGAACAGAAATATTTTCAATTTGATATTACTTTCATGATGCAGGAAGCAATAGCATGGAACCCCAGATGAAGCATTCCCAAAATATGGACTGAATTGATGATTTATTTTTCTCCTCCTTTATTAAGAATGTATAAGAGTTAAGGATGATATTCCAACATGTCAAATCCTGGAGAAAAAAATAAAATTATTATATTTTTGCATTTCATCTATATTATCTCAAGAACAGGAATAGAAAACCCTTAATTTCAGACAGCCTCTACCTGACTCTTCTGAATGAAGTAAAAAGAAAGTTCTGACTTAATACAGGATTAGGGCCAAACAGGAATAGGCCAGTTGAGGGGAACAGGATCCTTCATCCCCACCATGTGAGGATGGAAGATCCTGTTCCCCTCAATTGAGTGAATCTCGCAGACTTTTCCTTCAGCATTAAGTAATCCCATGGCAAGTTTTGTTTATCAAGTAAAGTGACGTAAAAAGATAACACATTTCTCTAAAAGGAAATAAAAATTTAAGGCTTGAATCAAGTTCCCCTACCAGGATGGGCTTTTTTTATCCTAGCTCCATCTTTTGCTGTTAGTAATTTACTGTGAGCATATAATGTACTGTAGAATCTATGGAAGTGATCTTAAATAGAGTAAATTTCGCTTGGCATGTTTAGTAAAAGCTAAGATATTGCTGGCAGTAGAAAACCAGAGGACTAGAGGCATTAAGATAGTTTTGAACTTTTTTTGTTCTTTATTATTGCTTTCAGACTACATTAAGTTCTGAAATTAGTCTAAAAAAATAATTGTACAAAATGCAAGGTGACTATTGTAATAATTTTCCTAATGTGCTCCAAAATCGGGAGCTACAGGTAAAGCAGCTTCCCTGCCTCAGTCTGTGCACTGCAGAAAGTGCAGCTTCCTGCAAAATGACTGCACCTGCACAGAGCATAGAATTTCTGCTGTGTGTACCATGAACTCCATGGTAGAGAAGGAAAAGTAATTTCCCTGATGACTGGTTGAAAATCGTGAGATCTGCAGAGTATCCCCTTTTTGTCTCTAGCAGAGCATCTGGGATCTCTCCCTGCCTGTTTGTGCCACTGCAGCGCGTGGGCACTGCTGAAACAAAAGCACATCTTGAAACTTGGGCAGGGTGCTTTGAAAGGGAGGATTCTCCTGAGGAAGGATTGTTCAGTTTTGTAACACAACCTTGCCCTGAAAATGTCTCTTTAAAGCGTGTCCAAAGGACTTAGAACACTTTATATAGCCCAAGTACCCTCATGTTTATTCTTAACTGCATTGAAGTGTGTGGACACTTTTGAATTGCACGTATGATGATATGTAGCGACCAAAATCCACATTTAAAAATATATACCAACACAGTTTGATTACCACAACTCCCTCACTGTCATTGTCTCCCTTTGGGCTCTCCCTCCCCTCCTTTCGCTTCTCCCTTTGCCTTTTCATCTGTGTGTACCCAGCGAGGGCTTTGCGATGCTGGACGAGGCCACAAAGGTGACAGCTCTAGTTTGGGGCAAATCATTTCTGTGCTGTGTCATGGCCAGTGCTTGTCCAAGGTGGACAGGAAAAAGGGCTGTGCCTTTGTGCCAGCCCTGTTCAGTGACAGGAACCCAGTACAGGTCACTGCAGTTAACTCTGGGGTACATTTGGAGAGCCTGTGCCAGGTCCTATTGTGCCAGTGCAAAAGCTGCCTTTAATTTACTTTTGGTAGGATTAGACTGTTAATGAGCAGGTCCCTGCCTATGTTTAGGAAGTGTGCAGCAGGTAACGGCCTCAAAAAGAGCATCTCTGCTTGTCTGCAATATTCTTTAATGCATCTTTGTAAGAGCAATGCTTCAAAAGTTTCTTCTTCCTTTGTTGTTAGAAGGCCAGGTTTAAAAGGTGCATCCACAGTGTTACATCTTCTCCATGGTTTGTTTATCCTCTCTCTTTTTATGCCTGAATCTAAAGCAATAGTTGTTATTTCCAGGGCGTGTGCAAGACAAGAAATAGCTGTGTATGCTCTCATTGTGTTTCTCTGAATCACAAGTTAATTACTTCAAAGTTTAAGTTTATCCTAGAAATTATTGCTCTTCTATTCTCAGAAATACATTATCATAGTTTATCATGAGTGTCGTCATTGACAATCTCCCTGTTCTGACTGTGATATTGATGGTCTTAAACGTGTCAGATTCTGTGTGTGTGTGGTGGCTGAGAACAAAGCTGACTTCTACAACATTTTACTGTATTATCCGTGTTTAACCTCATTAGTTCATAGATTACTGTGGAATACTTTGTGTGTGGAAGGAGCAAAGCGGCACCAATTTAATTCTCTGTGCTGCCTACACAAGTCATCAGACCCTTTTGGTACTTCTGGAAAGTATCTGTAAATGTTAATGTCAATAAACATTTAGCTGCTTCATTATTAAATCTTCCTATGAATTTCATCCTCTATAAGATGCTAAAAATCTTTAAAATTCATCAGCATGTCTTAATACTCGTGCTTGGCTAATGTTTTACATTTATAGGAGTTTTAAAAGGCAGGTGCAATGTGACATATCACAAGAAGCAAATTAAACTCTTGTAAAGCACAGCTGGAATGCTAAAAATGTGTATTTGTAATTTAAATATGTGACACCATCACACTGTAAAATCAGTTCATAATTAGAAAACATCTGTTTTTTTTCCAATATGGTGTCTAATAGTGTATTTAAATAATTTAGAATGCAATAAGGGAAAAAAAAGTCAAGCTCTAGTATGTGATTCAGGCCTTTTTAAAAAATTTTGTTTAAATGTCCTCTTCTAGGTCTTTAAGTAACCCATCATTTTGAAGCTAATTCTTGGTTCACATTATAATCACAATTGATGAAATACATATGCCAAACATATGTGCTGTTATGACCTTATTATCAGTCAAGAAACAGGTTTTGTGGGTGCTGTTGTTGAGAAGGATTTACACACTGTCATGTTGCTGTTTTTTTTCTTTTTTGATTACTGGAGAACTGTGAGTCAAATAAAAGTTGATTATTTTAACAGGGAAATTTACATGAATACCTATATTTATATATAATAAACACAGTGATGTCTGAAGAGTTTATGATATCTGGAAACATACTTAAAGTAGATTAAATACTGGCTTAAAATGTAGTGGGATCAATTTGAGTTTAACTAATAAAGTTTGAACAAAACCACAACTTCTCAAATGAAGTTAACATGGTAGATTAGCCACACATCTGTCAGCGGTGCTCACGTAGGAGGGTATTTATGTGGGTGTGATGAAATTCCTAATGGATTGTTTTAGCCTGCCTGAAGTGTGCACGCAGAGCATTCCCCCAGTTTATTGGCAGTAAAGTCTGTAACCTTTCTCCTGCCACTGCCTTAGCATCTATTGAAGAGAAATAGAGGCCATACACTCCTGAAGAGGTTTTGGGCTCTTTTGTCCATGGCCATACATGTACAACTGCTTGAAGGTATTCCCACATCGAGGAAAATGCCCCAAAAGCTCACTAGGCACAGCAGTCCTGCTCAGAAGGACTTTTCAGCTCAGGAGCTGGGCGCTGGTGTTGCTCAGTACTGTGAGGTCCATCTATCACCTCTTTTCTGGGATGTGAGTGTTCTGAAGGAAAAAAATGTGTTCAGTTTATGTGCTTACTCTTTTAAACAAAAATATTTTTTGCCCTGGAAATGAGGAAAAAAATCTAAAAGTAACTTTTGGAGGGCTCGAGTACATAAAGTTAATGTGCTGCAGTTTACATGCAGCTCTGTCTTGATCGTCTTTTATCAACCTTTGCTGCTGCAGCCCACCACAGGCTTTTCATCAGTTTATGCATTGTGTGCCAGGGCAAATAATGACAGAATATCTAGCTAAAGAAGGGGTACTTAATCAGCAATCAAGATTCAATTTGTTTTAATTTTAGCAGGTGTTTGTGAGGTACATTGATGGGAGAGATAATATGTACTGCTTTCATTAGCTCTCTTGTTTTTGTGCTTGAACATTTAAGAGCCAGATGTTCGGAGGTGAGCTGATCAGAATATTAAGTCTCCAGAGGTTGGTTTCCATAGTGTTTTACA
Source organism: Taeniopygia guttata (assembly GCF_048771995.1). Classification (NCBI taxonomy): domain Eukaryota; kingdom Metazoa; phylum Chordata; class Aves; order Passeriformes; family Estrildidae; genus Taeniopygia; species Taeniopygia guttata. Next base: position 89,014,314 of record NC_133027.1, read on the forward strand.
TTCCTTTCTTTATCTCCCTCAGTTCACCCTGAGCTATGAGATGCAAGTGCTTGCAATGACAGACTGCATCTCTGCGTCCTATTCAACTAAAGCTTTAAATTAGTCTAAATATTTAAAAATAAAAAAAAAAAAGCAGGAAAAAAAACCCCAGAAAACCAACACAAAACCTACAAAAATTAAACCCACAGAAAACAACTTTATTCTAATAATCTGCAATTAATTCTTGGTCCTTGGGTCAGCTTCATTTCTCACTCAGAACTAGTTTAGTTGATAAAGTTCTCATGGAAATTATTTGTTTAGCAAGTGGTGTATTGCCAGGAGGTTTTACCTCAGTAAAGATCATGGAATTACCTTCACTCAGTAAGCCACTGATTCCGTCATCACCACCTAAAGTTAAAAATCTAATCTAAATAATTTTGGGAAAAAAAGCAGCAGCTTTGATGTCAGAATGCCTGGCCATGAGAGGGGGCTCCAAAATGGCCCTTGAGAGTGGCTTCAGTCGAGATGTTCTTTAAAATAAGATGCACAGATTACATTTGAAAATCACAGGGGTTTAGTGACATGAAGTCACTGAAAGAATGAGTTGGAGTGGACAATAGGATTGCAAAAAGGCAGTTTAACCTTTTGAGCCATGTTTTCAGCCTGAGAGGTAACACCCAGCAGCCCTGGCTGCTGCAGTAATAGTCCGTGTTCTCCTCTATAGTAAACTCTCCCAGTGTTGTGATTATTGTTTCTTTTAGTAAGGAAAAAAACCCCAGAAATAAAGAGTTAAGCAGCACTGCCATTGGTAAATGCTATAATGTTTCCCTGCACCATTACTTGTTCTCTGTTTACTTTGATGCTCAAAGATTGGCCTGTTTTACAAGCATATTTTTTTAATTGTGTCACCTTGTACCGTAAGTGTGTCAGAGGGGAAACATTTGCAAGTGATTAGATATGGCCCTTCGTGTCACCAAATGTATGAGGTACATACCCTTATAGGATATAATTGTGATCTTTTAATATGCGGCCATTGACCCGGACTTGTTATTATCTATTATAGTTTATAATAATGTATCTCTTTATGATTAAATGATGATGCCTGGCAGAACACTATGATTAGCATTTCAGTTATTTATAGATTATGTCAGAGCAGTAATAAACATAAAATGCTGTTAATGTGTGGCTAATGAAATCTGGACATGAACAAGTTTATGAATTGATATAATTCATTTGAGTGTTCTAACTGAGCTGCTGGTTCTCGTCATAATTCAAAAGCTTAGCAGGGTTCACCGATTAGGTGGTAGACTAATTTGCTACAAAAAGTCAATGGTTTTTCATTGTCTTGGGCTATCATACACAGCATGGCTGATTGCATAAGGACTATACAAAGTAATTCTCATAAATATATTTATTAAGCTTAATATGTTTTGTGAGGTTAGGATGGAATCAGCCAGTGCACAACATATGTGGAACAAAATCACAGTGTGTTAGATACTAAAAAGATATGTTCAGTAAAATCATTCAGGAGCAGATCGATGAGGGAGTTATTTGAATTTTAAAAAGTGAGCAATTCAATATCAAATATAAATGAGAGCCATAAAAAATGATACATATGATTGACTGAGTTTGCTTGACGTTTATTTTACTTCGGCATCATGATTTCATTTCATGCTACAAATATAATTTTAAACTTAGGTTACTTAGTGCTGAACTGGGCGGGTGCATTCGCAGAGCTTATGGCAGCACTGCTTCCCTGTGCTTGAAGAAGCTCAGGCACCCTCCCAGCAGAATGTGTGTCCTCGTCTTCAACAGCCGGGTCTAGGGACTGCTGAACATCCTAACATCCTTTTCTGACTGCCCTTTGCTTCCTACATGTACAGAGTCCTGGTCAACAGGAAAGGTGTTCCCAGTCTTTATGGGATTTTTCTTTTTTTTTTTTTTTTTCTTAAGCAATGCTTGAGTAGGGTACTGAATGTGATTTCCTCTTTGGGATCTTTATTTTTCCATCAGTCTGTCAGTTTGCTAGTTTATTCCTCCCTTTCCCTGTGACAGCATCCTTTGCTTTCTCCCATTATTTCCTTCCTTGCACCAGATCCAACACTGATTTAATCAGGGTTCCTGAGTGGCATCCTTTGTGCTACCCAGAAATGCTAAACTTCAGAAGTACTAGACTAATGTATATCCTCTGTCTAATTCTGTCTTTTTCAGTGTCTTTATCTCCTCCAAAATGCAGTATTGTAGAACCTTTTGTTTGAATGTTATGCATAAACTGACTGGGCTCTTTTATCAAGAAAGAAAATCTGCTATGGGCTTATATAGAACCTCAAATACATTACAAAAAACACTTAGGTAAGACAAATAGCTGAACCCTTTATTTATTTTAAATACTGACAAAAAGTATTAATAGATTTTAAAATATTACAAGGAAGCCAACCCAAAGAATCAGAAAGTATTTTCTTGTTGTGTTGTTTATTTAAGAAACTAACAGGATTAGTCATGAGATTATGTCCCTGGGACAGTCTCATTTATAGTAACATTAATCACAACATTTTCAAGTTTTTCTTCTTCCATTTAAAAAGTCACACCTCTGTAGTTATTAACAGGAGAGAGGGAAGTGCTGCTGGAGGACATGGCTATATAGTTGTACAATAATTTCTTATTATAACAAGAGTCCAAACAGAACCCTTTGACATTCCCCCCGTCACGTTTGTTTCTTGACCCGACACGTGATCCACATGATCCCTGCACTTTTAATCTCCACTACCAGGTTTTCCTCTGTTCCTTCCCTGTATCATTCACTACATGCATTCCTCCCTTGCCTTACAAAAATCTTTGTCTTGTCCCTACAAAAAACAACACTTATGTAATCATAAACCACACACCCTGCTCATTCCTCCCCTCTCCCCAAGCAGTTGCTTTCAAGTTTGTGGAGAGATTTTGAAACAGATTCATACATTTTTATAAAGATGTTTTAAAAGACAAGATTAAAGATGCAACTTCCCTAAGACTTGGGTAAAGACATGAAAAGCTTTGTAGAGGTAGTGAGTTGAAAACCATTGCAAACATTTATAGGCCAGAGAAGTCCTTCTTAGCAAGGCATCCTTCATGCAAGGGCTAAAAAAGGAACCTCTATCACATCTGTTTGCTATCTGCAATATCATATCTTTTATTCTGTTTATTTTAAATTTCTGCTTACTTATTTAAA